>NC_143017.1:118871861-119194361 GCF_055824585.1 Amblyomma mixtum
CACACGCACTCTTTGGCGTATCTGTTCGGCCACATTTTATGATACATGGCTCTGCTTGGGTAGGTGTCTGTTTGTAGTCGTCTGAGCGTGGTGGCCTGCTCTCTGTTGAGGATATCCGCCGGAGCCGAGTACTTCTTGCGCGCTCCCAACAACGCCTTCATTGCTTACCCGTAAGATTCTGGCGTGCTGAAGGGTTCGACCGGCAAACCCGCCCTCCGGTTCGTGAACCCCCGGACAATGGTGTCTGCCATGAGATTCCCTCAACCCCAGTGTCAGGGACCCAAATGATGGTGTGTTGAATGTTTGTGTTGTTTGATCCATGTCTGTGTTGTTTTTGTTCGAAATGGATCCTCACGGCTTTTCGGCCGATCCTTCCATCTCTGTATGCCCTCGCTGCAGCCTGAGAATCCTCAGTCCCTGCCGATTGGCTTCAGTCAGGGCTAGAGCTATGGCGATCTCTTCCGCTGCTTGTGTTGTCCTTGTGCGCACTGATGCACCAGTAATTATCTTCCCATTAGCGTTTACTACTGCTACCGCCCTAGCATTTTCCTTCGTTCTGTACTTTGACGCGCCAACATACAGAACCATCTGTTTCTTCTTTAGGAACCTGTCCAACTCCAATGATCTCGCTGCCCGTCTTCCTTCGTGGCTCTTCGGGTGCATGTTTCTGGGCACTGGTTTAACCAAGAAAGTGCTCCTAATTTGGCTGTCAATGTCTGTCTTTTCTTCGCCCTCGCCGTCTGCTGGGTATCCTAGCTTTAGCAGTAGTGCGCGGCCAGCGGCTGTTCTTCTAAGTCTTTCCAGTTGAAATCTGAGCATGGTTTCGCTGTGCTCCTCATAGGTGCCGTACACCCCCATGTTCATCAGCTTTTCTGTCGAGGCGCAGGTCATGACGACTAAGGCTTGCTTATACGCCTTTCTGATGCATGTTTCCATTTTGTTCTTTTCCAATTTATTAGGTTGTAGGTACGGAAGCGCGTACGTCATCCTCGGTATGATGAGCGCAGAAGCGATCCGTAACGCATCTCGCTCCTTCACCCCTTTTCTCTTGTTCGTAATCCGGCTTAACGTCCTGCATATGTTTCGTGGAGTGTTCCAAGAGCTGGATGGTATGGCCCCGTTTGCCTTTCTCCTGCAGCCACATTCCCAAGATGCGAAGCTTATTTGTCCTTCTTACGGGTTGTCCATCTATCTCTAATTATATCGTCCCCCTGTCCTCTTTGTTTTTGTGAAGTCTAATAACTTCAGATTTTTCTGGGGAGGACTGCATCCCGCTAAATAAAGCAAATTGATCGATTTCATCTGCCACTCTTTGCAGTATTTCTTGCTTGTTTCCCGTCGATACTTTTGTCGTCCACACTGTTATGTCGTCCGCATAAATTGAATGTTCTACATCTTTGATGTTTTTCAGTCTCCTAGTTAATCCGGTCATTGAAATGTTAAAGAGCAAAGGTGAGATGATGGATCCTTGTGGTGTCCCTCTGTTTGGCGTCGTCTTCTTTTCTGACCTAATGTTGTTGATGCCGATCGTTAATGTTCTGTTAGACAGGAAGGCCTTTACGTATGCGGAGATCCTCTCCTCACAGTTTGTTGTCGAGAGTTCTGCGAGAATCGCGTTGTGGCTGATGTTGTCAAAGGCCCCCTTGAGGTCTACAGCCAAGACTACGCCTTCTCAAGTTCCCGATATTTGTTTTAGTACCATGTCTCTTAACTGGAGCATCACGTCTTGCGTGGAGAGCCCCGTTCTGAACCCGAACATGGCATCCGGAAACAGACCGTTGTCCTCCATGTAGTTGCTCAGTCTAGTCTTGACCACTTTCTCGTATAGTTTACCAAGGCATGAAGTTAGTGATATGGGCCTAAGGTTCTCTAAACTGGGTGTTTTCCCTGATTTCGGTATCACGATAATCTCAGCGTGTTTCCACTCTGCCGGGACCGTGCCCCTTCCCAGTGCTCGTTGATTAGTCCAGTCAGGCTTTCGATTTGGTCATCACTGAGGTTTCTGATCATTGCATTTGTTACTTGATCTTTTCCCGGTGTTGCGTTCCTCGTGAATGACCTGGCAGCCGCGTATACCTCGTATTCTTTGATCGGTTCATACAGCTTCGAGTTCCTTGTCCCTGAATATACCATGGTGCTGGGTGGCACCTGCGTGCTTCCGATATACCTGGACCAAAGAAAATCTGTAATCTGGGCGTCCGTTCCCTGAAAATTGTGCGTGATACGTTCTATCGTTTTGCTGTTTTTTCTCTTTGATTTTGGATTTTGTCGGCTCTATGAGGTGCCTGAGCAGCACCCATGTTTTAGCGCTACCCAAGTTGCCGTTTAGTTCATTGCAAATTTGGTGCCAATTATCTCTAAGTAAGTTTGCGGTGTGGTCTTCTATCTCCTTACTGATTTGAGCTATTCTTAGTCTCAATTTCCTGTTATGTTTTTGTTTCTTACATCTTTTCCTCAGCCCTCTACGAGCCTTCCAAAGATGTAGCAATCGTGTATCCGCACGTGGAAATTCATCGGCAACCTCTAGCTCCGTAGTACTGTCTCTGTGGACCTCCCGTAGAGGTTTGGTCCACTTTTCGATGTCCGTTATCGCAGTTCTTCCGGCTTCATCCTTCAACTGTTCTCGGAATTTTTTACAATCTGATTTTTGTCTTTCTCTGGATTGTGCTGAACCTTGTAAGTCTTAATTTGGGTTTGGATTACGTAGTACCGCCGGAGACTTCTGACTGTGTACAACTTCCATGCTTCTTTTTATCGTTCACCGCAGATCTCTCTTCTGCCTCGACATTATCCGTCGACTTCGGCTGCCCCGTGTTCCGTGCGGTCAACGACTCTTCAAGCCATCTTCCGAGGACAATGCTCAACAGCAGCGCATCGTGCACGATATTGCAAGTGCCGCAGCGTGTGTGTCAGACGTACGTTCGCGCCCGTAGTGAGCGCCAGAATTCTATATGCATGCATCCGTGTTACAGCTCTGTTTTTAATTTCGCAGATTCGCGGACTTTGGCTCTCCCTTTCTCCACACGACACTTGGTATCAGTTCCAACGCTCCAAGAGTAAGTTCCCGAATTCTATATGCTTTTTCCTTTTACAGCTCTGTTTTTTTATCACAGATGCGTGGACTATCGCTTTACCATACTCCACACGGCACTTGGACCTGTTAGTACGCTGCCACTCGGCTTCTCTTTGCACCTCTATGTTTCGATGGTGAGTATGCCAGGTCCATGCTTCTGTTTCTTTGCTACCAGCAGCCTGTCTTTTTAGATTTATGTGCATTTTGCAGTCCAGGACCCTCGAGCGAGAAGGCTATAAAGAATTTCTTGAGCAGCGCATTTTCCTATTCCTTCCATGCTCCCTGCCTCTTCCGCTTACAGTACCCATGCAGGGATGCTGTTTGTGCCCATTGGACGCTCTTACAGTGTGCATGCCCTCCATGCTTTCCCTGCAGGTTCCCCTTTAGTATCCACAAAATCGAGCTCACATCGGCTGTCCCATGCTGTCAGCACGCAGGACTCCGAGGTGCCATACCATTGTCGTGCAGGGAACCCCCATTCTGCTGCTGCGGTCACAAACGCTGAATGTGTGTGCAGTAAGTGCCCGCATCTTTTATACGCTTGCATCTGGTACAGTTGCATTTTTATCTCGCAGATGCGGACTGCGGTTCTGCCGTGTACTCTACAGGCCGGGCATACACAGTGCACTCGTCCCGGACTACGTGTGATCCCGCCATGATGTCCAGTATGCTGCCAGATTGTTTAGTCGCCATGGAGTCTCTTTGCTAAAGCTCCCAGCATATGGGTTGATGCTAGTGATGGCTGGCTGACAGGCTGAGTTGATTAGGACAGCGGGGTGGCCGTCCGAGGCTGGAAATCTTTGTATTGAGGCAATCTGGGCTGGAGGCTTCCAGTAGGCTATCATGAACGTTAGACCCTGCTTCCCGGTGGCCTGCTGTGCCCCTTATTGAGTTCTCTTTCGGCGCATAACACTATCACCTATATGGACTTTGTAGGACCTGTGAAAACTCCTCCGCCACACACGGCCAGTGTCCCCTCTGCCATACCAGGTGACCGGACCTGGGCAGCCGTCTCCTTCATGGCGCAGCTATGCTTGGGAAGTGCCTTAACCACCGCTGCAGTGGCATATTATTCCAGGCAACACAGGCGTTTCTCGGACACTCATGACTGCCTTCGCAGTGCTTGCATCTCTGCTGTGATGACTTCATGTTCTTGCGCTTTTCCTTCTCTGCGCCTTTGAACTGGTGACGGTGGCGATTGCCATTCATTTGCCGCTTTGTGATATTATGCACCAGGCATTCTGACGAACTTTTCAAGAATCAGCAACGTGCTTGTCTTGACTGGCCATTGTTGCATTCATTCGTGCCTTGCCAACATCAATGCAGCCATTCCATATGCACCGTCTCCTCGGTTTCTTGATCGGACCTGACGCCGCAAACTTCTTTGCAATCCCATTCATGTCTGCACCACTGTCAACTTTGAATATCACTATTCTTCCGTTGACATGCAAGGTTGTGAACGAGTTTGCGTTGCTCGATGCTTCGGACGGCTTTCCACTCTGTTGCAAAGTGATTTTACTTATACCACATTGTATTCCAGGTAATGCAGGCATTTCTCGGACGCTCATGACTGCCTTCGCAGTGCTTGAGTCTCTGCAATGATCACTTTGTATTCTTGTGCTTTTCCATCTCTGCGCCTTTGAACTGGTGACGGCAGCCATTGCCTTTCATTTGCCGCCTTGTAGAATCGTTCACCAGTCATTCTGAAGAACATTTCAAGAATCAGCAACATGCTTGTCTCGATTGGCTACTGTTGGATTCATTCATGCCTTGCCAAGTCAGATATCAATGCAGGCGTTCCGTATGCACTGGCTCATCGTTGCCTCTATCAGACCTGACGACGCAAACTGCTTTGTAATCACATTCATGGCTGCACCACTGTCCACTATGAATTTCACATTTTTTCCACTGTCATACAAGGTTGTGAATGAGTTTGCTGTGCTCGACGGTTCGTACGGCCTTGTACACTGATGCAAAATGTTTCCACTGAGACCATGTTGTATTCCATAAAATAGTCATTTCTCAGCGGCTCAGCACTGCCTTCTCAGTGCTTGCGTCTCTGCAGTGATCCCTTCAGGTTCTTGCGCTTTTCCTTCTCTGCGACTTTGAACTGGTGACGGCGATGACTGCCTTTCACTTGACACTTTGTGGAATTATATACCAGTCATTCTGATGAACATTTTAAGAATCAGCAACATGCCTTTCTCGATTAGCCACTGTTGCATTCATTTGTGCCTTGCCAAGTGAGACGTCAATGCAACCGTTCCATATGCACCCGCTTATCTTCACCTCGATCAGGCCTTACGCTGCGAACTTAATCACATTCATGGCTGCATCACTGTCAACTATGAATTTCACATTTTTTTTCATTGACATACAAGGGTGTGAATAAGTTTGCTGTGCTCGACTGTTTGTACGGTCTTGTACACTGATGCAAAATGTTTCCACTGAGACCATGTGGTATTCCATGCAATACAGGCATTTCTCAGCGGCTCAACACTGCCTTCTCAGTGCTTGCGTCTCTGCAATGATCCCTTCACGTTCTTGAGCTTTTCCTTCTCTGCGACTTTGAACTAATGACGGCGATGATTGCCTTTCACTTGACACTTTGTGGAATTATGCACCAGTCATTCTGATGAACATTTCAAGAATCAGCAACATGCCTTTCTAGATTAGCCACTGTTGCATTCATTTGTGCCTTGCCAAGTGAGACGTCAATGCAACCGTTCCATATGCACGGACTTATCTTCACCTCGATCAGACCTGACGCCGCAAACTTCTTCGTAATCACATTCACGGCTGCACCATTGTCTGCTTTGGATTTCATTTTCATTGTGAACGAGTTTGATTTGCTCGACACTTCTTACGGCTTTTCAAACTGTTGCAAAATCATTCCACTGATACCACATTGTATTCCATGCAATACAGGCGTTTCTCGCACGATCGATCAGGACTGCCTTCGCAGTGCTTGCGTCTCTGCAATGATCACTTGATACTCCTGCGCTTTTCCTTCTCTGCGCCTTTGAATTAGTGACGACGGCGATTGCCTTTCATTCGCCGCTTTGTGGAATTATGCACCAGGCATTCTGATGAACTTTTCAAGAATCAGCAACTTGCTTGTCTCGAGTGACCGTTGTTCCTTTAATTCGTGCCTTGCCAGATGAAACACCAATGCAGCCGTTCCATATGCACCAGCTCATCGTTGCTTTGATCAGACCTTACATCGCATAGTTCTTTGGAATCACATTCACGGCCGGCCCGGTGTCAGCTTTGGATTTCATTTGCATTGTGAACGAGTTTGCTTTGATCGACGCTTCGTACGGCTTTGCACACTGCTGCATAATCGTTCAATTGTTACCTTGTTGTATTCCAGGCTATACAGGTGTTTCTCGCACCATCGATCATGGCCGCCTTCGCAGTGGTTGCATCTCTGCAATGATCACTTCATGTTCTTTCGCTTTTCCTTCTCTGAGCTTTTGACCTGGTGACGGTGATGAGTGATTTTCACTTCGCACTATGTGGAATGATGCACCAGGCACTCTGACACACTTTTCAAGAATCAGTGACATGCTTGTCTCTAGTGGCCATTTTTGCGTTCAGTCATGCCTTGCAACGTGGGACATCAATGCAGCCGACCCATATGCGCCAGCTTGTCGTTGCCTTGATCAGACCTGACGTTGCAAAACTTCTTTGGATTCACATTTACGGCTGAAGCATTGTCTGCTTTAGATTTCATTTTCATTGTGAACGAGCTTGAACGAGGAAATTAAAGACAATGCTGTGCACAAGCATAATCCAACGGCCCTACACGCAATCGGAATTGGTGAGACTCGATCAGTCCTCATTGCCTTCGAAAGGCACAAAGTACCCAATTACGTGAGATGCAGTAAGCTGCTCACGGAGTGCACGTTGCACAGAAAACAAATTGACGTATGCTATGCGTGCGGAAGAGCGGGCCACAGAATGGACGTCTGCCCGGATGCTTTGAACACGATCTGCCGAGGGTGCGGAATCTCCAACTCCGCCAAAGACCACGGATGTCTCCCGAAGTGTGGCCATTGCGGAGGCAAACGCCTGACCGCGGACAAGGCCTGCAAAGCCCGCTTCAAGACGCCCTACGTCGTCCGCCGGCGGCGCTTTGAACGGACCGCGGACAAGGCCTGCAAAGCCCGCTTCAAGACGCCCTACGTCGTCCGCCGGTGGCGCTTTGAACGGCGCCGAGTGGAGGAAGAAGACACCGAGAGAAGGAACCGTGACAAGAGAGGTCCTGCAGGCGGACCCCGCCGTAGCGCCTGCAAACAGCGGGGCCGGTCACACGAGCCAGGCCGCAGCAGCAACGACAGTGGCGGCGGGAACGGCCGCCAGAGTCGCTCCCGATCGAAGAGACCATACTGGGGCAGCAACCGGCGCTCGCACTTCCGGCCCAGTTCGAGGTCCTGGAGCGAGTCAACCGCACGCCGAGGGATCGCCGAGAAAAAGGTGGGCTGGCCGAACGGGTCTCCCGTCGCTCGAACCAGTGACACCGAATTCCCACCCCTCACAGCCTCCCATCCCCTTAACTCACAAGCGAATCCGCAAAACGACAGTAGCGAAGTGATAGAGGTGAAGAGGATCATAGATGGCCAAAGGGCTCAGATACAGGAGCAGAACGCCCAAATACGGGCGCTTAAACGCTGGCGAGTAACTGCAGCTCGGCAAATGCAGGACCCCAAAACAAATTCACGGCGGCAAACAACGCCGCACGCTTGCGCTGGGTGCCGCGGAGGGACTCCCCTCGCCCCGCCTAGGGCAGCCGGCGGGAGAGGCTGGGGCACGCAACGTGCATCAAATAAGAGGCGATGGACGCCGAAGAGAGCCCCGCAAGCGAAAGGGAAGTCGGACAGTCGGATTTATTTGGGAACACAGAGTGGCGTTACTAAGATGTCCAATTCCGAAACGCTGTTCTCCATGTGCGTGCCCCACGTGCAGACATCTGCGCGAACGTAGTGTGCAAACGCTATAGTAGCGAAAAAGCAACAGCATGCGAAGCCAATAAGATTTCTTTTCCGAAATGCCATTGAAAAACCTCTTAAATAGTTTCAGCAACATTTTTTGAAAATATATTTCTCTTTAAAAGTGCGCCTGTTAAGCACGAATATTAGTTTCGGTGGTGTGCAATACTTGGCCAATAGGAGAGCAAGTCACCTCTCATTTTGGGCAAACTTTGCATTTACATGCTTTTCTGCTTGTTTGTTGCAATTCATAGGCGGAATATTAAATGTTAGGGCATTCTTGATTACCGAACAGCGTTTATTTTTGCATTATTTTTTGTCCAAAAGTTGTAGTTCTGCAGGCGGTAGCTCACCGGCCCATGATGCTTTGAGCACCCATGGTGGCTTAAGTGGTCTTGAGGGACCTCCATGCAAACTAGGGACCTCCATGCAAACTTCCATAAACCGGGCGCCAGCTTTCTTTCTAGGTAATAGTAAGACTCTGTCTTGAGTAGACTGACCCTGTCTGTCCATTACATCTGAAGTGAGTCGTAACTAGTCATTACTAGTCATTAACCAGTCATGACTAGTTGGCCATTAACTAACTAGTCATGGGCCATGACTAATTAGTCGGGCTTTCGTCGTCCTCGCTATTCCCAGGGCACTAGATAACTACGTAAATAAATAAATTATTCATGACTAGCCAATCCAAATTGTCCCATAGCCGCCTCGTGTGTGTCTACAGCCATAGAGCTAATATACCAACTTCTACAGCCGTCGTCTAGTTGGTGGCAACGCTTTCGCCTCCCGCACTTAAGATCGTCAAAGTGCCCCCCGATTTTTGTTTATGCCTGTTGTCGCTTTTTTTCTGTCATTTTTGCTTTGTGCGCTGCTTTGACTGTTCCTAATTAAGCAACTACACCAAGTCGCCACTCTAAATCGTCGGAAACTTCTGACTGTGTACAACTTCCATGCTTCTTTTCATCGTTCACCGCAGATCTCCCTTCTGCCTCGACATTATCCGTCGACTTCGGCTGCACCGTGTTCCGTGCGGTCAACGACACTGCAAGCCATCTTCCGAGGGCAAAGCTTAACAGCAGCGCATCGTGCACGATATTGCAAGTGCCGCAGGGTGTTTGTCAGACGTACGTTCGCGCCCACAGTGAGCGCCAGAATTCTACATGTATGCACCCGTGTTACAGCTCTGTTTTTAATTTCGCAGATACGCGGACTTTGGCTGTGCCTTTCTCCACACGACACTTGGTATCAGTTCCAACGCTCCAAGAGTAAGCTCCCGAATTCTATACGCTTGCGCCCCTGTTACAGCTGTTCATGCGCGTGCATTCTGTGGCTGTTTGCGGAGCTTGTCCACACGATTACGTCCGAACGAATGGGTTTATGCGAAAAAGAATGGTACGATCGGATAGAGCATCCAAAAATCTCGAGAAATCGGGGGGTTGAGGTGGGTTAGTTAATTAATTAGAGGCAAAAATGTCCAAAAAGTGGGCGGGGCTGGAGCAAAAGTGACGATACATTTGAAAACGCCGGAAGTGTGAGCGGTAACGAGCGGCGCCAAATTTGAAAACTAAGCGTGGTGCGAAGTTTGAACTCATGCTTACGCATTTCTCCAGTGCAGGTGCCACAGTGATTTTTATTTTCACAGATGCGCGGACATCAGTTCTGCCTTTCTCCACACGGCACTTGGTATCGTTCAGACGCTTGCAAGAGTAAGCTCCCGAATTCTATATGCTTGCAATGCTTGAACCCTTGTTACAGCTGTTTTTATTTTCGCAGATGCGTGAACTTTTCCTCTACCGTAGTCCACACGGCCCTTGTACATGTACGGATGCTTCAAGAGTAAGCTCCCGAATTCTGTATGCTTTTTCCTTTGTTACAGCTCTGCTTTTTTATCGCAGATGCGTCGACTATCGCTTTACCATACTCCACACGGCACTTGGACCTGTCAGTACGCTGCCACTCGGGTTCTCTTTGCACATCTATATGTTTCGATGGTGAGTATGCCAGGTCCATGCTTCTGTTTCTTCGCTACCAGTCTTTTTAGATTTATGTGCATTTTGCAGCCCAGGACCCCCGAGCATAATAGCGAGAAGGCAGTAAAGAATTTCTTGAGCAGTGCATTTTCCTATTCCTTCCATGCTCCCTGCCTCTTCCGCTTACAGTACCCATGCAGGGGTGCTGTTTGTGCCCATTGGACGCTTTTACAGTGCGTACATGCCCTCCATGCTGTCCCTGTAGGTTCCCTTTTAGTGTCCACAAGATCGAGCTCACATCGGCTGTCCCATGCTGTCAGCACGGAGGACTCCGAGGTGCCATACCACTGTCGTGCAAGGAACCTCCATTCTGCTGCTGCTGTCACAAACGCTGAATGTCAGTGCAGTAAGTGCCCACATCTTTTATACGCTTGCATCTGTTACAGTTGCATTTTTATATCGCAGATGCGGACCTCGGTTCTGCCGTATACTCTACAGGCCACTTCATTGTGCACGGTCGAGCATACTGTCGTGTCCGGTCGCTGTGTTGAATGCAGCGAAAGACGCACACGGTACTTTAAGACTTCGCTTATTTAAAGCCGATGAGGGTGCGACCAGCGTCGACCGAGGCAGGAGCCGAACTGGCCGCCCGAAGAAAGGAGGGAGCGGAGAAGCGTCCACGGGAGGGAGTGGCTTCCCAAAACAGGAGGAGGATGCGGGGGCGCACCATGGGGGGGCATCTGGCGACAGCGTGCGACGAAGGGCAAGTGGTCGTTAGGAGGAGGATGCGAGTGGTCGTTAGGAGGAGTGCGGGGGCGCACACACAAAAGCAATAAGGGGACACAACACTTCCTTCCCCCTTAGAAAGTTGCCTGGTATCGTGCAGGGGGTCGGCGCTCACGCGTGGAGGCGCGCTGGCTTTGTGCGCTCGGGGGAGAAACACTTGTAGGCTGGCTGTTGTTCGCTGTGTCTCCTAGGTCTGTCCTGGGCGAAGTCTCTTCTTCCGGGAAGAGGTGCCAGGCTATGTGGGAAGATGGTGCACGTGTTCTCTCCGCTGGCGGACAGCTCTCAGACGGCGTCGTAAATCTACGCAGCTGGTTGAGATGTCGGCGTGCTACTGTGCCATGTATGTTGACGAGCCAAGAGCGCAGGCCTATGCGTCTGACAATTGTAGCTTCCTCCCAGCGTGGCTTTTTCAGAAACTGTCGGGCGAGGACGCGCTGTTCCTCATTAAGCGTGCCGCAGCGCGGAATTGCTTTTTCTTCCCGGAACGTCTCTGCCTTTGGCTCGGGGAGGATGGCTGTGAGCTGGGTTCGCATTTCACGCTCGAACATCATTTTCGAGGGGGTCTCGCCTGTTGTGCTCTGAACCGTCGTGTGCTGCTTGAAGAGAAAGCGCGCAAGGCGGCGCTGCAGCGAGCCTGTCTGATCTCTTTCAAGGGCGCGTTTTAGCTCGGCTACGTAGCGCTCGGCTTGTCCGTTTGTCGCTGGGTGGTAGGGGGCCGATGTAACTGATGAGATCCCGTTGTCGCGATAAAACTTGAGGATCTCCGCAGACACAAACGGTGTTCCGTTGTCCGACACTACCTTGCGCGGCAGGCCGAACGTTGCAAATAGTGATCGGAGGTTGTCAATGACTGCTGCCGAAGTCGTCTGTCCCATTTGCCTTATCTCAAGCCACTTTGTGTAGGCATCTACGACCACAAGGAAAGTGCAGCCCTCAATTGGTCCTGCAAAATCAATGTGCAGTGTGTGCCATGGTGTGTCTGGCTTTTCCCATTCTGGGACAGGAGCTTTCGGCGGGGCGCTCCGGCTGCTCTGGCAAGGCTTGCATTCTCGCACCACTGTTTCGATGTCGTTGTCAATGCCAGGCCACCACATGTAGCTTCTGGCACACTTTTTCATTGCAACGATGCCCCGATGTCCGGCGTGGATGAGAGACATAGCTTGTGCGCGTAGTTCTCTCGGCATCACAACTCGGGACCCAAATATGATGCAGCCGCGATGGGTGCTCAACTCTGTAGCTCGCCTGCGGTAAGCGTCGAAGTTGTCCCCTTTGAGTTTATGCACGTTGCCTTGTTGAACAGCTGTGTAAACTAGCCGGAGAGCTGCGCACTTCTGCGTAGATGCTGCAACTGTGCCTGCTGTAAGCGGAGGTTCTGGCAGTGCTTCGAACATCAGAACGTCTCCTGGTGGAAATGGTTCGTCAACAGTTGCGTCTAGTGGCAGACGGCTTAGCGCATCGGCGTTTTGATGTTTACTCCCATTGCGGTAGACCAGAGCGTAGTCGTACGCTGAGAGTTTGATGCACCAACGTGTCATTCGCGGAGACAAAGTTGGTGACATAGGCCTTTGTGGTCCCAGAATGCCCAATAGCGGTCGGTGATCGGTTATAAAGGTCACCTTCCGGCCGGCAATGTACTGGTGAAAATGTGTCGCCGCGTAGACGATGGCTAGCCCTTCTTTGTCAAGTTGCGCGTAGTTGCGTTCTGCTTGCGACAACGTACGTGAGGCGAAGGCGATGGGAGCTTCCCTTCCTTGCTCGTCAGTTTGCGATAGAACCGCGCCGACTCCGTACGGTGATGCGTCGCAAGCCAAAAGCAGAGGCTTCCTTTCGTCGTAGTGGCGGAGGACTGTACATCTTCGAATCAGGTCTTTCAGGGCATCGAATGACCGCTGATGGCGTGGCGACCATGTCCATGTCACATCTTTCCGAAGGAGTTGGTATAAGTCGTTGGCCACGGTAGCTCTTTGTTCCAAGAACCGGTCGTAGAACGTCAAGAGTCCGAGAAAAGCCTGTAGCTCCTGCTTGTTTTTTGGAGCTCGTGCTTCTGTGATCGCTCGCACTTTGTCCTCGGTAGGGTGAATGCCTTCCGCATTAATTCGGTGTCCCAGAAATTGCACCTCTGGCACCGCAAAACAGCACTTCGATTTGCTTATGCACAAATTAGCGTTTGCTAGCCTTTCGAGAACGAGCTCTAGGCGCACTGCATGCTCTTCAGTGGAAGTGCCACTGATGATGACATCGTCAAGGTAGACACAAACTCCTGGGATGCCCTGAAGCACTGTCTCCATGAATTTTTGAAATATGGCCGGGGCTGCAGCTACGCCAAAAGGCAGTCGCTTGACTTTGTACAAGCCTTTCAGTGTGTTAATTGCCAATAATTCAGCAGTTGACTCGCTCACCTTCAGCTGCTGATACGCCTGGGTGAGGTCCAATGTGCTGAAGACTCTTGCGCCACGCAGTACACTGAATACTTCTTCAGGTGTCGGTAGCGGGTAAGAGGACGCTTTAGTCGCAAGATTGACGGTGCTCCGGTAGTCTCCGCAGAGGCGTATGGTTCCGTTCTTCTTGCGAACTACGACAAGTGGTGTGGCCCATTCTGAATGCTGCGTCGGCTCGATGACACCTTGCTGCTCCAGTTTGTCCAACTCTTTTTCAACTGAAGCTCGGAGAGCAAACGGCACCGGCCTGGCCTTCAGAAATTTGGGTTGCGCGTTGTCCAACAACTCCAGTGTGACCGGGGGCCCTTCGTTTCCTGGAATCTCTTCCGAGAATACTCTTTCGTATTTCTCTTGCAGTTGCTCAACCATGTTCTGGCTCGGCGTCTGGTGTATGCCGCATATCATCACGCCTAGTGGAGAAAACCAGTTTCTCCCTAGAAGGCTTGATCCTGTGCCCTTCACAACAAGCAGAGGTAGCGTATGGGTCTGGCCGTTGTAGTTAACCTGCACGTTGGCAGAGCCCAATAGTGGCAGATTCTGTCCTGACCACGTTCGCAGGTGCGTGTCGTCTTGTTGCAGGGCGGGTGCGTCAGATGGCCATGAAGTTCGGAACGTGTCCTCACTGATCAGAGTACAGGCTGCGCCGGAGTCCACCTCGAACTTAATCAGCTGGTGATGTACGCTTACTTCTGTAAAAATCTTCGGTCGCGTGCCGAGATTCATGGTGTTCAGGTCGTACAACACAGATGGTGTTGCTGATGTTGTTCCATGGAGATCAGATAGCGGCGTATTCTCTGAGGCATTGACGCTGTGATTAGGCTGGGAAGGTGACTTTATCTTGGCAAGTCTCCGTTTCGTAATGCATGCTCTTTCGATATGCCCTCGCTTGTGGCAAAAATTACACGTGGCTGACTGGAATCGACATCCCTGGGGGTTGTGTTGGTCGTCACACCGCCAGCAGCGTTGTGCCTTTTTGACCGATTTTACAACAACAGAAGGCTTGCGCACCTGGTTGCTTGTCTGGTGTACCGGCTCGGTGTTCCGGCGAATCCCTCTCTGCTGGTGACCGGCGCTCTCCGCTCGAACGGCGATGTCGTAAGCTTTGCTGAATGTGAGGTCCTTCTCAGCGAACAGGCGCTGCTGCAGTGACTCGTCACTCAGTCCGCACACAAATCTGTCGCGTAACATCACGTCCAAGGGAAGCATGGTGGTGTTAGCAGAAGAAGCTGCGTCTCCCTCCTGCCCGGTAGCTGTTGTCGACAGCGTTCCAAAATTGCAGTCGGCAGCGAGCTTCTTGAGCGCGGCTACGTAGGCGCTCACAGTTTCTCCTCCCAGTTGATCTCGTCGTTGGAAGCGAGCCCGGCTGTAGACCTCGGATGGCCTTGGGTCGTAGTGCTTTTGCAGCGCTTTTACGATGTCGTCGTAAGACACTGCCGCTGGTGTGCTTGGCTGAATAAGGGCGCAGACAGTATCGTAGGTCTGCTCCCCGCACAGCGTCAGCAGGTTGGCCCTCTTCAAGGCTGGGTCTGTGATGTTGTTAGCTTCAAAGTAGAACTGAAGGCGTCCAACCCACGATGACCACGATGAGCCGTTGAACTCTGGTATCTGATTGGGAAACCCTCGCGTAGCCATGGCTTGTCAATAGCGTTGCGTAGCGCGGGTCGAATCCACTTTCTCGTCGCCACTGTCGTGTCCGGTCGCTGTGTTGAATGCAGCGAAAGACGCACACGGTACTTTAAGACTTCGTTTATTTAAAGCCGATGAGGGTGCGACCAGCGTCGACCGAGGCAGGAGCCGAACTGGCCGCCCGAAGAAAGGAGGGAGCGGAGAAGCGTCCACGGGAGGGAGTGGCTTCCCAAAACAGGAGGAGGATGCGGGGGCGCACCATGGGGGGGCATCTGGCGACAGCGTGCGACGAAGGGCAAGTGGTCGTTAGGAGGAGGATGCGAGTGGTCGTTAGGAGGAGTGCGGGGGCGCACACACAAAAGCAATAAGGGGACACAACACATACACAGTGCACTCGTCCCGGACTACGTGTGATCCCGCCGTGATGTCCAGTATGCTGCCAGATTGTTTAGTCGCTATGGAGTCTCTTTGCTAAAGCTCCCAGCTTATGGGTTGATGCTAGTGATGGCTGGCTGACGGGCTTAGTTGACGAGGACAGCGGGGTGGCCGTCCGAGGCTGGAAGTCTTTGTATTGAGGCAATCTGGGCTGGAGGCTTCCAGTAGGCAATCATGAACGTTAGACCCTGCTTCCCGGTGGCCTGCTGTTCCCCCTATGTGCGTTCTCTTTCGGCGCATAACACTGTCACCTATATGGACTTTGTAGGACCTGTGAAAACTCCTCCGCCACACCCGGCCGGTGTCCCCTCTGCGATACCAGGTGACTGGATCTGGGCAGCCGTCTCCTTCATGGCGCAGCTATGCTTGGGAAGTGCCTTAAACACCGCTGCAGTGGCATATTATTCCAGGCAACACAGGCGTTTGTCGGACACTCATGACTGCTTTCGCAGTGCTTGCATCTCTGCTGTGATGACTTCATGTTCTTGCGCTTTTCCTTCTCTGCGGCTTTGAACTAGTGACGGTGGCGATTGCCATTCATTTGCCGCTTTGTGATATTATGCACCAGGCATTCTGACGAACTTTTCGAGAATCAGCAACGTGCTTGTCTTGACTGGCCATTGTTGCATTCATTCGTGCCTTGCCAACATCAATGCAGCCATTCCATATGCACCGTCTCCTCGTTGCCTTGATCGGACCTGACGCCGCAAACTTCTTTGCAATCCCATTCATGTCTGCACCACTGTCAACTTTGAATTTCACTTTTCTTCCGTCGACATACAAGGTTGTGAACTAGTTTGCGTTGCTCGATGCTTCGGACGGCTTTCCACTCTGTTGCAAAGTGATTTTACTGATAACACATTGTATTCCAAGCAATGCAGGCATTTCTCGGACGCTCATGACTGCCTTCGCAGTGCTTGAGTCTCTGCAATTATCACTTGTTATTTTCGGGCTTTTGCATCTCTGCGCCTTTAAACTGGTGACGGCAGCCATTGCCTTTCATTTGCCGCTTTTTGGAATCGTGCGCCAGGCATTCTGAAGAACATTTCAAGAATCAGCAACATGCTTGTCTCGATTGGGCACTGTTGGATTCATTCATGCCTTGCGAAGTCAGATATCAATGCAGGCGTTCCATATGCACTGGCTCATCGTTGCCTCTATCAGACCTGACGCCGCAAACTTCTTTCTAATCACATTCATGGCTGCACCACTCTCAACTATGAATTTCACATTTTTTTCCATTGACATACAAGGTTGTGAACGAGTTTGCTGTGCTTGACGGTTCTTACGGCCTTGTACATTGATGCAAAATGTTTCCACTGAGACCATGTTGTATTCCATGCAATACAGGCATTTCTCAGCGGCTCAACACTGCCTTCTCAGTGCTTGCGTCTCTGCATTGATCCCTTCATGTTCTTGCGCTTTTCCTTATCTGCGACTTTGAACTGGTGACGGCGATGATTGCCTTTCACTTGCCACTTTGTGGAATTATTCACCAGTCATTCTGATGAACATTTCAAGAATCAGCAACATGCCTTTCTCGATTAGCCACTGTTGCATTCATTTGTGCCTTGCCAACTGAGACGTCAATGCAACCGTTCCATATGCACCGGCTTATCTTCACCTCGATCAGACCTGACGTCGCAAACTTCTTTGGAATCGCATTCATGGCTGTACCACTGTCTGCTTTGGATTTCATTTTCATTGTGAACGAGTTTGATTTGCTCGACACTTCTTACGGCTTTTCAAATTGTTGCAAAATCATTCCACTGATACCACGTTGTTTTGCAGGCAATACAGGCCTTTCTCGCACGATCGATCAGGACTGCCTTCGCAGTGCTTGCGTCTGCAATGATCACTTCATATTCTTGCGCTTTTCCTTCTCTGCGCCTTTGAATTAGTGACGACGGCGATTGCCTTTCATTCGCCGCTTTGTGGAATTATGCACCAGGCATTCTGATGAACTTTTCAAGAATCAGCAACTTGCTTGTCTCGAGTGACCATTGTTCCTTTAATTCGTGCCTTGCCAGATGAAACACCAATGCAGCCGTTCCATATGCACCAGCTCATCGTTGCTTTGATCAGACCTTACGTCGCATAGTTCTTTGGAATCACATTCACGGCAGGCTCGGTGTCAGCTTTGGATTTCATTTGCATTGTGAACGAGTTTGCTTTGCTCGACGCTTCGTACGGCTTTGCACACTGCTGCATAATCGTTGCATTGTTACCTTGTTGTATTCCAGGCAATACAGGTGTTTCTCGCACCATCGATCATGACCGCCTTCGCAGTTCTTGTATCTCTGCAATGATCACTTCATGTTCTTTCGCTTTCCTTCTCTGAGCTTTTGACCTGGCGACGGCGATGACTGCTTTTCACGTGGCACTATGCGGAGTAATGCACCAGGCACTCTGACGCACTTTTCAAGAATCAGTAACATGCTTGTATCTAGTGGCCATTGTTGCTTTCAGTCCTGCCTTGCCACGTGGGACGTCATTGCAGCCGACCCATATGCACCAGCTTGTCGTTGCCTTGATCAGACCTGACGTCGCAAAACTTCTTTGGATTCACATTTACGTCTGCTTTCGATTTCATTTTCATTGTGAACGAGCTTGAACGAGGAGATTCAAGACAATGCTGTGCACAAGCATAATCCAACAGCCCTACAGGCAAACAGAATTGGTGAGACTCGATCAGTCGTCATTGGCTTTGAAAGGCACAAAGTACCCAATTACGTGAGATGCAGTAACCTGCTCACGGAGTGCACGTTGCACAGAAAACAAATCGACGTATGCTATGCGTGCGGAAGAGCGGGCCACAGAATGGACGTCTGCCCGGATGCTTTGAACACGATCTTCCGAGGGTGCGGAATCTCCAACCCCGCCAAAGACCACGGATGTGTCCCGAAGTGTGGCCATTGCGGAGGCAAACGCCTGACCGCGGACAAGGCCTGCAAAGCCCGCTTCAAGACGCCCTACGTCGTCCGCCGGTGGCGCTTTGAACGGCGCCGAGTGGAGGAAGAAGACACCGAGAGAAGGAACCGTGACAAGAGAGGTCCTGCAGGCGGACCGCGCCGTAGCGCCTCCAAACAGCGGGGCCGGTCCCACGCGCCAGGCCGCAGCAGCAGCAACGACAGTGGCGGCGGGAACGGACGCCAGAGTCGCTCCCGATCGAAGAGACCATACTGGGGCAGCAACCGCCGCTCGCACTTCCGGCCCAGTTGGAGGTCCTGGAGCGAGTCAACCGCACGCCGAGGGATCGCCGAGAAAAAGGTGGGCTGGCCGAACGGGTCTCCCGTCGCTCGAACCAGTGACACCGAATTCCCACCCCTCACAGCCTCCCATCCCCTTAACTCACAAGCAAATCCGCAAAACGACAGTAGCGAAGTGATAGAGGTGAAGAGGATCATAGATGGCCAAAGGGCTCAGATACAGGAGGAGAACGCCCAAATACGGGCGCTTAAACGCTGGCGAGTAACTGCAGCTCGGCAAATGCAGGACCCCAAAACAAATTCACGGCGGCAAACAACGCCGCACGCTTGCGCTGGGTGCCGCGGAGGGTCTCCCCTCGCCCCGCCTAGGGCAGCCGGCGGGAGAGGCTGGGGCACGCAACGTGCATCAAATAAGAGGCGATGGACGCCGAAGAGAGCCCCGCAAGCGAAAGGGAAGTCGGACAGTCGGATTTATTTGGGAACACAGAGTGGCGTTACTGAGATGTCCAATTCCGAAACGCTGTTCTCCACGTGCGTGCCCCACGTGCAGACATCTGCGCGAACATAGTGTGCAAACGCTATAGTAGCGAAAAAGCAGCAGCATGCGACGCCAATAAGATCTCTTTTCCGAAATCCCATTGAAACACCTCTTAAATAGTTGCAGCAACATTTTTTTGAAAATAATTTTCTCTTTAAAAGTGCGCCTGTTAAGCACAAAATATTAGTTTCGGTGGTGTGCAATACTTGGCCAATAGGAGAGCAAGTCATCTCTTATTTTGGGCAAACTTTGCATTTACATGCTTTTCTGCTTGTTTGTTGCAATTTATAGGCGGAATATTAAATGTTAGGGCATTCTTGATTATCGAACAGTGTTTATTTCTGCATTATTTTTTGTCCAAAAGTTGTAGTTCAGCAGGCGGTAGCTCACCGGCCCATGATGCTTTGAGCTGCCATGGTGGCTTAAAGGTGCACTGAAGAGGAATCTGAACTCGTCTTTTTGCCGCGGGAACTCGATCTACACGTTCCTAGTATTCTTAGAAACTGCGACTTATTGCCCGGTGTGGCCGATTTCCCTAATTAAATCGAATTAACATCCGGCTCCCGCCTTAAGTTTTTGAATTCTGCCTCGTACGATGGGCGGAGTCGACCGACGCGGGGAGTGCCTTTCACCCAGTCCCGTGGCGGCTTGCCGCCCTGCCATCGGCGGAGTAATACGTAGTAGTCCGTAGAAGCAAATAGTCCGCGCGTATTTTTATTTCTGCGGGCTTATTTTGCGGTTATATTATCTGCAAATGAAACTATTTATTCACAGAAACCTAAAAAACAAAATGAAGCGAAAGCAAAGCCTCCACAGAGCTGGCTGAAAGGCACTCCCCGCGTCGGTCGACTCCGCCCACCGTACGAGGCAGAATTTAAAAAAAAGGCGGGAGCCGGGCGTTAATTCGATTTAATTAGGGAAATCGGCCACACAGGGCAATAAATCGAAGTTTCTAAGAATGCTCGGAACGTGTAGATTGAGTTCCCGCGGCAAAAAGACGAGTTCAGATTCCTCTTCAGTGCACCTTTAAGTGGTCTTGAGGGACCTCCATGCCAACTAGGGACCTCCATGCAAACTTCCATAAACCGGGCGCCAGCTTTCCCTCTAGGTAATAGTAAGACTCTGTCTTGAGTAGACTGACCCTGTCTCTCCATTACATCTGAAGTGAGTCGTAACTAGTCATTACTAGTCATTAACCAGTCATGACTAGTTGGCCATTAAATAATTAGTCATGGGCCATGACTATTTAGTCGGGCTGTCGTCGTCTTCGCTATTCCCAGGGCACTTGATGACTACGTAAATAAATTAGTCATGACTAGCCAATCCAAGTCCCATAGCAGCCTCGTGTGTATCTACAGCCGTCGTCTATTTGGTGGCAAGGCTTTCGCCTCTCGATTTATTTATTTATTTATTAGTACCTCAAAGGCCCACTAGGGGCATTACATGAGGGGTGGGCATACATATCATTGAAAAAAAAATCAGTGATGAATGATTTGAAGTATTCCAGGCCAGGATGGATGAAAGCTTCAGCGGGGAGGTCATTCCAGTCTCTTGCGGTCTGGGCGAAGAATGATTTTAGCAATACTTTGATTTGAGCTAGTTGGTTGTAGCATGACATGTTTACGCAAAAGGCGTACTGGCGCTAAAAAAACGAAGACAACACAGTCCTGTCCTGTTGTGTGTGTTGTCTTCGTTTTTTTAGCGCCAGTACGCCTTTTGCGTAAACATGTAATGATTTTAGGTGCGCAGAAGTAGATGCTCGAGGTGTATGAACAGCTTTCGGATGACTGATGCGAAGTGAAAGGCGGTATGCAGGGATGATAACGGATTGGCTGAAATGCGAATGATAAAACTTGTGGAAAAGGGGGAGTCTGGCTATTTTTTGACGGGATTCAAGGCTGGGGAGGTTAGCTTTTGTTTTCAATGCTGTTACGCTGGTATGATATGAGTAATCAGAATATACAAATCTAATCGCGCGGCTCTGGACGCACTCAAGGGTTTTGGCTAGGTTAATTTGTTGGGGGTCCCAGATTGAGCATGAATATTCAAGTTTAGGACTTACAAGAGTTAAATAGGCGGACAGTTTTACGGAAGCAGGTGCCAAACGCAAGTTACGCTTTAGATAACCGAGAACACAGTTAGCTTCGTTGGTTACGTTCATTATGTGGGTGGTCCAAGAGAAATCCTGTGTAAAGCTAATACCTAAATATTTATATGAAGATGCGTGTGTTATGATAGAACCGCGAAGGGTGTAATTGGGAGTAGGATACGATTGACGACGATGAAATGATACTAGCGTTGTTTTATCAACGTTTAAAGACATCAGCCAGTTTGCGCACCACTCTTCCACAAGTCTTATGTCGCACTGCAGATGGTAAGTGTCTCTGTTACAAGTGATGCTCCGGTAGATGACGCAGTCGTCGGCGAACGAACGAACGGTGGAAGATAGATTACTTGGGAGGTCGTTGATGTAAATTAAAAATAGTCGAGGTCCTAAAACCGTGCCTTGAGGTACGCCGGAGGTAACAGGAGAAATGGAATGTGCCCCCCGATTTTTGTTCGTGCCTGTTGGAGCACAGTGCCTGTTGTCACTTTTTTCTGTCATTTTTGCTCTGTGAGCTGCTTTGACTGTTCCTAATTAAGCAATTAGACCAAGTCGCCACTCTAAGCCGTCGGACACTTCTGATTGTGTAAAACTTCGATGCTTCTTTTCATCGTTCACCACAGATCTCCCTTCTGCCTCGACATTATCCGTAGACTTCGGCTGCCCCGTGTTCCGCGCGGTCAACGACACTGCAAGCCATCTTCCGAGGGCAAAGCTTAACAGCAGCGCATCGTGCACGATATTGCAAGTGCCGCAGGGTGTTGGTCAGACGTACGTTCGCGCCCACAGTGAGCGCCAGAATTCTACATGTATGCACCCGTGTTACAGCTCTGTTTTTAATTTCGCAGATACGCGGACTTTGGCTGTGCCTTTCTCCACACGACACTTGGTATCAGTTCCAACGCTCCAAGAGTAAGCTCCCGAATTCTATACGCTTGCGCCCCTGTTACAGCTGTTTTATTCATGCGCGTGTATTCTGTGGCTGTTTGCGGAGCTTGTCCACACGATTACGTCCGAACGAATGGGTTTATGCGAAAAAGAATGGTACCATCGGATAGAGCATCAAAAAATCTCGAGAAATCGGGGGGGTTGAGGTGGGTTAGTTAATTAATTAGAGTCAAAAATGTCCAAAAAGTGGGCGGGGCTGGAGCAAAAGTGACGATACATTTGAAAACGCCGGAAGTGTGAGCGGTAACGAGCGGCGCCAAATTTGAAAACTAAGCGTGGTGCGAAGTTTGAACTTATGCTTACGCATTTCTCCAGTGCAGGTGCCACAGTGATTTTTATTTTCACAGATGCGCGGACATGAGCTCTGCCTTTCTCCACACGGCACTTGGTATCGTTCAGACGCTTGCAAGAGTAAGCTCCCGAATTCTATATGCTTGCAATGCTTGAACCCTTGTTACAGCTGTTTTTATTTTCGCAGATGCGTGAACTTTTCCTCTACCGTAGTCCACACGGCCCTTGTACATGTACGGATGCTTCAAGAGTAAGCTCCCGAATTCTGTATGCTTTTTCCTTTGTTACAGCTCTGCTTTTTTATCGCAGATGCGTCGACTATCGCTTTACCATACTCCACACGGCACTTGGACCTGTCAGTACGCTGCCACTCGGGTTCTCTTTGCACGTCTATATGTTTCGATGGTGAGTATGCCAGGTCCATGCTTCTGTTTCTTCGCTACCAGTCTTTTTAGATGTATGTGCATTTTGCAGCCCAGGACCCCCGAGCATAATAGCGAGAAGGCAGTAAAGAATTTCTTGAGCAGTGCATTTTCGTATTCCTTCCATGCTCCCTGCCTCTTCCGCTTACAGTACCCATGCAGGGGTGCTGTTTGTGCCCATTGGACGCTTTTACAGCGTGTACATGCCCTCCATGCTGTCCCTGCAGGTTCCCTTTTAGTGTCCACAAGATCGAGCTCACATCGGCTGTCCCATGCTGTCAGCACGGAGGACTCCAAGGTGCCATACGATTGTCGTGCAGGGAACCGCCATTCTGCTGCTGCTGCTGTCACAAATGCTGAATGTGTGTGCAGTAAGTGCCCACATCCTTTATACGCTTGCATCTGTTACAGTTGCATTTTTATCTTGCAGATGCGGACCTCGGTTCTGCCGTATATTCTACAGGCCACTTCATTGTGCACGGTCGAGCATACACAGTGCACTCGTCCTGGACTACGTGTGATCCCGCCGTGATGTCCAGTATGCTGCCAGATTGTTTAGTCGCTATGGAGTCTCTTTGCTAAAGCTCCCAGCTTATGGGTTGATGCTAGTGATGGCTGGCTGACGGGCTGAGTTGGCGAGGACAGCGGGGTGGCCGTCCGAGGCTGGAAGTCTTTGTATTGTGGCAATCTGGGCTGGAGGCTTCCAGTAGGCTGTCATGAACGTTAGACCCTGCTTCCCGGTGGCCTGCTGTTCCCCCTATGTGCGTTCCCTTTCGGCGCATAACACTGTCACCTATATGGACTTTGTAGGACCTGTGAAAACTCCTCCGCCACACCCGGCCGGTGTCCCCTCTGCCATACCAGGTGACTGGACCTGGGCAGCCGTCTCCTTCATGGCGCAGCTATGCTTGGGAAGTGCCTTAACCACCGCTGCAGTGTCATATTATTCCAGGCAACACAGGCGTTTCTCGGACACTCATGACTGCCTTCGCAGTGCTTGCATCTCTGCTGTGATGACTTCATGTTCTTGCGCTTTTCCTTCTCTGCGGCTTTGAACTAGTGACGGTGGCGATTGCCATTCATTTGCCGCTTTGTGATATTATGCACCAGGCATTCTGAGGAACTTTTCAAGAATCAGCAACGTGCTTGTCTTGACTGGCCATTGTTGCATTCATTCGTGCCTTGCCAACATCAATGCAGCCATTCCATATGCACCGTCTCCTCGTTGCCTTGATCGGACCTGACGCCGCAAACTTCCTTGCAATCCCATTCATGTCTGCACCACTGTCAACTTTGAATTTCACTTTTCTTCCGTCGACATACAAGGTTGTGAACTAGTTTGCGTTGCTCGATGCTTCGGACGGCTTTCCACTCTGTTGCAAAGTGATTTTACTGATAACACATTGTATTCCAAGCAATGCAGGCATTTCTCGGACGCTCATGACTGCCTTCGCAGTGCTTGAGTCTCTGCAATTATCACTTGTTATTTTCGTGCTTTTTCATCTCTGCGCCTTTAAACTGGTGACGGCAGCCATTGCCTTTCATTTGCCGCTTTGTGGAATCGTGCGCCAGGCATTCTGAAGAACATTTCAAGAATCAGCAACATGCTTGTCTCGATTGGGCGCTGTTGGATTCATTAATGCCTTGCGAAGTCAGATATCAATGCAGGCGTTCCATATGCACTGGCTCATCGTTGCCTCTATCAGACCTGACGCCGCAAACTTCTTTCTAATCACATTCATGGCTGCACCACTCTCAACTATGAATTTCACATTTTTTCCATTGACATACAAGGTTGTGAATGAGTTTGCTGTGCTTGACGGTTCGTACGGCCTTGTACATCGATGCAAAATGTTTCCACTGAGACCATGTTGTATTCCATGCAATACAGGCATTTCTCAGCGGCTCAACACTGCCTTCTCAGTGCTTGCGTCTCTGCATTGATCCCTTCATGTTCTTGCGCTTTTCCTTCTCTGCGACTTTGAACTGGTGACGGCGATGATTGCCTTTCACTTGCCACTTTGTGAAATTATACACCAGTCATTCTGATGAAGATTTCAAGAATCATCAACATGCCTTTCTCGATTAGCCACTGTTGCATTCATTTGTGCCTTGCCAACTGACACGTCAATGCAACCGTTCCATATGCACCGGCTTATCTTCACCTCGATCAGACCTGACGTCGTAAACTTCTTTGGAATCGCATTCATGGCTGTACCACTGTCTTCTTTGGATTTCATTTTCATTGTGAACGAGTTTGATTTGCTCGACACTTCTTACGGCTTTTCAAATTGTTGCAAAATCATTCCACTGATACCACGTTGTTTTGCAGGCAATACAGGCGTTTCTCGCACGATTGATCAGGACTGCCTTCGCAGTGCTTGCGTCTCTGCAATGATCACTTCATATTCTTGCGCTTTTCCTTCTCTGCGCCTTTGAATTAGTGACGACGGCGATTGCCTTTCATTCGCCGCTTTGTGGAATTATGCACCAGGCATTCTGATGAACTTTTCAAGAATCAGCAACTTGCTTGTCTCGAGTGACCATTGTTCCTTTAATTCGTGCCTTGCCAGATGAAACACCAATGCAGCCGTTCCATATGCACCAGCTCATCGTTGCTTTGATCAGACCTTACGTCGCATAGTTCTTTGGAATCACATTCACGGCAGCCCCGGTGTCAGCTTTGGATTTCATTTGCATTGTGAACGAGTTTGCTTTGCTCGACGCTTCGTACGGCTTTGCACACTGCTGCATAATCGTTGCATTGTTACCTTGTTGTATTCCAGGCAATACAGGTGTTTCTCGCACCATCGATGATGACCGCCTTCGCAGTGCTTGTATCTCTGCAATGATCACTTCATGTTCTTTCGCTTTCCTTCTCTGAGCTTTTGACCTGGCGACGGCGATGACTGCTTTTCACTTGGCACTATGCGGAGTAATGCACCAGGCACTCTGACGCACTTTTCAAAAGTCAGTAACATGCTTGTATCTAGTGGCCATTGTTGCTTTCAGTCCTGCCTTGCCACGTGGGACATCATTGCAGCCGACCCATATGCACCAGCTTGTCGTTGCCTTGATCAGACCTGACGTCGCAAAACTTCTTTGGATTCACATTTACGTCTGCTTTCGATTTCATTTTCATTGTGAACGAGCTTGAACGAGGAGATTCAAGACAATGCTGTGCACAAGCATAATCCAACGGCCCTACAGGCAAACTGAATTGGTGAGACTCGATCAGTCCTCATTGCCTTCGAAAGGCACAAAGTACCCAATTACGTGAGATGCAGTAACCTGCTCACGGAGTGCACGTTGCACAGAAAACAAATTGACGTATGCTATGCGTGCGGAAGAGCGGGCCACAGAATGGACGTCTGCCCGGATGCTTTGAACACGATCTGCCGAGGGTGCGGAATCTCCAACCCCGCCAAAGACCACGGATGTCTCCCGAAGTGTGGCCATTGCGGAGGCAAACGCCTGACCGCGGACAAGGCCTGCAAAGCCCGCTTCAAGACGCCCTACGTCATCCGCCGGCGGCGCTTTGAACGGCGCCGAGTGGAGGAAGAAGACACCGAGAGAAGGAACCGTGACAAGAGAGGTCCTGCAGGCGGACCCCGCCGTAGCGCCTCCAAACAGCGGGGCCGGTCCCACGCGCCAGGCCGCAGCAGCAGCAACGACAGTGGCGGCGGGAACGGCCGCCAGAGTCGCTCCCGATCGAAGAGACCATACTGGAGCAGCAAACGCCGCTCGCACTTCCGGACCATTTCGAGGTCCTGGAGCGAGTCAACCGCACGCCGAGGGATCGCCGAGAAAAAGGTGGGCTGGCCAAACGGGTCTCCCGTCGCTCGAACCAGTGACACCGAACTCCCACCCCTCACAGCCTCCCATCCCCTTAACTCACAAGCGAATCCGCAAAACGACAGTAGTGAAGTGATAGAGCTTAAGAGGATCATGGAGCGCCAAAGCGCTCAGATCGAGGAGCAGAACGCCCAAATACGGGCGCTTATGAATAAGATTAAAACGCTGGCGAGTAACGGCAGCTCGGCAAATGCAGGACCCCAAAACAAATGCACGGCGGCAAACAACGCAGCACGCTTGCGCAGGGTGCCGCTAAGCGACTCCCCTCGCCCCGCCTAGGGCAGCCGGCGGGAGAGGCTAGGGCCACGCAACGTGCATCAAATAAGAGACGATGGACAGGGAAGAGAGCTCCGCGAGCGAAAAGGAAGTCGGACAGTCGGATTTATTTGGGAACACAGAGTGGCGTTACTAAGTTGTCCAATTCCGAAACGCTGTTCTCCATGTGCGTGCCCCACGTGCAGACATCTGCGCGAACAGAGTGTGCAAATGCTATAGTAGCGAAAAAGCAACAGCATGCGACGCCAATAAAAGATTTCTCTTTTCCGAAATCCCATTGAAAGACCTCTTAAATAGTTTCAGCATCATTTTTTTGAGAATATATTTCTCTTTAAAAGTGCGCCTGTTAAGCACGAAATATTAGTTTCGGTGGTGTGCAATACTTGGCCAATAGGAGAGCAAGTCATCTCTTATTTTCGGCAAACTTATTTTCGGCAAAAAAGCTCACCGGCCCATGATTCTTTGAGCACTCTTGGTGGCTTAAGTGGTCCTGAGGGACCTCCATGCAAACTACGGATCTCATGCAAACTTCCATAAACCGGGCACCAGCTTTCTTTCTAGGTAATAGTAAGACTCTGTCTTGAGTAGACTGACCCTGTCTGTCCATTTCATCTGAAGTAAGTCGTAACTAGTCATTAACCAGTCATGACTAGTTGGTCATTAACTAACTAGTCATGGGCCATGACTAATTATTCGGGCTTTCGTCGTCCTCGCTATTCCCAGGGCACTTGATAACTACGTAAATAAATAAATTAGTGATGACTATCGAATCCAAATTGTCTCATAGCCGCCTCGTGTGTGACTACACCCATAGAGCTAATATACCAACTTCTACAGCCGTCGTCTATTTGGTGGCAAGGCTTTCGCCTCCCGCACTTGAGATCGTCAAAGTGCCCCCCGATTTTTGTTCATGCCTGTTGGAGCACAGTGCCTGTTGTCGCTTTTTTGTCATTTTTGCTCTGTGCGTTGCTTTTACTGTCCCTAATTAAGCAACTAGACCAAGTCGCCACTCGAAACCATCGGACACTTCTGACTGTGTACAACTTCCATGCTTCTTTTCCTCGTTCAACGCAGATCTCCCTTCCGCCTGGACATTATCCGTCGACTTCGGCTGCCCCGTGTTCCGTGTGGTCAACGACTCTGCAAGCCATCACCCGAGGACAATGCTTAACAGCAGCGCATCGTGCACGATATTGCAAGTGCCGCAGCGTGTTGGTCAGACGTACGTACGTTCGCGCCCGCAGTGAGCGCCAGAATTCTACATGTATGTACCCGTGTTACAGCTCTGTTTTTAATTTCGCAGATACGCGTACTTTGGCTGTGCCTTTCTCCACACGACACTTGGTATCAGTTCCAACGCTCCAAGAGTAAGCTCCCGAATTCTATACGCTTGCGCCCCTGTTACAGCTGTTTTATTCATGCGCGAGCATTCCGTGGCTATTTTTGCGGAGCTTGTCCACACGATTTTGTCCGAATGAATGGGTTTATGCGAAAAAGAATGGTACCATCGGATAGAACATCAAAAAATCTCAAGAGAAATCAGGAGGTTGAGGTGGGTTAGTTAATTAATTAGAGGCAAAATGTCCAAAAAGTGGGCGGGACCGGAGCAAAAGTGACGCCACATTTGAAAACGCCGAAAGTGTGAGCTGTAACGAGCGGCGCCAAATTTGAAAACGAAGCGTGGTGCGAAGTTTGAACTCATGCTTACGCATTTCTCCAGTGCAGGTGCCACAGTGATTTTTATTTTCGCAGATGCGCGGACTTCAGCTCTGCCTTTCTCCACACGGCACTTGGTATCGTTCAGACGCTTGCAAGAGTAAGCTCCCGAATTCTATGTGCTTGCAATGCTTGAACCCTTGTTACAGGTGTTTTTATTTTCGCAGATGCATGAACTTTTTCTCTACCGCAGTCTACACGGCCCTTGTACATGTACGGGTGCTTCAAGAGTAAGGTCCCGAATTCTGTATGCTTTTTCCTTTGTTACAGCCCTGTTTTTTTATCACAGATGCGTGGACTATCGCTTTACCATACTCCACACGGCACCTGGACCTGTTAATACGCTTCCACTTGGGTTCTGTTTGCACCTTTATATGTTTCGATGGTGAGTATGCCAGGTCCATGCTTCTGTTTCTTTGCTACTAGCAGCCTGTCTTTTTAGATTTATGTGCATTTTGCAGTCCAGGACCCTCGAGCGAGAAGGCTATAAAGAATTTCTTGAGCAGTGCATTTTCCTATTCCTTCCATGCTCTCCGCCTCTTCCGCTTACAGTACCTATGCAGGGGTGCTGTTTGTGCCCATTGGACGCTTTTACAGTGTGTGCATGCCCTCCATGCTTTCCCTGCAGGTTCCCCTTTAGTATCCACAAAATCGAGCTCACATCACGCATCACATCACATCAGCACGCAGGACTCCGAGGTGCCATACCATTGTCGTGCAGGGAACCCCATTCTGCTGCGGCGGTCACAAACGCTGAATGTCTGTGCAGTAAGTGCCCGCATCTTTTATACGCTTGCATCTGGTACAGTTGCATTTTTATCTCGCAGATGCGGACTGCGGTTCTGCCGTATACTCTACAGGCCACTTCATCGTGCACGGTCGGGCATACACGGTGCACTCGTCCCGGACTACGTGTGATCCCGCCGTGACGTCCAGTATGCTGCCAGGTTGTTTAGTCCCCATGGAGTCTCTTTGCTAAAGCTCCCAGCATATGGGTTGATGCTAGTGATGGCTGGCTGACAGGCTGAGTTGACGAGGACAGCGGGGTGGCCGTCCGAGGCTGCAAGTCTTTGTATTGAGGCAATCCGGGCTGGAGGCTTCCAGTAGGCTGTCATGAACGTTAGACCCTGCTTCCCGGTGGCCTGCTGTGCCCCTTATGTGCGTTCTCTTTCGGCGCATAACACTGTCACCTATATGGACTTTGTAGGACCTGTGAAAACTCCTCCGCCACACCCGGCCAGTGTCCCCTCTGCCATACCAGGTGACCGGACCTGGGTAGCAGTCTCCTTCATGGCGCAGCTATGATTGGGAAGTGCCTTAACCACCGCTGCAGTGGCATATTATTCCAGTCAACACAGGCGTTTCTCAGACACTCATGACTGCCTTCGCAGTGCTTGCATCTCTGCTGTGATGACTTTATGTTCTTGCGCTTTCCCTTCTCTGCGCCTTTGAACTGGTGACGGTGGCGATTGCTATTCATTTGCCACTTTGTGATATTATGCACCAGGCATTCTGACGAACTTTTCAAGAATCAGCAACGTGCTTGTCTTGACTGGCCATTGTTGCATTCATTCGTGCCTTGCCAACATCAATGCAGCCATTCCATATGCACCGTCTCCTCGTTGCCTTGATCAGACCTGACGCCGCAAACTTCTTTGCAATCCCATTCATGTCTGCACCACTGTCAACTTTGAATTTCACTTTTCTTCCGTTGACATGCAAGGTTGTGAACGAGTTTGCGTTGCTGGATGCTTCGGACGGCTTTCCACTCTGTTGCAAAGTGATTTTACTGATACCATATTGTATTCCAGGCAATGCAGGCATTTCTCGGACGCTCATGACTGCCTTCGCAGTGCTTGAGTCTCTGCAATGATCACTTTGTATTCCTGTGCTTTTCCATCTCTGCGCCTTTGAACTGGTGACGGCAGCCATTGCCTTTGATTTGCCGCTTTGTGGAATCGTGCACCAGGCATTCTGAAGAACATTTCAAGAATCAGCAACATGCCTTTCTCGATTAGCCACTGTTGCATTCATTTGTGCCTTGCCAAGTGAGACGCAAATGCAGGCGTTCCATACGGACTGGCTCATCGTTGCCTCTATCAGACCTGACGCCGCAAACTGCTTTGTAATCACATTCATGGCTGCACCACTGTCAACTATGAATTTCACATTTTTTCCATTGACATACAAGGTTGTGAATGAGTTTGCTGTGCTCGACGCTTCGTACGGCCTTGTACACTGATGCAAAATATTTCCACTGAGACCCTGTTGTATTCCATGCAATACAGGCATTTCTCAGCGGCTCAGCACTGCCTTCTCAGTGCTTGCGTCTCTGCAATGATCCCTTCATGTTCTTGCGCTTTTCCTTCTCTGCGACTTTGATCTGGTTACGGCGATCATTGCCTATCACTTGCCACTTTGTGGAATTATACACCAGTCATTCTGATGAACATTTCAAGAATCAGCAACATGCCTTTCTCGATTAGCCACTATTGCATTCATTTGTGCCTTGCCAAGTGAGACGTCAATGCAACCGTTCCATATGCACCGGCTTATCTGCAACTCGGTCATACCTGACGTCGCAAACTTCTTTGGAATCACATTCACGGCGGTACCACTGTCTGCTTTGGATTTCATTTTCATTGTGAACGAGTTTGATTTGCTCGACACTTCTTACGGCTTTTCAAACTGTTGCAAAATCATTCCACTGATACCACATTGTATTCCAGGCAATACAGGCGTTTCTCGCACGATCGATCAGGACTGCCTTCGCAGTGCTTGCGTCTCTGCAATGATCACTTCATATTCTTGCGCTTTTCCTTCTCTGCGGCTTTGAATTCGTGACGACGGCGATTGCCTTTCATTCGCCGCTTTGTGGAATTATGCACCAGGCATTCTGATGAACTTTTCAAGAATCAGCAACTTGCTTGTCTCGAGTGGCCATTGTTCCATTAATTCGTGCCTTGCCAGATGGGACATTAAGGCAGCCGTTCCATATGCACCGGCTCATCGTTGCTTTGATCAGACCTTACGTGGCATAGTTCTTTGGAATCACATTCACGGCAGCCCCAGTGTCAGCTTTGGATTTCATTTGCATTGTGAACGAGTTTGCTTTGCTCGACGCTTCGTACGGCTTTGCACACTGCTGCATAATCGTTCCATTGTTACCTTGTTGTATTCCAGGCAATACAGGAGTTTGTCGCACCATCGATCATGACCGCCTTCGCAGTGCTTGCATCTCTGCAATGATCAGTTCATGTTCTTTCGCTTTTCCTTCTCTGAGCTTTTGAACTGGTGACGGAGATGACTGCTTTTCACTTGGCACTATGCGGAATCATGCACCAGGCACTCTGACGCACTTTTCAAGAATCAGTAATGTGCGTGTCCCTAGTGGCCATTGTTGCTTTCAGTCATGCCTTGCCACATGGGACATCAGTGCTGCCGACCCATATGCACCAGCTTGTCGTTGCCTTGATCAGACCTGACGTCGCAAAACTTTTTTGGATTCACATTCACTGCTGAACCACTGTCTGCTTTGGATTTCATTTTCATTGTGAACCAGCTTGAACGAGGAGATTCAAGACAATGCTGTGCACAAGCATAATCCAACGGCCGTACACGCAAACGGAATTGGTGAGACTCGATGAGACGTCATTGCCTTCGAAAGGCACAAAGTACCCAATTACGTGAAACGCAGTAACCTGCTCACGGAGTGCACGTTGCACAGAAAAAATAGACTTATGCTATGCGTGCGGAAGAGTGGGCCACAGAATGGACGTGTGCCCGGATCCTTTGAACACGATCTGCCGAGGGTGCGGAATCTCCAACCCCGCCAAAGACCACGGATGTGTCCCGAAGTGTAGCCTGTGCGGAGGCAAACGCCTGACCGCGGACAAGGCCTGCAAAGCCCGCTTCAAGACACCCTACGTCGTTCGCCGGCGGCGCTTTGAACGGCGCCGAGTGGAGGAAGAAGACACCGAGAGAAGGAACCGTGACAAGAGAGGTCCTGCAGGCGGACCCCGCCGTAGCGCCTCCAAACAGCGGGGCCGGTCACACGCGCCAGGCCGCAGCAGCAACGACAGTGGCGGTGGGAACGGCCGCCAGAGTTGCTCCCGATCCAAGAGACCATACTGGGGCAGCAACCGCCGCTCGCACTACCGGCCCAGTTCGAGGTCCTGGAGCGAGTCAACCGCACGCCGAGGGATCGCCGAGAAAAAGGTGGGCTGGCCAAGCAGGTCTCCCGTCGCTCGAACCAGTGACACCGAATTCCCACCCCTCACAGCCTCCCATCCCCTTAACTCACAAGCGAATCCGCAAAACGACAGTAGCGAAGTGATAGAGCTTAAGAGGATCATAGAGCGCCAAAGCGCTCAGATCCAGGAGCAGAACGCCCAAATACGGGCGCTTATTAATAAGATTAAAACGCTGGCGAGTAACGGCAGCTCGGCAAATGCAGGACCCGAAAACAAATGCACGGCGGTAAACAACGCCGCAGGCTTGCGCGGGGTGCCGCGGAGGGACTCCCCTCGGCCCGCCTAGGGCAGCCGGCGGGAGAGGCTGGGGCGTGCGTCAAATAAGAGGCGATGGACGCCGAAGAGAGCCCCGCGAGTAGAGGAAGCGGCAACTGCAGAGACCACGGGAACGACACAGATCCCGCGAGAAGGAGAGCTGATGGCTATTTTGGCCGCAATTTCCCAAATTAGCGAAAGGCTAGGCAAAATGGACGCCCGACTCGATGCTGTCGAGAGTCAGCCTCACACGCCATCGGTGAAGCACAAGCACCTAGCGCCAAAAGTAGCCGAAAAAAAAAACGCAGTCGCGAAAGGGCGCAATCGACTCGAGACGTCCGGAAAGTATGATGCAGAAGCCAAGTAAGAAGCACAAGACCGGAGGGATCCCACCGTAATGTACCAATGGAACTGCCGCGGGATTCGCAACAAAGAAGCGGAACTAATGTTACACATTGACGGGCAAGAAAAGCCCGATGTGATTGCTCTACAGGAAACAAACGGGAAACTAAGATTCCCGGGGTGCTTCACTTACACGGACCACACGGCGAACGGAACGGAGTTGCTCGTCCGCAGCAACGTGGAAGTAACTCAACACGTCACGGCGCAGGGCGGGTGCAAGCACACGCTGGTCGGAATTCATGCGAGAAAAGTTTGCAGCTCGGGCAATTTATTTGTAATGAGCGCGTACTGCCGGCCGTCACAACGGCAGTACGAATTCAACCGCATCGTGAGCCAGGCGAAAGGGTTGGCGGGGACCAAGCCGCTCCTGATCCTCGGCGACTTTAACGCCCCTCACACAACGTGGGGCTATAAGTTCCAGTCCAAGAGAGGAAATGCATTGGCCAAAGCGATGGAGGATCACGAGATGGCCCTCCTGTACGAGCCGTACGTAACCACCAGAAGAGGCAACAGTGCCGCGAGGGACACCACGACGGACCTGTCGTGGTTATCGGACACTCAGACGTCTCCTGGAGAAGCGAAGAGGTGGACCTGGGGTCTGACCACAGCATGATCGGCATCGCAATCCGAGGCTCCCGATATCGGGCTGTGCTGGGGAGGCCGCGGATCACGGATTGGTACAAGATGAGAAAGTTTACCAAGAACAAGGACACGCGCCCAATGAAGAATCGGGACAAGCTAAAACACAGCAGACCTACACTGAATGGGCGAGGGACCAGAAGAAGACACTCCAAAAATTTACCCAAGAAATCGCAACGACGTCGCAGACACCGTACGTGGACGCCAGACTGACCCACATGTGGGCGGCCCGACACTCGTTAACGCGGCGGTGGGAGCGTGAGAGACACAACAAAAAGCTGGTCAAGCGCATAGCAGTCTTGAACAAACAGATCGCCGAGCACGCGGCCAAACTATGTAGGGAAAATTGGCTAAAGACCTGCGACGGCCTGCAGGGCAAGCACTCGACGTGGAAGACTTGGTGTCTCTTGAGGTATCTGATCGACCCGCTGAGTAGCAAAACTGTGACCAATCGCAACCTCACCAAAGTATTGAACACGTACAAGGGAGAGGGCTGCAGGCTCCTGGAAGACCTGAAGGCGAAGTACCTAAAGACAGAGAAGGGCCAGTACCCGGCGCCCGAGAGGTACGAAGGACCCGACAACAAAGAGCTGGACCGGCCGTTTACCACGACGGAACTGTGGACAGCGATAGATGAAAGTAACAAGAGAAGTACACCCGGCAGGGACGCCATAACTTACAAACTACTCGGTAACATGAGCAGTACAGCGGCCTGCGGCCTCTTAGAGCACATCAACGAAGCCTGGGAGAGCTTGCGGTTGCCAAAAGAGTAGAAGGCCGCCGAGGTCCGCTTCATTCCAAAGCCCGGCAAGGCCCTCCCTATAGATAACATGCGGCCCATCTCCCTCACGTCCTGCGTGGGGAAGGTGATGGAGGGCATGGACGTTCGCCGGCTGCAGAAGCACCTGGAAGAAATATATCAGATGCCGGAGACGATGTAGTACGGCTTCAGGCAACATCTCAGCACCCAAGACGTAATGATCCAACTCCACGAACTGGTCGTCAAGCCAGCAACGAGGCATGCGCCTCGAGGGATACTCGCCCTCCACCTGAAGGGAGCTTTTGACAACGTGCCCACAGCGTGTTGCACAGTCTGAACAAGACCAGATGTGGCCGAAAGACATTCGGCTACATAAAAGATTTTCTGTCAAACCGAACGGCGACGACCACGGTAGGGGAGGAGAAGTCGGACCCTGTCGAGCTCGGCGATATGGGCACCCCTCAGGGATCGGTCTTGTCGCCCCTGCCTCGGGCAGAGGCAGGAGGGCCTCTGCCCGATCTACTCAAGCAAATCGAAGGCGTGGACCACGCGTTCTATGCCGACAATGTTACGGTGTGGACGGCCCGAGCTGTGTCCGATGCCTGGGTGGAGGAAGCCTTGCAGCGGGCGGCAACGACCGTGCACGAGTACGCAAAGTCGTGCGGACTGGGCTGCGCTCCCCAGAAATCAGAGCTGCTCATGATCCAACCGGGAAAATCCAAGAAGGAGCTGCAGCCGGACGAGGCCATCACCGTCGACGGAATGGCCATCAAGCCAACACAGCAGGTTAGGATTCTTGTCCTACAACTTCAGAGCGACGGGAAGGCGCACGCCGCCGTCAGGAAGATCAAGACTACAACCGAACAGATATTTAGTACGATTCGGAGGGTATCTAACAGAAACCGAGGCCTTAAAGAGGACAATGCCATGCGCCTGCTACGTGCGTCCGTCGTGTCACGGGTTACTTACTCCGCCCCGTATCTCCAGCTGACGAAGGCCAATAGGGACACCTTAAACACGATGCTTCGTAAGCCAACGAAGCAAGCACGGGGCATGCCCGTATGCTCGTCCACGCAAAGACTGCTAGACATGGGCGCCCACAACATGGTGGAGGAGCTCGTCGAAGCCCACTTCTCCAATCAGAGAATCCGGCTCAGTCACACGGAACACGGACGAGCCATCCTACGTAAGATAGGATGGCAGATCGAGCCAGTACCTATCAAGGCGGCCCTTCAAAAAGACTGGAAGACGACCATTCAGACCAAACCCCTTCCCCGGAACATGATGCCGGGCAAGGACGACGAGAGGCGCATCGCACGGGCAAAAGTCACAGCCCGGAAGCTGGAAAAGAACCCCAGGGTCCTCTACGCGGACGCCTCGCTCCGAAAACACAGTAACCGTGCCGCGGTGGTGGTTACTTCAAAAGACAGGCTGATCGTCAGCGCGTCCCTGAAGACAACAGACTCCGTAGTTGCCGAAGAAGCGGCCGTGGCCCTCGCACTCGCACAGCCGAGCGTGGACACCGTGGTCACCGACTAAAGACAGCCTATGGAAGCTTCTGCACGGAGGTAATCTCGTCTGCGGCCCAAACCATTCTATCCAAGTGCAAGCCTCCGGGAAGAGCCTTAGAGCTCGTGTGGGTCCCGGCTCACTCACAGGTAGCAGGCAACACCATCGCTGACTACCATGCCCGAGAAATGTCAATACGGGCCGAGCACGAGCCGGAAGAGCTACCGCACCCGGTTACCAGCTTTCGGGACATTACCCAGATGTACCGAGAGGAAAGGTGCAGACTGCCAGAACCGCACTCCAAACTCACCAGGCAACAGACGATCCGGCGTCGAGCGCAGGCGGGATCGCTTGCGCAACCGGTACTGATGACCCGCATGTACAGTACGCTGCGGAACACGATACGCTCTGTCCTTTTTGCAGAAGAGAAAAGGGCACCCTGCCGCACGTCTTGGCACCGTGCACAAAACTCTAGGCGCCCCCATCCTCCCCTTCCCGCCAACACCTCCAATCCCCAACCCCTTGAGCGATGGCAGATCTTGTTAGCCAGCCCCGCCCTACCGATTCAGCTCGCACTGACGGACAGGGACCAGGAGCTGCTGGGAACATATGGGCCCCGTAATTAGGGAACCACCCCGTCTGGTGCCTGCGTGCTCCACCGATATATTTCGGGCCCAATAAATGTTGATTCGTCATCATCATCGACGCAACGCCAGCGACGCATCGCAAGTTATCAACCCGCGTCCTTGCTGCCTGCAAGGCATTCCCGCTTCACCTGGGACGCTCTGTATCTGAAGGACTCTTTCCTTTTGTCCGTGGTGTACGCGTGCCGAGTGTGTTTTTCTTGTTGTTTTTGTTTTTTTGGCCTTTTTCCTTTAAAGTATAAACACGGCTTCGTTGTGTTTTATTTGACCTGTTTGTTTTCTTCTTCGAACCTGCACACGATAGCGTTCCCCTCCGGCAGCCGGGGACGCGTCACCCAATTCGCGACACCGAGGCCAGCTTGTACTGATGGGAAACGAGAGAAACTGGTGCCAGCGCTTAGAGAAGCATATTCGGTCATCTGTATTCCCAGCACCAGCGTCCAGTCTACCACATCGATCTTCAAGCATCGTGAACTGGACTCTGAAAAATATTACTCTGACTTTCTACTGCAGTCGCATTCTTTTAAGAACTTCACAACCTCAACTGTGCCAATAAATGCGCACTCCCAATCTCCTAGGCTTCGAGTTTTCCTGTCGCCACTTCTGTGCCCACTGGCGTTAGCCAGTTTGAGCCCGACGTAGCTGACAAAACAAGTCGTGGTTTCGAAGAGTAGCCGAATTGGTAAAGGGCTTTTACACTGCTGAAGATTCGATGGAGTGAAATTAGCAACCATGAGTGAAAAGTGCACCCTGCTTTCTACACAAGGTGCCCAAAGCGTCGAAGAGGCTAGTAGACTTGCAACCAGTACAAAACTCGCAGAGATAAGCTAGCACAGTGCCGCTTTCTGGGCAGAACAATTTAGGGGGGCAGAACAATTGACTGCATAGCCAGCAGTGTGTGGTATAACGAAGAGCATGTGGATGTTGCGGAAAGCTGCGAACACCGCTACTTCCCTAGGTTTACGTACTCACGCCAACACACAATATACAGGTCCGCGCTAACTTTAGCCAAGGGTTAAAAAAATACAATATTTGAGGTAGGCCAGGGAAACTACTTACATCTACCAACCGGCTTGCGCATCATAGGCAATTTTTTGTTTTGCAATTATAAATTCCGATAATTTTTCTAAATGCGTAAATATTGACTTTAGACCGCAAATGTGGAAAGCAAAGTTTGAGAGCACCTTCAGAAGCCCCCATTTCATTTATTTGCGGTAAAGAAAACCTCATGTGTATCTTTTTCCGAGCTCCAAAGAAAGCCCGCGAAATACAAAAAAAATCACGTGACTAGCGCATTCGCGCGCCACGATTGTGCTGCTCTCAACCTTGGCTTGAGTGAACGAAATCAGCTGCTGGTAAGGCGCGACGACCTCAATCAATACCTCCTATTGCCTCAATGCGCCGGCAGGCCGATATGTCAACGGTGGTTGCCGCGCCCGCGCGAGCCTGTCTGCAAGCGTGACGGTGCAAGTTGCAGCGAACGCGCCGGGCATTGTGAGCTATGAAATGGCCAAAGGTGGCAAACACAAATGCGACGAGTTTTATTCGCCACTGAGAGGCAAAAGGAGATGGGCAAGTATTTTACTTATCTTGTTTTCTTATTTATATCGGCCTGCCGGCGCATTGAGGCCGTCGCGTCTTGCCAGCAGCTGATTTCGTTCACTCAAGCCACGGTTGAGAGCAGCAAAATCGTGGCGCGCGAATGCTCTAGTCACATGATTTTTTTTTGTATTTCGCGGGCTTTCTTTGGAGCTCGGAAAAAAGATAGACGTGAGGTTTTCTTTACCGCAAATAAATGGAATGGGGGTTTCTGAAGGTACTCTTCAACTTTGCTATTCACATTTGCTGTCTAAAGTCAATATTTACGCATTTAGAAAAATTATCTTAATTGCTAATTAATTAATTGCAAAACAAAAAATTGCCTATGATGCGCAAGCCGGTTGGTAGATGTATGCAACTGGTTTCTCAGGCCTATCTCAAATATTTTATTATTTAACCCTTTGATAAAGTTAACGTGGACACCTTGTATATAGAGAGCCTTCGCTCTTTCGCGTAACCGTCGTGTAGCTTAAAACATGTAAAACAAGAGGAGGGGCACTTGAGCTCCACCTAACGGGTATGATGTGATAGCGTATTGGTTTGATTCCCATATATACATAAGGTCATTCTCTACTTTACATTCGTTGATCCCTGGGAGTCCTCATAGCCCTCCTGGTGCAGTGGTGCAGCGGCTAAGCGATGCGCCACTGCTCTGCAATGACAACAGCTTCCAGTGGTGGGCCTTGTGCATCCCAGGTTGCTCTTTCCGCAAGGTCATGTGACCAAGATGGACCACCACCTGCCTCATTGCTCTCTGGGCATCATCTGCCAGAGCCATGCTCGTGATTTTGGGCTCACACCGCCTACGCTGGATTGTCTGTGTAACAGGGGTTTTAACGCTGTCGCATTAAAATTGCAAACTCCTAACAAACAATTAGAAGCCGAACGCAACAGTGTTAGAAGTCATTTACCTCCCTTCGCAACTCCATAACCACAATTGAGGTACGCATGCATGCATCCGCGTCGGAGTCTTTCTTTTGAGAACCGTTCCTTCAGCGCTCCTCTACCCCCGCAGCCATGTCATGCACATCACTCAACGCGCCATGTACAGAGCAGAGGAAACTTTCCACACGTTCCGAGTGCTGAGCAGCTGGCACACTGCCATCCCCTCGACTGTGTCTATTGTCATACCTCGGTCTCATTGGTTGACTGCGGTGTGACGTCAAGACCTTTGCCGTCGACCAATCCTGAATTAGTGCGACATCACCATCCTCCGAACAACAGCTCAACAGCTATCGTTAAGAGCGCAAAACATCAATAGATAGTCCATGGTAGGGAGAGAGGGCAGGTAGGTGGGTTTCATGACAACACAAAGTGAACAAGAGTGGAGGGAGCCTCAGGGTGCTTAGCCATTTCGATGGGGACTTGCCTCCGTCTGGAAAAAGCATCCATAAAAATTCAGGGGCACTTTGGCTGTGTAAAGTGCGTAGAGGCGAAAGCGTTTTCCGCACCACTTTGACTGCTTCAGTGGAACTGGTGGCGTCACATGTAATTGAGTACTAATTACTAAGTGATGACAAATCACTAATTAATGGTTACTTACTTATTAATGCCTGAATACTAATTCAATGCTAATTAATGACGCTTAAGCTTCGCCTTTAGGAGTGGAACGCGACAGCGTGTTGTAGCGCTGCCAGGAAGTCCACGGAACCCCACCACCCGTTCGGCGCGATGCCTTGCCGTTTAAACGCAACGCTTTTTGAGGAAAGGAAATGGCGCAGTAATTCTCTGTGATCTCGGTGGACACTTGAACCGCACCGTAGAGGAAGGGAGGAAGTGGGAGTGAAAGAAGACAAAGATGGCCCGTAATGAAGAAAATGAAAATTGTATTTGAGGAGAGGAAATTACGCAGTAACTGTCTCATATCTCGGTGGACACCCGTCAAAATTCAGGGGGGGGGGGGTGCACTTTTTTGACCTAAAGTGTGGTCACTGATGTGTGGTTAAGATTTTAAGCTTCGCCTCTAAGAGTGGAACGCAACAGCGTCTTGGAACGCTGCCAGGGAGTCCATAGAACGCCATCGCCCATTCGGTTCTACGCCTCACTCGTCGGTAAATTGGTTTTTGAAGAAAGGAAATGTATCTGCCTCTCATATCTCGGTAGACACCTAAACCTCGCCGGAAGGGAAGGGAGGAGGATGGCAGTGAGCGGAGACACCGTATTCACTAGACGCGCCTTTGTTCATTACAAACCATCGAGCTGGCATGGCGGAGTGGATAGCATGCTCGTCTCGCACTCCGAAGACCGGGGTTCGATTTCCGAGCTCGACCAATTTCCTACTCAGTTTTATTTATATATATGGCCTGACTAGAAAAGTTAATTAGGCTAATTGGGTAATTAAGCAATTAACTAAGCTCAGTCCCACTTACTTGAAGCATCACTATACGATCCCTTCAATTGGTTGCATGGTTACTAGCCAAAGTACAATTGGCCCCGTTTGAAATTGGCTCACTGTGACGTCACGACCGTTTCGACCAACTGAAAAGCGTGACATTTCTGTCGACAACTGCTGCTTACAACGATGAGACATTAAAGGCTTTCGCCTTAATATGTCATCACCCTGACTATGCACACTGCTGGACAAAGGCCTGTCATATCTTTCTAATTAATTGGTTTAAATAGGGCCTTCACTCTGATTAGGGGCAGGAGAGAGTGATGTGGGAAGGGTGTTAGGATGGGGACTATGAACTTGAAAATCTTGTCCAGGCAGTATGGCTGCTGAAGAGGATTAACTAGTTGACCTGCAATACTGTGATAAAGCGGAAAGCAATCCGAGGAGGTGGGGCAGATGTGCTTCCCCTGAGGAGAGGTAGTATACAGGGTCTGTTCTGAAAGTAGTAGGACTCATTTTTTTTAATAAAGTTTATTCATGAGAATAGTACAAACGAATAGAATTTTTCAAAGTAGCACCCTTCCGCACCTACAGGCTACTGCCAATGAGTTTTCCAGCTTTCGTACGACTCCAGGAACGCCTGTACCGGATTACTGTTTAGCTCCCTCGTCACGGCCTGATAATCGCCTCTACCGATCCGTGATGTTTCCCATTGAGCGTAGATTTTATTTTCGGGAATAGAAAGAAAGACTGGCAGGGCCAAGTCGGTGCTGTAGGGGGGGCTGAGGCAGCGTTGCCGCCTTGTGCTGGCCAAAAAATCGGTGTCCTCATTCACGTGATGAAGAAAATCCTGGCAGATTGCTTTCCGGGTGGTCTATTGCTCCTCTGACAACACTCCCGGCACCAACTTCGCGCACACTTTCCTCATGGCTAAGTTTTCTGTCACGATCTGAAAAATTTGGGTTTGAGGAATGCTCAAGTCATCAGCAATCATTCTGATACTCATCCTACGATCACTGTTCAGTAAATGGTTCACTCGCTACACATTTTCTTTGGTATTGCTGGTTGAAGGGCGCCCGGAGTGGTCGTCGTCTTCCACTTTTTCCTTACCTTCTGGGGACAGCTTGTGCCACTCAAAAAACACCTGATCTACCCATGGCAGCGTCACCGTAGGCCTCCTTAATCATGTCGCGAGTCCCTTCGCCCGTTTTACCAAGATTTACACAAAATTTGATCGCGTATCGCTGATCCAGTAAACGCTTCATTATTCTGCGTGACAAGACGTTTCGACAGGGGTTCGCAGTACAAGCGACCTATTCTCTACAACAGCCGAGAGCGGACTGCCAATTTTCTCCAGCATTCCCATTATCCCCCTTCAACGATCCTGCGCGCGCAGATCGCCTCTCGTCCGCCCGTTCACCCAGGAAAAAACCAGTCCTACTACTTTCAGAACAGACCCTGTATAAACCGGAGGCAGGAAAATATGTCTCCGGAAAATATGTCTCCAGGTGAAAAAATTCCCAAAGAATGAATTCTATGCTACTTGACCAAGTTGCCCTCTTTATTGGACTGTTCCTTGAATTTGAGAATAGATGGAAGCATAAAGTATTTTTCAGTACTAGAGCACGCTATGGTCATTTAGTGCAAGTCATGCCAAGAAAAGCCACACCACAAAGCACCTCCGTCGATGACTTCGGTGAAGAACCCAGTGATCCAGAGACGCGGCTGCTTTCGGCCGCGCCCTTTCCGCCGCCATCGCTCTTTCTTTATGGACGCCCTACGGTGGGTGTCATCGTACGATAAGAACCATTGACCCTACCTCAAACACTCGCCGCAAGGCAGTAGTGGTAGCCAACACTTACCAGGAACTCAAGGAAGATCACCTCACAAATCAGTACACACTGCTAGCCAAAGCACGCTCTGGCCAGGAACTGCTTGACAGCCTACCTATAGTATAACACGACGTGCATATACAGGAGAGAGTGCGGGTACCTGAACTCGCCACACTAGTCCACCCTCTCCCCACGAATATGAATAGAGAAGAATATGAGGGCCTACTGGCGCATTCCAGCTTGGGCATTCGGCGGCAAAGGCCAGCGAAATCCGCCGCCGCCGAAATGCTGCCTCGTTCACACCACCACGTCGTCTCTCGTCGTCTGCTCACGGCGCACACAGATGTGGTAAGAAGTTAATCGGTGCTGACTACGTACCATAACGTAACGGTATGTACGCTTACGTACGCTAAATGCAGCTATTTTGCCGCACGTTGTGCCATTCTAACATTCTCACTTTTAAAACAGAGGCGCCACGATGTTTACCCCGTGATGCCATCTGTTGGTTAGGAGGGGAACCATTGTTGTCAACAAACCGACGCACCTATTAAGCCTAAAGGGGCAGAATCTTTACTCTAAATAAAAAAATAAAGCAAATTTATTACTCGTACGTTTTCTTATGGGTGAGATGAGAAGAAGCGAAAGACGGTGGCCCATTTATGGCCAGTGAACGCGCTGAAGAAGGCAGTAACAACGACGAATCCAGTACGATGCAAGGCGTCATGCACCGAAGGGTGCCGCTTCCTCCATGTACAAATCCGAATAACACTAAATTAAGAACACCACAGGCATTGAGCCACTGCAGCTGGTCAGAGAAGTAGCTTTGCATCCCACATTGAATGAAGCGGAAGCACGTACCTTCTCTTGCCGAGGTCTATATGCGTGTCCAGTGAATCTACAGGCATAGTGTGGCCTGTATCTAATGGGCAGACTACATACCCCTTCTGCAATTAGAACGGGGAAGGAAAAGGACAAAAAATGAGTCGATGTTACATGTGTGCAACATTACAAAACAGAATTAACAGGAAATGGCTGCAGAAACAATATAAACAATACTCAACTGCAAAGCAGCGATCAGATTTCCAATTTGCAAAATCTTTCGGCTGAAAGCAAACCACAAAAATTTTAAAAAGTACAGGGTGACCGAAAAATACTGTAGGTCAAATGTTTAGGGGAATCCCCCAAGGTGGAGTAGATTTGTAATAAGGGAGTAATTACTCATTGGCATCCTCCCAAGCGCAGCCATACGGCTACAAAGGAAAGCTATACAGCTTTCTCAGAAACTTCGTAGTTAAAGAAAAATTCGTCCTGGTCCGGGGTTCGAACCCGGAACCACCGCCACACCGGAGCAGTCGCTCTACCAATTGAGCTAACCTGGACTTTTTTTTTATTTTTTTTTATTTATTGCCTGACTTCGGCAAGAACCACAGTACACAAATACACTTACAGAGCGCAATGAGCAATAATTAACAACACTATCCGCCCGGGGGTGCGTGGCTTCATCATATTAAAACTCCTTAAGCGTCACCAAAGGCTCGACTCTTTCGAGCCACTCGGGAGCTTCAGGAGCAAGTTTCTGAACTTCAATATACTTATGCATGCACTCCCGAAAATAGATCCGTGCTGGCCGTGCATCAGGATCGCAATGATATCCTGCCATTCTGGAGCGCCAAATACAATGGAGGCCCATTAGCATAATGAGGTCGAATGGTGTCCCATCCTCACTCTCTACAGGCAAGTACCGAATACCATGAGCGTCGAGCGGAAATTCCTTTTTTAAAGTCCGTTGCAAAATGTCCCAAAAGTATACCCCCTCCCAACAGTGCAAAAAAACGTGGTCTATTGTTTCTGGTTGTTTACAAATTAAACAATGTGATCCCCAAGGTAGAAATAACTGCTTATTGAGCTAACCTGGACGGCAAGCTTATGGTAGGGCGAGAGCGAATTGATCAGTAACTCGAAGTGGCAAAAGTGTTGGTCAAATGTTTAGGGGCATCCCCCAAGGTGGAGTAGATTTGTAATAAGGGAGTAATTACTCATTGGCATCCACCCAAGCGCAGCCATACGGCTACAAAGGAAAGCTATACAGCTTTCTCAGAAACTTCGTAGTTAAAGAAAAATTCGTCCTGGTCCGGGCCTACCATAAGCTTGCCGTCCCGGTTAGCTCAATTGGTAGAGCGACTGCTCCGGTGTGGAGGTGGTTCCGGGTTCGAACCCCGGACCAGGACGAATTTTTCTTTAACTACGAAGTTTCTGCGAAAGCTGTATAGGTTTCCTTTGTAGCCATATGGCTGCGCTTGGGTGGATGCCAATGAGTAATTACTCTCTTATTAAAAATACTGTAACGTGTGTTGAATTTCATGTTATTTATTACTGTTTGCATTTTTAAGCATCCACATCGATTTTTTCATGTCACTTGTGTTTTTCTAAAATAGAGCTACTCTTTTTACTGCCATTGGTGCAATATTTTGTAGGAGAAATGGTCTCTGAAGAATTGCGGTACTCTATTGTTGCCCACCACAAGATGGGGATGCCTATTCCGAAAATTGCAAAGATGGTTAAATTGCACCGAGTCCAAGTGCATCGCGTCGTCAAACAATTCCAGTAGACCGGAGGTGTCCGCGAAGCGGAAGGCCTCGAACTGCAAGAGCCAGGGAACTTAAATTGGCTGTCAGCAAGAAAGTCAAGCGAAATCCCCTGAGGAGCAGGCGAAAACTCGCCTGCGAGCATAGAGTTAGCAACTCCACCATGCAATTACTTGTAAAAGAAGATCCAGGACTTAAGGTGCGCAAACCAGCAAAGGGCCAGCTGCTTATGGACCACGTGAAGGTCTCCAGATTGGAAAAGTGCTGCAGAATGAAGCAGCTGAGCCACGGCGAAGCCCTCAAACGGGTTCTCTTCACAGATGAGAAGATTTTCACTGTTGAACCGGCCTGGAATTCACAAAATCATCGAGAATTGCTGCCAGTCGGGTCTCCTCACAATGCTAGAGTGGAGAAAACGCATTTCCCCAAGAGCATCATGGTTTGGGGTGAAATTTCAGGGCTTGGGAAAACCAAGCTTGTTTTTGTCCCAAACGGAGTCAATAATCAATGCCGAGACCTGCCGTGAGCTCATCCTGGAGGGCGCCGTCATACCCTGGGTTGAAGGAAATGCAAAGAACATTGACTGGCAGCTGCAGCAAGACTGGGCACCTGCCCACGGAGAGAAGAAAACAATCCAGTGGTGTGAGGCGAATCTCTCTGCCTTCTGGGGGAAAGATGTTTGGCCGTCCAATTCCCCTGATCTCAATCATTTGGACTTTGCTGTTTGGGGTATCCTGGAGCAAAAAGTGTGTTCTTCCAAGCACAAATCCATCGAATCCCTGAAACGTGCTCTGCAGAAGGCCTGGAACGAAGTCACTTCAGAAGGCATCGAGTCTATTCTAAAAAATTTCCGAAAGCGTCTGGAGGCCTGTATAAAAGCAGAAGGTCGACATTTTGAAAATCAAATGTAAACTGTTTTTCAAGAATTTAGTGTGCTTACGAAAAAAAAAGCGTGCCTCAATTGGGTTGTGTTTTGAAAAGTTATTGTTGTCTTTTCGCGTTACAGTATTTTTCGGCCACCCTGTATGGTAGAGTGCAGACACTGAATAAATTTAGACCGCCTGTAGTACTTTTACGTGCTCTAAATCGCAGACTGTAGGTGTTCTTTCATTTCACAGCAGTAACATATGTAACGATTAAAGGTACACTAAACAAGAGTCTGAACAGGCCTTTTTACCACGGGAACTCTAACTACACGTTCCGAGCATACTTAAAAACTTTGAGTTATTGTCCTGTGCGGCCGATTTCCCTAATTTAAATCGGATTAAACGTTGCGGCTCCCGCCTTTTTTTGAACTCACCGCTGGCGGTATAAGGAGCCATCAGAACAGAATAGGCTCGGGCAGGTTGGTAATTCATTGTAACACAGTATTCATAGCGCGGGAAGAACGCAGGACAAAGACGAGACGGGACAAGCGCTAGACAAGACGGACAAAACGGGATAGCGCTTGTCCCGTCTCGTCTTTGTCCTGCGTTCTTCCCGCGCTATGATTACTGAGAAAGAGCATAGGAGCCAGCCAACGCGTGGAGTGCCTTTCAGCCAGTCCCGCCGGTTTGCCGCTCTGTCATCGGCGATCGGTGAAAGCAAAGAGTCCAGGCTTATTTTTATTTCCGTGGGCCTAATTTGCAGCTATGTTGTATCTGACTGGATCTATTTATTCATGGAAACCTGAAAAACAAAATAAAAGTGAGAGCGAAGCCACCCCGCGAATGTTTGAAAGGCACTCCTCGCGTTAGTTGACTCCTCCTACCTTCTGGAGAGAGGTAAAAAAAAAAAAGGCGAAAGCCGGGATTTAAATTAGGGAAGTCGGCCACACAGGAGAACGATTTGAAGTTTTAAGAATGCTCGGAACGTGTATATCGAGTTACGTGGTAAAAAGACGAGTTCAGATTCCTCTTTAGTGCACCTTTAAAGCTAGAAATTGTATCCGTAATATTGTATTAACCTGCAAATGCAGAACCAGCACATAGGTCGAACATCAAATTAAACAGTGATAAACGCCAACCAGTTCAATTTGGCTGCACTTGCTGTGCTAGTTAAAGTAATGCAGCACTTCTGAATTCGTTTGTGAAGTTATATGCATGCTCCCTGTACTTCCATATTAACTTTGGATGAGTACACGCTGTTAAAGATGAGGTAACATGGTCGGGCGCCGGAGAGGGAATGAAGGACGTCGGAGACGAGGATGCGGGAAAAGACATGGAGAGAAGACTTTATACAAGAAAAATTACACTATTTACAAGTGAGCTCGGTAACGAGACGCTCACTGCTGAAACGCTGCATGAGGACAGCACATGATCAGACCACCTGATGAAAAGCCCCTGATGAAAAAGCCCCTCGGCGGTACCGCTGCCGAGGTTTTAAAGGGTTCCCTTTCCCTAGGTTCCCTAGATGGGGGCCGGGCCTGCCGAGGAAGGGAGTTCTCAGTGGCACCAATCACAAACACACACACACTCCCGAGGGATCACCGCCGTCACGCGGTGGGAGAGGGGGAACGATGCCATCCACGTAGCGCAGACGCCGGAATGTCCATGAGCGGCGTTCCCGAGCATTTCATGCGTTCGAACGTGCGTTCACACTCGGTGTAGGGGAAAAGCTCGCTCAACCGGGCAGACGGACGCGGCTTCCGTGGCAATCCAGGCGCTCACCCAACGCGCGTCTCGGGGTTAGTCGGCGTTTCGCTGCAGCCATGCCGTTTTCTTCCCCACGACGAAGACGAAACGTAACAACGCCTAGTGTAGCCAAGTTCTTTGCTGGCTTACTCCTTCGGAAGTCGAAGTGTGGTAAGACGGTGATGATGAAGTGTAGGTGAGACAAGATAAGACCATTCTCTGAATTCTATGGTGACCGTTATTTCGTGAAAAGAGGAGGTGGATAGCCGTTCGCGGAATTAGAACTGTAAAGCTGAAGAGTCAAATCAAGCCCCACGAACAAGTTGGCGGCAACACATGGCAATACGTTGGCTGCAATTTGGCAGGAATGCCATGGTAAGCAGATGAGCAGGAATGCAGTCATTCATCTGTTCTGGTAGCAGTCGCGGAGCCCGAGTGCCAAGCTGCATCTGAAGTGCATGAATCGGCGCCACACACTCACAGCACCACCGTAAAACATAACAGAACTACTACAGCCAAATAAAACACCTTTTGAATAAGACACCAAATCTGAGGTATTGCACCGCCATGTATTCCACACACAAGCCATTCCACAGTAAATATGCTTAATTTGCAATTGTCTTTTTTAAGCTCCCTAGCTCCTTAGTCCGCAAAATCACTTTTGAAAAGGGCTTAGTACGAAGCAGTGTTCCAAAGGAATTTTCTTCCAATTACCAAATGTCTTTTTAAGTATGTGCAAAAAATATAGTCTTTAGAAGTAACTGTTGAGCGTTAATGCCGCTGGAGTACGAAGTAACTTGAAGAAGAGAATATATTTTTAGTTTTGCAAAATTTGGAAAGAAAGAAATCGTTGTCAAGTAGCTCTGCTTTCTTTCCTGCAGGTTCTGGCAAATAAATTTTCAATACGACCTTAAGCGCCAGCAAAGTCCTACGTGCGGAGACACTAGCGCCATCAATTGATAGGGTTCTGATTCTGTTGACTTCAGCGGCATCTAGTCGCCGCAACGCGAACTGAAAGACATGAAGTCCTCCGATATATTGGTACTCAAATGCTGCGCACTCTGATTTCATGGATTCCAAACAAGGAATTATTCGAAACATTATTTTTAATTGGTTGCACGTGTTTTAAAATTTTCTCAAAGTGAAAGTGGGCAGCGCGATAAAGTTTAGTGGGGTCGTATTTAGGATCTGTAGTACTCCATCGGAAAACTCTCTTCGTCATTGTGCTAGAGATGGTGCTGAGTGACACAAGTTGTGCAGGCTTTCAATTCGCAAGTAAGGTTAGCTTCGGGGCAGCCAGCCCTCTCGAAAATAGCCTTAACTCTAGTCTGGCGTCGAGGCTTCCTAGTTTCTTCCACGAATGTTCTACACGTTCCACCACATTTAACCGATTTTCAAAGAGGACAAAAATAAACCACATTATTAGTTGGCCAGAGGTGCGGACCGCCGAAGACTCACTCACTCACTCACTCACTCACTCACTCACTCACTCACTCACTCACTCACTCACTCACTCACTCACTCACTCACTCACTCACTCACTCACTCACTCACTCACTCACTCACTCACTCACTCACTCACTCACTCACACTCACTCACTCACTCACTCACTCACTCACTCACACTCACTCACTAACTTACTCACTCACTCACTCACTCACTCACTCACTCACTCACTCACTCACTCACTCACTCACTCACTCACTCACTCACTCACTCACTCACTCACTCACTCACTCACTCACTCACTCACTCACACTCACTCACTCACTCACTCACTCACTCACTCACTCACTCACTCACTCACTCACTCACTCACTCACACTCACTCACTCACTCACTCACTCACTCACTCACTCACTCACACTCACTCACTCACTCACTCACTCACTCACTCACTCACTCACTCACACTCACTTACTCACTCACACTCACTCACTCACTCACTCACTCACTCACTCACACTCACTCACTCACTCACTCACTCACTCACTCACTCACTCACTCACTCACTCACTCACTCACTCTCTCACTCACTCACTCACTCACTCACTCACTCACTCACTCACTCACTCACTCACTCACTCACTCACACTCACTCACTCACTCACTCACTCACTCACTCACTCACTCACTCACTCACTCACTCACTCACTCACTCACTCACTCACTCACTCACTCACTCACTCACTCACTGCAGCATATAATTATGGGGTCCATGGCGCCCCTATGGCTCGGCGCAACAGCCTTCACGGGCCGAGACATGTCATCCAGCGTCTTCAGGGTGCGTACGGGTGCATCTGAGTGCAACACCACCGTGTATATCCGGCAAGCTCTTTAGTGCCAGGCTGGTGAGCATGCACGCAATCTGTCCAATGGCTAGACCAAGGCCAGTCCAGCCGAGCGAACAGCGCACGGAGGGTTTCTTGTAAAATCGCGGTAATGGTTCTGTACCGCCCCCCTCAAGATGATTTAGATAATTTGTTTCGATGGATTGATTCTTTCCTGAACTTTTTAAACCTGAATAAGTGGCGCATTATTGTGTCAGGTAATTTCAATATTACTTTTGTGGAAATTAACCACCTGAAGACCAGATTAAGTGATATAATCCTGTCTATTAGTTGGGACAATGTTATTAATTTACCCACGCGCATATCACAGCACTCCAAAACTTTAATTGATTTATGCTTCACTAATTTTCATTAGATATGCTAGAATACCAGCTGTTTTTTTCATGGTGGTCAGCAATCAGTGGCAATCAGTAGCCCCAGGTAGCTGTCTGTATTAGGCCCGTGTTTTCAGTGATGCTAGACGGCACCGCAGAACTTATATCTCTACTTCTGTTCCGGCCAGAGCGATCATTTGGGTTACACACGTAGTTATAAACCCACATTAAAGCAACGTGGCTTCAGATTCCAGCAGAGTACCTAGGTTTTCACAGAAAGCGTAGACGTTGACCAAACGCCACAAATCGCCATACCTCGAAAATCACAGCCTATGAACCGGCTCTCCGCTTCTACTCGGTAAACAAGGGCAGAAAAGGGTATGCTCTTTTTCAGAAAAAGGAGAAATCCACCGAAAGACCAACATAATGTGACACAACATTGTAATATTCTCGAAAACGCCGGAGGGCTGGTTCTGTGACATCATAACTCTCAATCTTGGTCTCTTGTATAGCAACAAAGTCGAGCCGACCCCCCCCCCCCCCCCCCCGTTCTCTCCAAAGAAGACGTTGCGAATTGGTACCTGCTTTTGCTGTGTGTGGACCTTAAGTGTGAACCTACACCAACAAGCCCAGTTTGCCACACTTGTGCTATGTATGAAATCCAAATTCAGAGTTGCGAAGTTCAGTTGCTGGTCTGTCGATATGTTCGACTACTTGCTCTGAAAATACGCAGTTAAATGACCGGGTAAGGAGTCATAGGCCGAATACTCTCTTGAGGCAACCCCGCTTCTCCTTGCAGTGGCTTGTTTTCCAAGAAAGGAATGGCGCAGTAATTGTCTCATATCTCGGTGGACATCCGAACCACCCGCGATGGCTTGTTCTTTGACGCTTTGCGGCGGGGCTTTTGCCTGGCAGGAAGAACGTCGTCCGTTCCTCTGAAGAGCCATATGCTGGCGGTGCGCATGTCTTCGAAGCGAAATTTTCGCTGCATGGGTCTGATTGCGAACACATCCAAGGCTGCTGAACTCAACGCTCGTTGCTTCTTGGCGAATAAATGCGAACCTAGCGTACGCATTGCCTTACGACTGTATGCCAATGAGTAGGTGTGTCGTTATAAAGGAAGGAAAAAGTATGAATGAAAAATGTAATGATTTTGCCTTCAAAGCTTAAGTAGTTAACTGTTAAGTACAGTCCGTATTCCACCCGCAACGCTTCTCGCATTTCAGATTGTGCACAAACCTTTTTCGATACCTAGTACACCGCGATATACCTAGATTTATCATTTTACTGCAACACATGCATTCACAACGCAATCAGATGCCAAGCTTCTCGAATTCTGCTCCTTCTCGGGCCGCATGCCCTTTGCAATTTGGGCTTGTGTTTTCTTAGTGTCATTTTTTTCCTTTCTTTAGAATGCCACCAACAGGGACCGTTATTTTTATGCATTTAAGTAGGTTTTACTGCAATGTTGTATGAGGCCGTTACTGATAATGTATCTAGAGCTTTGCGTCGGATTATACTCGACTATGCAGAGCCTCGGAACATGTCATCTGAGTTAACGAAACTAGAGTTACCTTCCCTGCTCGCAGACTTTGTTGCTCCACTAATTTGGTGCCTGTGTTTATTCGTTTTGTCCAGGGCCCAATTTTGTTGCTCCACTAATTTGGCGCCTGTGTTTATTCGTTTTGTCCAGGGCCCAATCCTTTCTATTGAGCCGCTCTGACTTTCATAGCTTATCTGTCGTTGGCCAGTCGCCTTGATATTTCGCGTAGATTGAATTGAAAAATACTAACTTCGTCCTCCGGGTCACCGAACTTAATTAAGTCGTGACCCGCGCTCTCTGTTGTGGCAGCCCGTGCGTCAACTGTCTCTCTGGAATTTTGTCGACTCCTTCGCTCGAGAAATTTCGATTTTGGGAACATATTTTTCTGCATCCCTCTCTTCTTTCGCAATCGTCAGTTCGAGTTGCCTGATCTACTGCTCCAACGCTGTCTGTGACAAGGCACTACTATGGCTTCCTACGAAATACCTGTGAGTGCCAGCTCCCTTTCTTCCATTCCAGCTGCGGGCATCTGCCCCGTTGAGGTTTCGCTAGCGTTGTCGCTCCTGAAAACTTAAAAGCTTTGACATCACATGTGTAGGACGGAAACCAAGCGGGTATACGCTTTGCTGCCAAAGTCTTGTTGTGTGGCTCTCAGTGCCCCGGCTGGAATATATTAGCCAGTAAGGTCTGCCGCGTCTTCACGGTAGACCTCGGGGTCGCTCTCTTCGTCACTATTGTCGTTCTCACTTGTATCCAGCGAAGGTCTACAGCTCCATCTGAACAAATCCTGTTGATTACGCTCGGTATGATTATGAAATTCTTTTAGCTGCTGACATCAATTTTGACATACTTTGTTCCTATCAGACATCCACGGTTTATTTTGTCTTTTGTAACATGAATGAAACTGCCCAGATAATCCTACAGACTACAGGGTGAAGTTATTTGGTTCAAACAAAATGGCTCATCCAAAACCTTTACAGGGTACGCGATTAAATAGCACTCGCACACAATAGCCACCAAATGGGTGCCTAGTTCAGCCTATGGGTGGCACCGCCCGTCTCCAGTAATGTTACTCCTTGCCATATGCGATGGCCCCGAATCAGTGGCCCAGACGCACTCTCGCGATTCATCGCACACCATCGCGCAGCTTGACTTCTGACGCGCGTTCTCAGGTGAGCCGTACAGGTCCATCTAATTCCCTGAAGGGCTTCTTGTCGCCGTCGATTTCGCCGCCACCATCCCCGCTGTTGGGAAGGTCATATGGTGTTCTGCTGACGACGAAGTACTTGCACAAAGGAAGAGTTAACGTAGCCATATGTGCCTTCTTCGCTGCATGCCACCTTGCCTGCGGCGATCGGCTTGATGCCGCCAATGACTCTAGGCGCCGCCACAGTACCGAAGAAGCAAGCGATGGCCAGAGAATAGCGCAGGAGCAAAGCCAACGGTGCTTTACGCATGCGACTTGTTTCCGCGAGTTGAACCGAGAAAAAGAAGGTTAACTCGCAGCGCGACAATAGCGCTAATGGCTTTTCTTCGTCGCCTCTTTCCAATTTCGCCACGCCCTCGCGCTTGTCTATCCATTTGAAAATGAATAAGTCCGCGCTCACCGCGGTCTGTGCAATGACCCGCCTGATCGTACACACTGATGACGCTCCGCTCACGCGAACAAGCCTCGCACCCGCTTCCTTTAATGACTCGCTCTAAATCAGAGGAAACTTTTATTTTTAAAACGACCTGTCATCCTGTCTTGACATTGAGGCCCTCTGACGCGTGGAGACGTCGTGACAATGCATCAGGGATTGCTTTATGAACTCGTCTCAGTTCATCTTCGCAGGGATATCTTCCGCCTGCTGTAGGTAAAGATAGATAATTTGAGAATGGGTAAAACAGCGTCTAATGGTGTGTGATGCGTAACCTAAATTCAAAGACGCCTGGACCCGTGCTATGGATGTATTCATTAAGCTTTTCTGTTAAGTATGACCTTTTAGTGTACATGCAATGTCACAGTGCCGCCCCTCCCCCGCCAGGAATCTGCTGTCAGTGTGAAGTGTAGCGTTGTACCACAAACATGGATATATTTTTGACCTAATCGATGAAAAACTTGACTTTATTTGTACTACCTCGTGAGCATGCCCTATTTTGCTGCGCTCAAGAACCTGGAATATGAGTGCTAGTTTTGTAACTTTAATTTTGCCACTTAAGGCCTGGCTAGTTTTTTTCTCATCGCGGCAAAACAATTGTGGAGTTGTAACCCAAAGACACGGCAGAAATGTGAAATATGCTTTCATTATAACCTCTTCTGTGTGTATGAACATTCCACCCAAATATGACATAGACTGAGCGAGAGAGAAATTATTCTTTTTCAGGTCAAATTGAAACCTAGAGGCACTCTTATACGCAAGGACCATGAGCAGCTGATTTTGATGGACGTGCAGCTTTAGAAAACAGTGCTGAATATCTCATCACCCATAGTTTATGCCTGGATTTCTCGCTTCTAAGAAATTCAAATACATAAAAATAGGTAGCTGTGATCGCCAACGGCAAAGTTTCAAAATCCTGAAAGCCAGATGAGTCAAGTTCAAAGGCGACGAAGGGTACGAACGTCAGCAAAAAACATAAAAGTAGTAATGCCTGCTCAAAAACCTTCAGAAAATTATTGAAGTGAATCGGCTTCATACGTGCATAGCAAAGGCCGGGGAAAGCGGGCGCGAACCGAGATTTCGCCGGTGGCGCCACAGCTGCGGCATGAAAAAGGGCGCGCGCTTCCCCGGCGGTCAGCACACTTACTCTGAAATAAGTTTTCGTTGCGTTAGCAGCAATACGCCAGGTTTTCGCCTCGTCGCGTAGCCGGTGGCCAGTAGGCACGAATGGCCGTGAACAGCCGTTGCCTAACAACTGTTTCAGCCGAGCGCCACTCGTCGGCGCCGCGCGCACCCGCGCGCGTAGTCGCTCGCTCCCGCCAGATGCGTGGTCTCCGCCGAGGTAGAGGGTGAGGAGGTGGCCCTTCGCGGGGGTATATGCGTGCTTCGCCTCGGTGGAATCTTTTCGTTATGGGGAGCGCTAAAGAGAAGCAACGGTGACAGAACCAAGCTAGAAAGAGACAACGCGCTCGAGAGACAGCAGAAGAACGCGCTACATGACTCAAAAGCGTCGCAGCTAACGCAACTGACCAGGCTTAGCCAGAGCTAAACCACGCCTAGTTTTTTCCTTCCTCCATGGATTTGAACATGAAGGAAAACGACCCTGGGAGTATAGTGTCTAGATGAGTAGGCATGCTGCTTTCCTTCTTCCATGTTTCAATCGCATGGTTAAACTGATGCCGCTGGCAAACAGGTTGGACGGTTTCTTCCTATCTATCGCGACGACCTCTTGGTAGACCTTGGAACATCGCTGCAGTGGCCACAGTGTAAGATACATTTAGGTGTTCACACTGACCACCCGCCACGGCGGAGAGCGCACACAGATGTTCGCGCTCTAGTACATGCGCCGACCACAGCGCCGTTGCGCTGCGGGGCGTTGGCCAACAAGGGAAGTCTTTTTAAGGCGAAAACCTATAATGCCTCATCGTTGTCGACAGAAGATTGTCAGCAGAGGTGTCCCGCTTTTATAGTCAGACTAGAAAAGAATCTTTGTGCTCGTTGGTATTCGAACCACCATCCTTCCGTTCCTCAGCAGAGCGTGCTAATGGCTACGCTACTTCCTGCCAACGCATACGTAGCTGTCCTTGTCTAGGATGCTGGAGAGTGCAGAAAGGCGTCGAATCAGACGGATGCCTCCCAAACGCAAAGCTTTCGCCTCACCGCACTTTAGGTCTACAAAGTGCCCCCCCCCCCCCCCCCCCCCCTGAATTTTTTGCATACTTTTTTGCCAATTCCAAAGGAAGCTGTATAGTTATCGAGGCCAGGACTGGTTGCTTGAGGAAGAAGTGTGACCGGCAAAAATTTGACCCCACGGATGACGTTCGCTGTTGCTGCATACAACACAGGGAAACGATAGCAGATATTCTTATCCAGTGTAAGACGCTCCAACCCTCAGCTCACGATGCCACCGCAGGAACCCGCAGGAGGTTGGGAACCGCCACAACATGCTGAATAACAAAAAGCGACTAGAGGACTGGTGACAATCGTAGTATAGCCTTTCCAGAACTCGTTGATTTTGTTTTATGAGCGTATGTTAACATTTTACGTTTCAGATTTTAAATTTTTTTTTTAAACACCTATCTTTAGCTCAATGAAGCATTCGCTGAGTACCCATGCTCCAGGCTAAACAGAAATCGTTAATAAAGGTCAAGCAGTATTCGAACAAAAAAAAAAAAATAAGAACGAAAACGTAAGACTATAAAGTTGGCTTGAGCCATAGAGTTTATTAATATTTAGAAATTCTATGGCCTGCGCATATATCTCGTACACGGTAGGCGCGTGTATCGATCCCTAGTGCCTTGGGTAGAGTTTGTTTGAAACTATATTTATAAGTAAGGTAAGAAGAGTTAGACAGATGTGGGCACAGAGGTCTTCAGGGTGAGTAGTACCCCATGTCCGGGGCGGACCACTGCTGTCGATGTTGACACGCTTGTCCTCCATTTGACTCATACAGAAGTTTTCCGCGGGGGCGACGGCACTGCATCTGCTTCACTTGCTGGATTTCTGTTGGTGCGAACACCAGTGGTGAGAGTCTGTCTCTCACCAAGACCTCCCACCCTGCCTACCAGGTCGAACTGTCCAGGTATTCACCATTTTATTGGTAGAGCACCGTACCAAAGGGAAGCCTGCACCCATTGCTGCCGGGTACTCACCGGTTTCCTATAAGTACAATCTTTCCCCTGGCCTGCCTGGTATATGAGGCTCCTCTGGGGTGAAGTGCTGGGAAAATGGGCGTTTGACCCCACCTTATGTGATGTCGAGTTTTGGTCAAGCTGCACTAGCGCCAGTAAATTCATAATCGACATCATAGATTGGCTAATGGGTCTACAGGAAACAACACTGTGACGTTCGACCGAAGAAGCTGCGAGGCTGGAGCTGCATGGTGCTGCAAGAAAGCCCTATCAGACAGCAAATAGGCGGAAAAGGGTTGGATACGAGCTAAGCACACATTAGGCACCGGAGATGTATCTCACCAAGTGTTATAGCATGCAGAGCTCATCAGCACAGTGGGAAGTCCATTGTATATCACTCCAGGCGTTGGTTTTGTGTCCATGAATGCGTTTAAACGGACACCGAGGACTACTCCGTCCATTTTTTTTTAGATTTTATGCCGCTCTCTAGCTATTATGTTGGCCAGGCCGCAGCTGAGCTTCTGCAGCAGCAGCCCGCATAGGATGCCAAGTCCAGGCCGCTGCTGTGCTTTGCTGCTGAACTGTCTCAGTTTTCCACATGGTGTGGAGAAAAATAAGTCTTTGAAGCTTAAGAATTAGAACGCGAAAATTAATATATGCTTACAATATGGACAGGCCGCTGCTGCTGCTGCACCTAGCTGAGTACTGTCCTCACGTCCTGTCCCGTTGCTATACTGTCTGCCTAGCAACGACACGCTTGTGCTGCCTTCATTTTCCAGAGCGCTCTTTCTTGGTATAGCTTGACCGAAACGAAAAAGTACGCAAGTCAGTTTTAGTTTATTATCGATTCGGCGAGCGCGCTGATACAGGCTGCAAACTCTGCAATCTTCTGGGGAGAGAATGAGCTTCAGCGCATGAATAGTGCCTTCCAGGGCCCCATCAGGTTGAACACGTTGTGTTGGTCTTCCCAGCCGTCGCCCGCTACCAGTGGAGTTGTCAGCTCACCACGCAGGGATTCTTGCAGTTTCTGAAAGAGTAAACACGTGCTCAGAATCTCGAAACAACCCAGCCTAACCTTGCCTCTTTGAACCGAGTTTATGGTTTCCAACTGGATTGATCTCAAAGATTCGCTGGGGTGTTTTGATTAGTTTGCGGTAAGCAGAGGGAGTTGGGGAGCAAGAAAGGACACAAATTTGCCAGAGATTGATTTTAAAAAAGTCAGTGCAAAGAAACGTCCTCCATGTCACATTGACAGTGCAGTATGCGAATACCGCAATTGGCTGGGCATATTCCAATATTCTCATCCATAGTTCTGAAGTCTCGAATGAATTTAATATTCCCCTCACAGCCTGTGGCGGAATGAGACTGCTATAGCAGAGAAAAGTAAGCTATTAAAATAAGATATATTAGCTTTCTGAGTGACTGCCGGGTAACAGGTACGTCTTCGTATAATTAAATTGTGTTGAAACTCAACGCCCGTGTAGTCAGGACCTTGGTCATAGCCAAACCCAGTTTAGACATTTTAGTCTTGACATGATCTTTGTGTGCCCCACTTCTGGTCTCTCTAACAGTACTCAGATAGAGCTAGAAGCAGCTTTCTTAGAGAACGTGCTGCACACCATGCAAGCCCTCCTTGGCGCAGATGGCCTGTATCCACAAACGCATACTTTTCTCACTTCAAAAGAAAAAACTATTAAGGCTGTTTAAAATGTTTTTCCGAAGTATTTCCCGTCCCATTTTGCTATTTTGAGGCATTTCTCTCGGCACGATTTGAAACCGCCTGTTTCATTTCACAAGCGAATGACGTTAGTTGGGATCTCAAAGCACCTTACCTCACTACAACTTTAGGCTACAAAAAAAAAAAAAAATGTTTTCAAAGGTCAGGCACGGACAAGAGCGGCTTTGCAGAATTCTTAAGCACTGCGTGTTTAGTTTCTTGGAATATGTAGAAAGCGCGTCCTTTATGTACGTGGAATATGAACTTTGCAGCAACGTGGAGCAAGGTACGCTTTTACGCTGTCTAGTTTATTTCGTCTCTTCGTACTGCCATACACTTTTCTGTTGCAGGTTGATACTATTTCTTATGCGAAGGGGCAAATCATTACAGCGAAACAGTAGCGTAATAATCGCCATTTTCAGCACCCCTTGCGTTGAAACGAAGATTTGAAGAAATGTTGCATTCAACATGAAGGCCTAGGCCATGCCTCGACTTTCTGGAAGAATTAAGCGAGATACTCATTCGCAGAAAGTGTGCGCGCATTTAATTTAAGTATTACGGATTCCGATCTCTTAATGTGATGCACTAAATGGTGGCAAGTAAAATGTGCGGCAACAATGTCGGCCGGGGCGAGCAAAATAAATACAAGTACCATCGATCTTTGATAAAACCACCAGCAACTGATTTTAAAGAGGCACTGGCGGCAAGGGTTATTGCGCGTTTAGTAAAATTAGATAGTTAAGCCTTCCGCGGCTTCTGTTGACGTTTATTCTAGGCCAAATGCTGCTTTCAAAGATGAGAAATTTTGAGTTAAAGGTGCAATACTTGTTTCAGGCAATCCGAATCTAAAATAAGACGTTGGCGATGCGTTTGTTCAGTCCCATATTCCACGTTTAGTTTTTATGCTAGTTTTCTTCAGCGATAAATCTGCCCGAGCAGTTCCGAAACAAAAGTTCTGAACCAATCCTTCCCTTAAATTTTTCGCTTGACCTCATATATAAAAAATAATGTCAATTAAGCTGCGAAAACTTCTTGCGGTGGTGATTCCAGGGTTATATTTTTTGCCTTTTTGTACATTTTAACAACTGTTTTCATAAAAGTAACCCCCATTGTCTTTAGAAAGTGCAATCCATCAATCTAGGTCGATGTCAATTTTTTTCAAAGATCCTTTAAATAACACTTTTTTGTTCTCGCCACAAACAGCCTGTTTCGTTCCTATGGAGCCGGCTGTAACAGTACCTATACTAAAAAGAAAAACTGGGTCAGAGTTTTCGTGATCCAGGAAGGCTGTGTAGAGACGTCGTAATTTGACGCCATAGTTTTAGGATTTTTGTTATCAGTGGACGCTGATTTGTTACGTATGCAATGCTGGAAACTTTGTTAAGCTAGCCCAATAGCGTTCGCGCGACGCCAGAACAGAACAGTTTCTACTGTTCTAAAAAAAAAATTATTTCGACGATGACATGTGCCTGCGGGGCTGTTGCGTGCATATATCAGTACATAAGTAATGCTTTTGCGGCTTTTATCCATACGTGCGTACAAATGCAATTCACGCACAGCTACGCTATGGAGGTTGCCTTCGTGATGAAAATTTTGAATGAAAAGTAAGTTTTTATGCACATCCTTCCTTTTAGAAGTGGCTGTGAGGAAAGCTTGGCGCAAGCAAAATGAAAAAAAAAAAATTTTTTAGGCTAATAGAAAGTAATGAATTTAATTCAAGCGAGATTATGTACAGTACGGTACACTGTTAAAGGGAACATGCGATCGCGTGGCTTCCGCTCTTCGCGAAGCACTGCCGCCCATAACGTACGAGAATTGACGGCACAAGATGCATGCACTGTAAGCATGGCGGCTGGTCTTTCCGCGCATGCGCCTGATGCCGCCCATTCTCGCCGCATCTAGTCAACACGGCTTCGCAAAGCGCGGAGGCCACGCGATCGCATGTTCCCTTTAACAGTGGACCGTACTGCACATAGATAGGAGGTCCCGTGGTCTATGCTGCGGAGTACATTGCATCATCCAGTTGTACCCGATTGCTGTACCCGTTGAATTGATATCATGGCCGGCATAAATCAATATATGGCAAACTTTTTTGCTGTATGTAATATTCTCTTTACAAGCCTGGGCCAGCTTCATTGGTTCCTTTTAAGCCCACATTTCGTCGTCGTATTGTGATAAGAGTCGGCAGAATGAAACTTAGAAACCGGCTGTTTAGTGTGTAGTAAAAAGTGACAATACAAAGCACCACCAATTACTTCAACGACCATTTTTTTTTCGAAGGCCAATAGAAGAGAAAAGGACTAGGAAACCATGAAAACTGCAGAAGGAAGAAAAAAAATGGATCAGAAAAAAATATGGAGCATGCAGGTATCAAGCAGCTGTATAAACGATCGAAGAGTAATCAATTAACGATGTCAGGAAAAAACAAAAAAAAAAGCTTGAAGTGGTCGTGCATGCGCAGAGGGGTAGGGGATCGCATGATCTGAATCCTTCATTTAATTTCCTGTCAACGCAGAGCACCATAATCAAATATTTCCTATTTTGTGAAGCCGCTATGACACAGCAGCTCAAACTAAAGTTTATCTCTGGCTTACACGCGGCAAAGCGAGCCCAAAGGGCTCGCATTTTTCTAAACTTTTATAGCTTACACCGACAGGCCCAAACTTTTATGGCACGAGCATCACTTCAGAAAGGAAACGACGTTTATGAATACTAAAGCAACGGGACAGCCATAAGCTCAAGTTGGTGCGGATAAAATGTAGTGTAAACAGCAACGAAAACAGGAACACAAGAAAAAGTACAGAGGACAGCGCTGGGCTAACAACGTTTGTTTTTTCTTCCCGTCAGTTGTTAGTCCGACGCTGACTTTTACGTGTTCCCGTTTTTGTTGCTGGTTACATTACGTTTAATCCACACCAACTAGTGCTCATGGTTATCCTGCTGCTTTAATATTCATAAACTTTCCTTTCGTTTCCTTTCTGAAGCGACGCTTGCGCCACAAAATTTTGGGCCTGTCGGCGTAAGTTATAGAAGTTTAGTATGCGAGGAGACTGTCCGAAACGATTACGAAGGGTTGCTTGACGTCATAATGACATCTTGCTTGAGCGAAGTTCATGTTTTATGGTATGCGGCTTTTAAGCCCCTATAGGCTGTGCGCTGGCTATGATGGACGCGACAGTAGAGTGCTCCAATTTAATTTCGATGTTCTTTAACATACAGTAACATCGCACATCACGTGAACGGTTTCGCATTTCGCCTCCGCTGAAATGCAGCTCCTGAGTTCCGGATTCAATCTCGCGACCTTGGGCGTAGTGATCAGACAGCATAACCATTGCGGTGAGGCCATGTCATGTTTCAAAGGTCCTAGTTCACTTGTGCCCACAACAAGAAGCGTTCCGACGAGATATTCAGCTTCGACATCTAGTAGAACACGAAAACGGTGCAAGCGCCAAACGTTGTGACGCTAACTCAAGTACCAGAGGTGACGTTTACAAAGTACCAAACTTATCGGCCTGTAATTCGTTTTTTCTAAAGTCATTCTGCATGAGGGACATCTTGCGATGTTTACGACGGCGTCGTGGAATGCCGTGGCCAAAAACTGTCACGTTTATACGGAGGCCAACGAGCTTAAAGCCTAGTTGCCGGGGACATGCTGGCGGAGTAGTGGGTGATCTTGTCTTGACGCAATCCTGAAGCCAAGATCTTATGCGTTTACAAGCGCGAAAATTTGGATGATTATAAAAAAGCACAAGTAAGTCCACGCATATAAGACACGATGCCTTGCTTTCCAATACAGAATGTAATTTGTCCCCCAAAAGTAGCTGCACGCAGTCACCTGTTTCTTCTGCTCGTGTGTCCATTCGCTTTTCGAGAGCACATAGCTGAGCTTGGTCAGTCCGGCCTCTGGGGTCATGTCTGCACCGGGGATCACACCAGCTTGGAGCAGATCCTGGGTGTCAGAAGGCGAGAAGGAATTAAAAACTTTTGCACAAGGAGCAGTACATATGCTTGATTCATATATCCACATCTCTAAGCCAACAGCTTACGTTTCCCGTCTCGTAGGCGGGGTCCACGGCTCCGTGTAGGCACTGGGAGCAGTTGAGGATGAGGACTCCCCGGTCCGTAGCCTTGCGGATGGCGTCCATGAGGTCCTTGCGTGCGGTAGGCGCGTTGCCGGCGCCGTAGGTCTGCAGCACGATGCCTTCGACGGGCGGCTGCAGGTAGGCCTCCACCTAAGAGGGGTGCAACAGTTGAACATGGGTGAGGAGGATGCGCACAGCTGCCGTACCGTTCAACATCGCCAGCCTTGGCCTGGGAGCGTAACGAGCGCCTCAACCTCATTTTCTTTGCAAACATTAAGCTCACAATGAGAAGAGAAAAGAACAGGCGTACTTTACACCAAATGTATGCGGAGAGGTCTGCCTGCTCTAGATTTGAGAGAGCAGAGTGACGTCTATTCGCCCCTTCCCGCCTCTTCCATCCCATAATTTTCCGGAAAAGCCTACATTCTAAGTTTACTAGTGAAAACCATCATCGTCATGGCGCTTAAGTGCTGGGTACCGAATTAAGTTTTCTCTTATTATTCCGGGCTCTCATCTGATGACAGAAGAAAAAGGCAGGGATAGGAAGTTAGAATTACGCGCAATGAACTTATCGCGTGCTTTCTGAAGGTTGATGAATCGTGTATGCTATCAATATAGGCGCGAATCCAAGAGTACAGCTCACCAACGACACGAAGCTGTGTGGAGCTGTCCCAAGTCATAACCATGGCTACGGTGAAATGGAAATCTAGGGATATTTCTAGTTCATTGTAATTGTGGCGACTTACATGAGGCGTGCGCTTTCAGGAGTATGTCACAGCGGGAAAAAAAATGAATCTCTTATTTAGAGATGGCATGTTAACACTTGCCCTAGGCAATAAGCGAATGTAATCAGAATAACCGATCAGCCTAACTCGTAGCGGTAACCTGCGAGCCGGTCATAATTTCGTTGGCATAAGGTGTGGGTTAGAGAGATTAATGAGAGTTTTAAACGCATGCTGCCATGATTTTACGCGACCTATAGGAATATTTTATGCAAAAACATCGTGTAGCGCAATAGGAAAGAACTTGATGATGGTTGACAATGGCTGACTCCATTTCATTCAGGCAATGCTAATGCCGTCGTCTGGAACAGCTCCGCATGCCTATTGCAACCATGTCACTCATTTCGGGAGGCAGCTGGAGAAATGCTGGCTCTTTTGTTGAAGCACGTGAGGCATGTAGGAATGGTGTCCAGTGCTGTTGTGGTGGATATAATTAGACTCAAGCCGCAAAAAATGACAAAAATAAAGAAGATCGCAGGGGGGTTAGGAATGTGTAACGCGAAATTTTGAACGTTAGCTGTGGTGAAACGGCAAATAATTTATATTGTACTCTGGCCTAAACTGCTAGATTATCCTCCCATGCTCGATGGTGAAAACAATCATTGACGTATAGAGAAAAGTGGCCGATGATGGTTGGGAGCCCGAGTACATGGCTCCACTGCTCACGACCATTGCTTTGGCTCGTTCCGCTAGGTGACAGGCCTAGGATATAGAGAGGGGAACTCTGAATAGTGCGGAAATTTTTCCAGGTATTAAGAAAGCTAAAAGCGATTAGTAAGGAGAGGCCTTCAAGGCTTAAGCGCATGTAATGCGGCACGCGTCGACTTGTGCCCCCTTTTGTAGTATCGCAGGCTCTCTTATCACACATACACTGCGCAACCGGCCTCAGCAGCGTCCTGGCACGCTGCAAAATTCCCCGAGTGAGTCACCGCCGCCTGCGCTTCCTTCAGTACATAAACACGCCATGCCGTTGCTAGCGCGCAGCGTTCTGGCTCGATGCAAACGTCTGTACTGCATACGGCGCCCACGCAGACGACACTGCAATCGAGGGGCGACCCAAGAAGAGCGAAGGCAGTGGCAACATATTTGAAAAGGCGATTTACTGATGGTGAAGAAATCACAAGCACACGAAGCCGGTAAGGCAGACAGGGAAGAAACCACCCATGAGTGTGGACAGCTCACGCAGAAGTTAATTTTCCTCTTCGAAAATGTAAAAACAGCACAAAAGAAAAAGAGGGAGCCCGGATCAGCATCGGTTTGCCAGGCTGAACGACAATTCAAGATAAAAGAAGAGAAGCGAAATGCTCCAAAGAAAAAGAAAATAATTTAAAGGGCAGGCCTGTGCGCGACAGCAATGACGAAGAACCGCGGTTTAAAACCGAGGAACGAGTTAAGAAGGGCCTACGCTCAGAAAGAGACTAACCACTTCGGCGGTGATGCTGGGGAAGAGACGGAGCAGGCCCACGTCTCTGTTCAGCTTCTCATGGACACGGAACTCGTGCCCTATCGGGTCTTGGCGGATCAGGCGCCAGTTGACTGAAAAGCGGAGAGAGAAAGAGAAAAAAAAGAAAGTCTTGGGAGACAATTTGTAAGCCTGCAAGCCTCTTTCGCCTAAAAACGCGATACCTGTTTCAGTAAAGGGAAGCTGAGATTGGTTTTGAAAATCGGACGAGATTCTTGTCTGAAGCTTGTAAGCAAGAACTGGCCAAGTATTTTTTTCGCTATAAATTCGCAAGCTGAGGTTAAAGCCGTGACGATCTTGACTTTTCACTGCATTGCAGAAATGCAGAGAAGCCCACTGATGACGTCAGTGTAGCTGAAATTCAGCACGGGTGCGCGAATATCCGAAAAGCGAATAGACGATCCTTCTATTCTATTTGCTGAACGAAAAAAAAAATAGTATATGTACAGCCGCTGCGATGGCTCCGTGGTTTATGCTCGGCTACTGACCCGAAACACGCGCGTTCGATCCCGGTCGCGGTGGCCGCATTACAATAAAGGCGAAATACTAGAAGCCGAAATAATCTGGAGCCCTCAACTATTCTGCGTCCCTCATAGCCTGAGTCTCCTAAAGACGTTAAACTCCACAAACCAAAATCATAAAACCTACCAGTACATGTCCAGAATTTTTAGAAACGAATCGAATTCGTTCTCAAGGTTTTGAAGATTAACAGGCACGAAGTTCGAATAGAGCACGTCGTAGTTTTTTTTTTTTATGGCCGTTTCAAAACCGCAGAGAAGGAGGTTTTATCAGACCCGCGACAATGTCTGTGCATAGTACACGCATACAGGGTGTTTCACCAAAGACCTCTCAAAATTTTTCAAACTAGGCAATTTGAGATAGAAGAGGAGTTTTTCTCGGCCTCCCATCTTTCCGTGAATCAATTGATACCGCCAAGCAACGCTTCATGGGCTATATATACCAGGTGTCCCAGCTAAATGTAACCAAGCTTTTAAAAAACACGGGTTGTCCTAGCCTTATGAAACAAAATGAGGGTTGTTAAGAGTCGCGTGACCTAGTCTGTAACAAGGTACCCATGTGGGCTAGTTGGTGTACATCAGACATAACTTCACCAGCGAAAGAACGAGACACGAGGAAAAGAACACAGGACAATCCAGCGTTGTCCTGTGTTCTTTTCCTCGTGTCTCGTTCTTTCGCTGGTGAAGTTATGTCTGACCTAGTCTGCAGTGTTTTTTTTTTGTTCCTCAAGGCTGACTAATTAGTTAAGCTTAATTAAATAACTTTTTAATTATTGACTTGAGGAACAAAGTGTAAATGGAAAAGTTGTAGAGCGCTTTGAGAAACAGCTTACTGGGACATTTGCAGCAAAGTAATATTTACGTAAAGTAGTTTTTTTACCGGCCTGTAACCACAACCCGCACAATAAGAAAAAGCTTCCACATGACAACTGTGCCACTTCAACGTCCCAAGACGCACCTTAAAGAATAAAATCCGTTTTTCCCGAAGTCCTCTCTTCGATGAGACTTTGGGTGCACATTGGGGCAGAGAAGTGAGCGAGCAGCTGGTCACGTGACAACTTTCTTTTAAGGCCAATAAATGAAGCTACATAAATCGTAGCTTGACGGAAACAGCGCTACTAGCGGTTTTTCGAGGCGATCTATAACTTTTTCATTGACACTTTCTTCCTGAAGGCAATAATTAAAACGCTAGCTAATTAAACTTAGCTAATTAATTAACTACGATGAGCGAAAAAATGCTCAAAACTAGGTCACGTGACTATGAACTACCCTCAGTTGGTTTCACTGAACTAGGACACTTCGCCTTTTTTAAAAGTTTGGTTGGTTTGTTTATGGGGTTTAACGTCCCAAAGCAGCTCAGGCTATGAGAGACGCCGTAGGGGAGGTCTCCGGAAATTTCGACCACTTGGGTTTCTTTAACGTGCACTGACATCGCACAGTAAAAGTTTGGTTACATTTAGCTGGGACACCCGGTATATACCTTCGGTGGCGTTGATACTGCGTTGGAAATGTAGCGCCACCGTTCAAGAAACCTGAACGTCATCGCGGCTTTATCTGGCGATTATGTCACCATTTGAAATGCTAGCACAGAAAGATGTCGCAGGCTTCACCTACGGGTTTCAGACATTGGCCTTTTTCAGTCTCGACGAATTATGAAACCTCTACTGCAGTTGTCGCTTAAAGTATTCGGCTTTGCAAGCCTCTTCTGTTTTGGCGGAGGAGTGGATGCGAACGTAATATCGAAATGGACAGCACTATGCGGAAAGACCCACGGATACATAATGGAATTAGGGATGTGAATGCGGGTTATTTAATTTTAAGTATAGGGCACGCATATGTGAAAACACCTCGCGACCTTTTCGCTACTTTCGACAGAAATGGAGTTATTCGCGAAGGACCCGCTGAATTGTCAGTGCGACAATTCAGACAGTGCTGTAAGGCTTATTGCCGTCACTGGTGGTGCTGATACAAGTATCTTAGAGGGAACGAAACATGCATGTGGTTTTTCTAGGGAATAAATATTTTGAGAAAACAAAATAATGCTTGATCAAAAGGGGAGCTGAATAGTGTGGATGCTGGAAGTTATACTTAAGCGCACGCAGCACTCGGTTGTGTATACAGCAAGTACACCATTTAGTTTGGTTCATGGAGGTTTAACGTCCCAAATCGACTCAGGCTATGAGGGACGCCGTGGTGAGGGCGCTGGAAATTTCGACCACCTGAGGGTCTAATGTGCACTGAAATCGCACAGTACACGGGCATCTAGCATTTCGCAACCATCGAAATTCGACCGCCGCGGCCGGGATCGAACCCGCGTCTTTCGGGTCAGCAGCAGAGCGCCGTAACCACTGAGCCACCGCAGCGGCTAGCAAGCGCTCTATTGAAAGCTTTAAGACGAGGACGAAAAAAAAAAGAAAAGGCAGGTGAATTATTCAGCAGAACTTTCTAAAGGACTTACTTTCTACGTTGATACCAATGGTGACGAGAGGGGCCATGTTGAATGACGCAAAGGCGTCCAGATGGGCAACGCTGAACTTGCTCACGCGGTTGCCGCGGAACAGTTGGTTGTGGAACATGAGCCCCACCTGGTCGGCGTGGAAGAGCGGTATATTTAGGCAGCATCCTTTGTCAGTGTTGCGAGAAGGTGTTAGCTTTACGCACAAGGCAAAAATAAGTGCATGCTCCAGCGTCATAGAGATTTGTCCTTGCTGAAGCTCTAGCCCTTAATCACAGAAAGGATGCTGCTTTAGCTTTATGCTTGCCGAGTGGGGAAGGGCACTTGCTTCCGACGGTATTGTGATGACGAAGGAAATGGGAAAGAAAAAAGGGTCAAGGATTTCGAAAATGGGATGAAATCGGCGCTATTTGCAAGTGTGGTCCTGCTAGAGGCTATAAATACCTTAACCTTTCCGAGTACAGATCGGGATGCTATAGTAGAAGTAGTTCTGGTCGCTTCCTTGATACGCATATTAGTACAGCTGGTGGCAAGGTACCAAAGCTTGTTACTACAGTGCACTCACCTCAGGTATGACGTAATTTCCAGCCATGATAAGTGCATTCAGCAGATTATCTCGTCCGTCACTTCGGGGCTCAAAAACTGGTATCTGCAAAGGACATATATCAAACACGTGAAAAGGACACGCCTAATTTGTAGCGCACAGAGGCTGTCACAAGCACAGATTTTGGAAAGTAGAGCGCCTTTCGAAGGAACGATATACTTTCGATGTTTCCTGCAGAACCAGTACAACAATTGGTTTCCTAGGGGCGAAGACAAGCACCATTAGTCATTGACAAGAAGAGGTTGCGAAGTCCAAGGCCGGGTAACGCTTACAGGAAATGTTCTAGACTTACTAAGTTGGCAATATGGTTTATGGGGGTTTGGCATCCCTCACAGCCTGAGTCGCTTTTGGACGTTAGAGTGAAAGCCTCCGAGAATTTCGACCACTTGGGGTTCTGTAACGTGCACTGAGATCGCATAGTACACGGTCTTCTGGCATACCGCCTCCATCGAAATTAGACCGCCGCGGCCGGCATCGAACCCGCGTCTTTCGGGTCAGCAGCCCAGCGCCGCAACCACGGAGCCACCGCGGTGGCAAGTTGGCAATAGGTGCCAAGAATTTCCCACTAGGTGACCTGCATGGGTACTTTGTTTGGACACTTTGGTTTAAGAAGGCTGGGCTTTGCTTCACAGACTCTTTTTAGCTCCCAGGTTCCTGTGGAATACTAAGTATGCGATTTATAACTTCAGCATGCTCTTGCTAGGAATTCAGTCACAGAGCTCACTCTTCATATGTCGATCTGTTGATTTCAAAAGAAACAAAAAAACGCCTCCTTTTCTAGGCTGCTGTACCTGCGAGCCGGTGATGACGACGGTCTTCCCGAGGCACTCCAGCAGGAAGGACAGCGCAGACGAGGTGTACGCCATGGTGTCTGTGCCATGGAGCACGACGAAACCATCGTAGCTGTCGTATTGAGTCTGCACACAGAAATATTACCGTGTCGTAATTAGCGGCGTGAACTGAACATGCTTCGTGGCGGTTGACAAAAAACGCATCGGTACACTTTCAGCTTTCACTATTCAGTGGCCACTTTTGCCTGGGTTTGGCGTAGTCGTCATTACATTGCTTACTCGTCGAAGCTGTGTAGGGCAATAGAAACTAGAGCTTGTGTCAGCCAATCAGAAGAAGAGTTTACACGTAATAGGAGAGAGTACTTGCTAGGCGCAACAACCAACAATACGACGTGGGAATAGCGGGGCAGTCAAATCGTACTCATGAGCTCGACAATAGGATTCTGATCACATGATGATATGGGCGCTCGACGGTGTTCTGCTCTGGAGGGCAGGAATGTTTCTTGGAGCTTATCGACCACAGCACAGGCATGAACCAGAGTAAACTGAGCAGGCCCCGGTGTCCTAAATCCACCCTTTCCCGTGTTTGCACCATGACGCTCGATTTCTGCTACCATGTATGTCAGTGTCAGTGATGCGATCGCCAGAGCCCACAGGAAAATGTGCTTATCACTTTCCTATAGACAAAGCGCCAGTGGAAAGAAAACTGCCAACTAAGTCCTGTTATGTCTTGTACGTGCCTGCGTAAAGTATACTTTGTTGCGGAATGCCGTATGTCACAAGATCACAATGTGTGGTGTGCATCGCTGCGTCTGTCGGCTCTCGGGTCTTTACTCTTCATGGACTTTTACGAGCCCAAGCTGCATTGTAGGATATGGGGCATGCATTAGTCGGGTGTTGCAAACAGATTTTTCCTGCACGGGGTTCTTTAACATGTGTCCTTTATAAGAAACTACACTCAAATCCGACATATAGAACTTAAAGGGGATCGTGAAATATGTCAGTACATTGTCACGTAGTTGGGACTGCAGTCCGGCGAAGAGAAAAACAGCGAGAATCGCTTCTAAACGAAACTCTTTATTTGGGCTGACTTGCGCCCGCAAAGAACTTAATCACTCGGCGGCGGCGTAGCAACAAGCGTGCTGGGCGGTCGGCGAACAGAATGCCCGCCACTCTCGGCCGGGCTCTTTTTAAAGCCGATAGCAAACTTTCGAGATAAAGCTTGGAAAGTTACTAGAACACTCTGGAACAACGTAGAGTCGGCTCCGCCTGGATGCGATCAATCGAGATAAATCTAGGCGCGTCTTGCATCACAAACAAAGAGATATAGAGGCGTGCCGGTAGCTTTGAAGAATGAACAAACACTACAAATATTCGCGGCAATATTGATTAATACATATAAAAACTTTCTAGCAGATAAGGTTATCTTTAACCTAGAAGCAAGAAAACCTTGCGGCCACTCCAGTGACCCGCTTCTCTAGACTCAGTGACGTTCCGTTCCCTGGCGTGTTGGCAGCGTACCGCTTGCTAGGGACTAGCCACTGCCTGCCAAGACCGATTACTGGGGCTATTTGGTACGCCATGTTGAAGCAGACAACGCTACCTTTGTCAAACTTTGACGAAGGGAAGACCACAAAACGGGGCGACAGCTCACTTCCAGAAGGAGGGTCACACACAAAAACATATGCTTCCAACAATCACGTGGGCGGAGTGTCGGGAATGTTTTCTTTGGGGTCTTGGCTGCCTGATGTCGGATATCATTTCTTGGTCAATGCAATAAGTGGGCTGCCCACATGTTCATCCCCTTTCACTGTGATCGCGGAAAAGGCTGCACGTATCTGTAAGACTTATTTTTCCATTTTATTGCGAAAGCATTGCCGCAGCTGCACTTTCTGCGTGCGCGAGAAGTGATCAAAGAGCGCGTTTAGGAGAGCCGCCCTTTAGAGGGGCGTGGCTTACCATTCGATATATCGAATGTTCCGGAGAAAGTGAGTTCGATAAACGCGAACAATAGAGATATATTTTTGCATGAAATTTCAAGTTGATGTTCGAACTATTGGATATAAACAATGAATCGATAAATTCGGGCTAGATTTACTTGGCTTAAAATAGCGGGAACGTGTACTTCATACAGGGAACGTCTCCAGATAGGCTTGGAATGTCGGAAGCTAGCACCGAGTTTGTACATGAATGCTTTCATCGCAATGCTATTCTCTTACTTTTATGTCTCGAGCAATTTGGAGCCAGTCGTCCATGGTGGCATTGGATGAATCCAGCAATGGGTAGTACTCGGAGATGGTGTAGATCACACGCCGTGGATCTCCCGTTGCCCTGGATGAACAAGCAAGATAGCGTGCATCATGGAACAGGAACGCGGTGAAATGAACGCATGGCAGCGGATTAGATACTACACTGCTAAGTTCTGGGCACACTTATTCTTTTCGTTTACTGTAAAGTCTATGTAAAATGCGCTTTTTTTCTGGTATTTAGGTCCGATTTGTTTTTGTTATACTATCCATTTCTTCGAACAGCTTCAAGCCCTGGATAGAACAGCTTCTATGCAAAGGCAAAAGTTATAGACAAGCAGAAATTGATGAATAGCCACTGGGCTCAATAATCACGTTATTAAATTTGTGCAGAAAGGAGAATGTGGCAGGGCAAGGTGAAATCGACATTCTGAGCAAACATTTTACTGTTCGTTAAAAATAAGTGAAAGGGTACCTGCACAGAGCATAGTGGATCTAGTGCATGGAATGCCATTTCGACGCACTATTCTGGTGCTGTACGCATTTAAAAATAGGTTAGCAGTCTGGATAGCGTCGCTGCTGTGTTTTCCAAGAAGTATTTGCAACGCAATTTATTACGACCGCTGCCTTACAAAATCGAATCTAGCATGCTATAAATGAACAAAATATGGATGGACAAAAATAACAAACAAGATTTCATAATTTTCAGGCAGCGCTGCATACACGGCACACGTGCTTGAAACGGAGGCTCTCAGAGAAACGCTTCTGTAAACGACAACAAGATCAGTGATCCTAGACCATAATTATTCCTTGAGGTACGGATCAAATTATTTTCGTTCGTGCACAACTGGGCGCACAAGTCCTGGGATAATATATATAAGTGGAAAGAGAGCAAGAAAGGAACGAAGAGAGAAGGTTTTACTTTCAACTTTGTGCGTTGCCCTGGAAGCAAAGGATGCAACGAGGCGGAAAGATGCATAAGCGCAGACTGCAGCTTTCGATACGTGCATGGTCTTTGTGTGGGAATTTAATCTTGCAGCGGTATCCATGTTCAAAAAAAAAAAATATACGAGCGCATACTTGCACATTGCTTTTTGACCGCGGATTTCAACTGAAGCTTTATTCTCGTGACGTGAGAAAAAATATAACTATAGAAGCAATATAAACAAGATATTTCTCGCAAGGTATAAATGCGCACATGTTAAACCACATGTGGGCATGGTAAGCGCCGCAGGTTAGAACCACTGCATGCGCGCGCTTTTTGTATGGAATTGCAAAGATAATCGATATCAGTTTTTCTTGGATTTAAGACCTGCAAGATGGAAGTGTAGTATTTTGATGCTTCTTGAAAGCAAGTGTTGGGCGGTTCTCCGAACGAAATCTGGTATCGCGTTTTAGCCTCGCAGGTAGCCCGGAGCCTTAAGCGTTCACAAAGGAGCGCAATTGAAACGTGGAGCAATCTAATTTCCTTTGGGAAAGAACTGGGGCACCGTTGATTTGGTTGGCATATTCGGTAAAATCGATGAATGTCATTGATCGACGTGTATCTGGCTAATTCAAATATCTCTGATTATCATTGTCGAAGGTTGGAAAGACGAGGCAGTTATAAGCGTATTTATATGCAACAGAAAGAGCAAAGAGGACGCAAATCACGAGAAAAAGTGACAAGAGGCGTGCTGCCTGTCAACTTCTCCTCCTGTGTTACGTCCCCCCCCCCGCCCCTTCGCCCCCAAGCCCTGTTGTCCTAAATATGCCCGTTCATTCTTCTGGCGCAAAGCACGGCCTATCAGTCCTTTCTGGCGTCTGCAGCAACCCCGAATGCGTTCACTCACGGCAGGACCAGCGGAGGCTTTTCGCAGTCGCCAAACTGTTTCTTCGCGTACTCGTCATCGTGCAGCTGCGGAAAATCACGCAGCCGCTTGTCCAAGATTCCCGGCACCGGCTTGAGAACTGCGGGCAAGGCAACAGCAGCGAGTAGGTTTGTATACGGCACGCAGGGAGCACCACGGTTACAAGTCAGCTTCTGCTTGTTGAGGCAGCTGTTAATCCAACCCAATGTATAGTGAACTGGAAGGATCTGATTTCGCGCCTTCAGGAGCCACAGTAAGAGCCACACTTGATGTCTCAGAGTTGCGTTCACTATTAATTTGCTCTCGTTCGCCGATGAAGAAGCAGTTAATTTAATAGCGATCAATCCCACAGTACCACATGCTACAAAAATATTGCAGCCCACTTCGATACCCACCCTTACTCTGAATGTCCAAGTGCTGCGTGCAAACGAACAGGCTATGCTAAGCTGGCAAGTCGACGCTTCCACTTCCACACCGTGTTTTACCTTTGGTTCACGTATTTTAAAATTTGTTCTCCATTTAACCCAAAAGGAAGATAATTTTCCTTTGAAATAGCGGAAAAAATGCTTCAGAGCGTGAAGACTACACAAAGGACTGCTTAGAGCTGGCCTTTCACTCTAGTCATAAACCGAAGGTCGCAGCGCGGTCAGCCAGTCACCAGCCAGCACATTGATTTCAGCAGTCCGGCAAATATGGAAGTCGGGCCATGAACTATGAAGTTGGTGCTAGCACTGAATATCGAGAATGGCTACTGCGCACTTACACTTATTGTGCCTTGAAAGGACATAGCAGGAGACGAATTATTGCCTTTTCAAGCACACGAGTCTACTACAAAGGATCAGTGCGTCCAGCTGTCCAAACCAACGTAGTGGAGCGAGTTTAGCTTGATTTCCAGTGGAAACAGTTGAGTCGGCTGTTTTTTTCGACGATTAGGAAAGAGAAGAATACACGAACAAGAAAAAGTAGAGGCATCGGCATCAGTAGTAGTGCTTCACGCCATCCAGACTTCTGGCCAGGGGAAATGCGAGGAGACACAAGAAGCTTATGTACCGTGAAACTGGGGGGACGGAGAGAATAGCGGCACGGATAAGATAAGCACGTGATCGACGGGTCTCTTGACTGACGCGAATGAAGACACGTGTGCACCTAGAAGCAATCCAAGGACAATGTCTCTTGAAAGTCGATCTGGCATGGAAAGTTTTGTCTTGGGTCCATGGCTAGTTATCAAGGTGAGGCAAGAGCTGCTTCCACACGATGTGCTCGAGCGAAGTTAGCGAAAACAAGAAGTGTGTATTGGCAAGCGATACTGCCCCACGACTGCTACGCCCAGTTTACCCTGGAATGCTCAGTGCTAACCCTGGAAGGCAGTCAGCACACTGGCGATAATGCTACAAAGGAATCCATTTTTGGATGCTGCTATCTGTTTTGGACCCGCGAAGATGCTGCACTGACGCAAGTATCTTAGGAGAGCTCCTCCTTGGTACGTCTCGTGAGAACTCTGCTGTTGCTACACGTCAAAGGTAGCAAAATCGAGAAATGGTTTAAGTTGCGTGAATAATATGCAGTGATGAGCTAAGCGGTTTCTACTAGAATTCTCCTGCAAAGAAACAGCTGGGCAAATAAAATTATGATCGGGTGAAACAATAAAATAACCATGTCAAACGACCAGGATGAAGGCATCGACTGCACTGGTGTTCGTTCTTTACGTCAATCTAGCAAGTTACCCAGTGCAATGGTTTGCATGCAATATAAAAGAGCTGGTTAAGATCGGACGCAATGCAGGAATTGTAGCGGGCCATGCTACTTTACGCACTTTATGTTCAAACAGTGCTCAGTCAGTCGGTAGAATTTTGTTGGCGCTGGCGAGTAAGCATCCCCCCCCCCCCCCCCCCCCCCCCCCCTTCCTTTCATCTGAATTTCAGCTAACCGCAAACTGTGCGACGCCCACAGGCGCTAAAGTTTCACTGATAACGAACAGAAGGTGGCCCGAATCGATGGGGTACCGCGTTCTAACCGCAATGAGACCCCCTCTCAGCCAAAACGGAGTTTTTATAAGCAAGAAAAGAGCAGAAACAAGGTGGAGATGTCGCCATCAGCCGCCGGTTTCTCAAGTGAAATGCATGCGCTGACACAGATATTTAACCGCGGATCCCAGATGCTACGCTACACAGCCATTCACTGCGAAACTGTGGCAACTTAACAATTTCGGCAAGGACGTCAATTGTTTGAATGAAGCGGCGGCAAGATTTTAAAACCAAATTTTCCAGGCGACAAATGCGTATTTTGCTGCAGTACAAACGTCAACATAGCCATGTTTATTTTCGTCTCGATAGTTCGAAGGTGTTGAAGAAATTTTGTTCAAGTGAAAAGCTGGTACTCTAAATCCGTTTGCCGAGCCATTGCTCTGCACCGTTTCGCCTACTTCGACGGCACTTCCGTAGACAATTTCAGTACTCGACACTCATTAAGGCCTATTCACACGACAGTCCGTTCGCCCGCGGCCCGCGCATCACGTGTTCATGCGTCAGCACATTGAGAGGTGCACTGACCAGGCAGCGGGCCGACAGCGTGCCTCTCAATGTGGTGACGCATGAACACGTAGTGCGCGGGCCACGGGCGAACGGACCGTCGTGTGAATCGGCCTTTACCTGCACGCGATATCAGGAACAACAGAGCGGGTCTGAACTTGGACCAACGGCTGGCTGTCGTCCAGCTTTCTACTGTTTTTATGCGAAGCATACTAGCCGCACAGTTCAATTCAATTCATTTTATTTCGGACAACAATACATGGTGTCCGCGGGGAGAGGCTAAAGGAGACTATAGTGTCTCTTGACGAGGCCTAAGACCCGCTTTACACGTCGGTGCAGATGGTGCAGTGACATACAGTGAGAACAGTGGTACATAAAACACAGTGGGACAGGAATTCAACATAAGCAATTACACAAACACTGATCAGGCAGAAAATAATACTCAAGAAGTCATCAACAATGAGAGATAGTATAGAAGAAAAAACACATTCGCACAGAACAAAAAAGAAAAAGAAAACCGAGCTCTTCCTTGCTGCGCCGCGCGCGGCCGCGTAGCTGCCACTTGACCTACATCGGCGCACCACGTGATATGACGTCACAACAGCTGTGAAAACTGGGGCTCAACTCGTGCGCTCGCTTGCGGACGCGCAAGCCTCCGCCGGCGGTCTGCTTCGCATCCTAGGCTTAACCATAAGCTAAGCCAGGCCATTTTTTCGGTAAATGCCAGGGTAGCGAAATGCCCCGTTGCCTGCAAAACACAGACATGGGCTGCGCGTTATCAGCTGTAAATGAAAGGACTCAAGCTGAAACGAACGGGCGAGGAGCGAACAATAACGGAGGCAGGGATGCACGGCCGCTTGTCGCGCGAGTCAGTGATGAGGCGATATGCAGGCATGCTAATCGTATACTGCGACGACAGTCATTCCAAGCTTGCCGTTTTCCAGCGGTTGTCACTTCGTTCCTTGAGGGCCGCGCGCAACGGAGCTGTAGCTAACGTATTACGCAGCGCGAAACGTAGATAGCAACGCAGTCGAGACGCATGCAGCGATACGCATGTAGCGGTGGGAAGTGAGGTTTTAACATCCCTGTACTACATGTGGGCCTAGAGGGACGCCATATATAGTGGGTGGCTCCGAGTTAATTTGATCACCTGGCGGGCGAAAGAAAAACAAGGCTTTCAAAGTACTCAGTGCCTTGACAGATCGTGGACGACTGGCTCTAACAACACGGCTGTGTGCCTTATTCGTGGGATTACTAGTCGAAGCATTACACCTTACTTATAGCTGTGAAGAGCATAGTGCGATGGGCCGACAGGGCCGTCAAGGTGTATTTCACATGCTTTTGATCAGGTGGTTATGTAATACTTAAAGACAGCAGTCCAAGCTCGAGCCACAGGTGGTGCTGCTATCACAGCCGGCCTATTAGGCAATCATACGGCTAAATATGAGACAGGAGTGTCGCAGACTGGCCCTATACGAGCACTGCATAGGCACTGCGTATAATGTCATGTAAGCCACGACGCACCTTTCTGGAAGCGCCAAACGTGCGCTCTTTGCACGAGATTTACCTGAAGCAGTTCTAGGCTTCATAACTGCCGCCGGAGAGCTTCGCAAGAGCTAATTTGACAGGCGACAGTGAGAACACTGTACAGAAAAAAAAGACACCTGTACTGTTACGAACAGACGAGCTGCTGTACAGGTTGGCGGAACAAGGACGTACTGCCCTTCCCAGCAATGGCCACGATTATGCGCACGGATTGACGGAGTTTCATAACTGCCGTTGCTTCTCCCGTTATTGAATGACTGAAATGCGATGTTTGGTTCTTACCTCCGTCATCGTCCTTGACCATGCCAATGGTTCCTCCGGTGTAGATGACCAGGACGCGAGACTCGTCATTAGTGGCATAATGACGCCACGCCTCGCTTTCGTCGGTCAGCGAGTGCAGAACCTTGGGGACGTACGAGGCGTCCATGGGAACAGCGACCGCCATAGTGGAAACAACGTAAGCTACGCGGCGGCACGAGTGAATGCTGACAGCGAGCTTCCTTGAGTTATGTAGGCTTGGATTACGGCTCCGCCCCTCGGTGCGGAGAGCGATACGGCGCTGCCGTACTCTGCTCCCTATAAGGCCAGGGCAAAGATTTCGGAAGATAGGAAAGATACGAGCAGGCGGCCTGGAGAGGTAGTATCTAGTTTTCCTTGCTTTAAAAAGCGTGTACTCAAGTTGCAGGCGTTCAAATATGCGGGGTGACAGAGGACACATATGGCACCACCGTCCATGTTTATCGTCAAAGCGCTTGCCATTCGGGCTCAGCCCACATGTTTTGCTGTTTCAAAGATCATTGCAGGGCTCACTGCAAGTGAGATGACAGCTTCGCGGAATATTTATATCGCCATCACGATCTAGACCGACTAGGCACTGTGACAGCGTTATCTGCCCCTGCCCACGTGTGACTTTTAAAGTGCTGACGCTAAAGCGCAATCTTTGACACTGTTCGTTAAGCCTCACTGTTTGAGCTGTCATGGCGCGTTGCACGAGCAAAGAAAGTGAGGAGGCATGCACGTGTAGTGTTGGTATTCTTCCCATAATCGACATTTCAGCCATTTTAGCGTACTCAGCAATATTTACTGTATGCCATTTAACATTCCAAAACGGCTGCACATGCCCACTGTTGTATATGTGGTTTCGGTTCCGTTTTGGGAATCACCTGCCGCTAGAGGCACCAGTGTCGCTATGTGTATATATATGACTGTATGTGGCAATAAAGCGGGATTTGTTTGGTTGCTAGCAGTTCGTGTACTTGGGCGGCACCCGCCGCTACAACATTGGCGACGAGGGTGGGACCATTTCGGGGGGCGTGACTTTCGCCGCTTGCTTTCCGGCGCCATGAGCATTTCTGGAATCGCGCCGCCGCCCCCGTTCCTGCCTGTGCCTGGTCGGCCTGCTGTTGCGTGGCCGCAATGGTTCCGCATCTTCGAGAACTACCTGCTTGCTTCGGGGGCCTCTGACTGCACGCCGGATCGTCGCAAAGCACTACTTCTTCACAGCCTCGGCGTAGAAGGTCAGCGCATATTTTACACATTACCACTTCCATCGTTGGACAACGCCAAGCTCGGTGAGCAAACTGCTACTGATAAAGCGTCGGAAGATAGCAAGGGCACAGGCGACACAAGGCCTGAAGTATCGTCGTACGATATCGCAGTTACCGCTCTGCACGCTCATTTTTCGGCAACAAGCAATGTTGTTGCCGAACGGCATCGTTTCAGTAGGCGAGTTCAGCAAGCTGGTGAATCAGTGAATGAGTACATCACAGCATTGCGGGAGCTTTCTGCTACATGCTCTTTTCCTGTCGAAGAAGATTCGCTGCGTGACCAGTTCGTTGCGGGTATTTCGTCTCGAAGCTTACGCGAGCGTCTTCTGCTTGAAGGATCGTCTCTCTCGTTCGCTAGAGCAGTGCTACTGGCAAGGCAGTTTGAGCAGGCGTACAATGATCTGCAAGAATTTCCTTCTGTAGATGTTGGACGCATAAATACTCGTGGAAATACGCCTACGCGTACACCAGAATCCGACGAGAGCTCGAAGCGGGCGCACAACCGCCAGTCTCATTGTTACCGCTGCGGTTCATCCCAGCACAATGCAGCATCAGTTCGCTGTCCAGCCAAAAGCAAGCGTTGTCACCATTGCGGTGTCATGGGTCACTTCCGCTATGTTTGCCAGAAACGAGGCTCCGCTCCGGTGCGTGAGGTAGACAGCCAAGATTCTCCGAGCGAGGAAGTTTTGAGCATTCTGGCTGTGACGTCGGCCGCTCGCTCCGCTGTTCACGTCACAGTTTCGATTGGCCGTGCGGACATAACTTTCCTTGTAGATTCTGGGTCGTCAGTTTCCATTGTTGCACACGATCTTTTTAAGCAGTATTTTGAAGGCCAAGTACTTTTGGCCCCGACTGCTCGGTTACTGGACTATTCAAAACAGCCAATTCCGGTTCGTGGCTGTTTCTTCGCTGACGTTACGTACAAAGCTAGCACAACAAGCCTTCTTTTCTACGTCGTTGAAAAAGGCACCTCACTCTTGGGTATCGATGCCATCAAGGCCCTCGGTCTACAGATTGATGGGTCATCTCTTCAATGCCTTGAAACGACGCTAACTTCTAATTCTCGAAGGGAACAGCGCCCTGACCCGACGAAAGCCGTGCAGGATATTAACCTCCCAAAGGAATTAGTTGGCGAGTTTGGATCTCTTTTCGATCCAGGCTTTGGCCTCGCGAAAGGTTTTGTGCATCACGTCAAAACGCGATCCACGGTGCAGCCAGTGCAATCCAAACTTCGGCGCCTTCCGCTCTCGCTACGACCATTGGTCTCGGAAGAGACTTTACCAGATGAAACTGTATCAGTTGCCCTTATTTCTTCTTGCATTACCAGGGAAGAGTTTGAACAGGCCCAATCGGAAGACAGCACACTGCAACGAATCAAGGCCTACATTGAATCGTCCTGGCCTGCGCAAAAATCTCTGCCGGGTGAGCTTCAACCTTTCTTCAAGCTTCGCGATGAACTGTCAGTGGTGGACAATTTGATTTTGCGTGGCGAACGCCTTGTGGTTCCCGCATCACTTACAGCACGGATAATTACCGCTGCTCATGAGGCTCACCCTGGAATTGTACGAACGAAAGCACGTCTGCGAGAAAAATTTTGGTGGCCAGCCATGGACAGGCAAGTCGAGCTAGCTATTCAAACGTGTAGTATATGTCAGGCAGCGGACAAGAGCACGAAGGTTATGACTGCACCATTGAACCCGGTCCCCTTACCAAAGGAACCGTGGCTAAAGCTCGGCATGGACATTGTTGGCCCATTTGAGACAGCACCACACGATTGTCGATATGCGATCACGCTGGTCGACTACTTTTCTAAGTGGCCCGAAGTATACTTTTGCAACCAAGCCACAACACGCACAGTAACAGGCTTCTTGCTGTCAGTGTTCGCACGTGAAGGTTACCCTGAGGAAATTGTTTGCGATAACGGGCCACAGTTTTCATCTCGAGAGTTCCAAGCTTTTCTGCAGGATCGCGGCATCCGCTTGCGGCATTCATCCGTATACTACCCGCAAGCAAACGGACAGGTAGAACGGTTCAACAGAGTTTTTAAAAGCTTTGTTCAAGTGGCTACACTCGAGCAGCGTCCCTTACGCCAAACGGTAACAGAATACTTGGGCATTTACCGTTGTACGCCGCATGCCACAACTGCAGTTGCCCCAGCACTTCTCCTGCATGGACGTCTGCCAAGGACTCGGCTCGATGTCGTTGGGCATCCGTCAGCAATATTTGCAACCGACCCTAGTTCAGAGCTCCACCGCCTACGCGAACGGGTGAAGCAAAAGCAGTTATCCAGTAAACTATACACAGACGCTCGCAGGGCCGCAAGGGAAACCAAAGTGGATGTTGGTGACCTTGTACGAGTACGCAAACCGACAACTGCTTTTAAAGGTGACCTGGCCTTTAGCCGCCCAAGAAAAGTGATAAGAAAGCAGGGGCAATCGTCTTTCCAACTTGATGATGGAAAAACATGGAACGCTTCAAAGTTGTCAAGGATGCCACGAGCTTCTGCATCTCTCTGTGGGTGGGGGGAAAGGAGTGATACAAATGACACCGCTAGGGAAAGCAGCTCACCGCCTACTTTGGAGAGACCCGTTTCAGAAGCGCCAACCGGAACTGCAGCTGTGGCTGCTGCGAAGCAGCCGCCTATGCCACCAGTGACCGGCTGTGAGCCGGAAGAGACTTCGCCTGCCGCCAGTGGTTTCTCAGAAGCATCGGGACCTCAGCGTAGGGTACAGCCATCAAGGAATAGACGACCTCCAGACCGCTATGGACACTAAGTACAGCAAGACACGTTTTGCAGTGAACATGAACCTGTCACAATCTGCACGAGTGTTGAGTTTGCTGACGTTGTGAAATAGGGACATAAATGGAGTTGTATCTTGTTTTCCTCTTTTTGTTTTATATTTTTGTATGAAGTGCATAAGACAAGCACATTGTTGTTACTGTAAATATACTTCTGTAAAAGAGCACTAACGTACTAACACTACTAAATCACTAACCCATGTAGCTGTTCTTTTTATAAGGAAGGGAATATGTTGTATATGTGGTTTCGGTTCCGTTTTGGGAATCACCTGCCGCTAGAGGCACCAGTGTCGCTATGTGTATATATATGACTGTATGTGGCAATAAAGCGGGATTTGTTTGGTTGCTAGCAGTTCGTGTACTTGGGCGGCACCCGCCGCTACAACACCCACGTTTGTTGTACGGATGAAGTCTTTTGGCGTTGCTGGATCTCGACGCCTTGCATTTGGAACTAGTTCTTGACCTTACTGCGGCGCCGAGGCGAATATGTGCAGCATATAACTTCTGCCGTACTCTCAGTTGTATGTATATCACATTGCCTTTTTGCCCCCCTCGCATGCTGGGATACCTCATCTGACTTAAAGCAAATGAAATATTACTACCTGTGCATGCATTTTGGAGGACATATACTGCATGACGCACTCCTTGCTTGTGTTTCGTAGTGTGTTGCCTAAAGTTCATAAAAATAGAGAGTGCGGGGCTGGCGGCAGTCCTTTCGTGAGATCTAAAAAGAGCAGATTAAGCGGGGGCAGCACTTCCAGTCGCTCTTGTAGACCTTAATAAAATCAGTGTAGAGATGAGAGCGACACTGAGGGGGCGTATCACTGCTGCTTATTGCAATTAAATATAATTTGAACGAACCTCAGTTGATCGGACTTCTCATCTAAACGAGCTTTTGCAAAATTACCCCCAGGAACATCATTCTGTCCAGTGCAAATGTGTTTCAGTTGAACGAATTTCTTCACACTGCCGCTGTCAGTTCAGCGAACATTTTGGGAAGCATAAATGCGCTGCTTTGGGATCAGAATGCACCATGTCGGCCGTCATGCAGAAATTTCGGTTCGGGAAAATTCGGAAGCTACGTATCTGAACCTGCGCAGCTTGCGTATCTGCTTTAGTTTGCTGTGGCTACGCAGCTATTATCAGATACAACTCAAGAACAATGCGGCTTTTCCCCGATAAGGAGCCCTCTTCGAGCCAAAGGCGACGGGCAATTCTTATGGCCCTGGTAGTGTGACAATGCAGGGAGAGAACTGCCACGCAGGGAGAGAACTGCCTGCATAGTCTCACGCTAGCAGGTTCATGAGAATCAGCCGACGCCATTGGTTGGAAAAGGGTTCCTTGTCGGGGAAAAGCGTTCCTGAGTTGTATGAGTATAGCTTTCTGCTTGAGCAGTGGCCGAATCTGTTCGTCATCGTACTTGCCTACCTCCGAGTCCCAGGAATAAAACGAGAAAGAACATATTTTTCAAGAAAACCACGAGGGATTTCAACAAGAGTGGAATAATGTGCGAAAGACTTTGCTCCCCTGCAGAAGCGAGCAAACAAAAAACAAAAAGGGTGCACAGATGCATCGACGAACTGTCCCATCTTACGAAGCTGAGCAGAAAATTGAGTATAGTAGAAAATTACTGATTTTTATAAAAAGCGCCAAGTACACGCTAGATGTGTGGAGTTTTCAGTAAGGTCAAATAATCACCTTTAGGAATAGCTCTGATGCCTGAAATTTTGTTTTCATCCAAATATGTTACTGCATGCTAATTTTAATTGAGCGAACTTTCACTTTAGCGAACAATAAGTTCGTTCAAGTTCCATTGTAGTGCATCGGTCAAACTTTGTTTAGGGAGTATTCAAAAATACTAAGGCATGTTTCCAGAACAGCGTAAGTGGGATGTGTGTGTATGTGTGACAGGGAGGGGGGTACTGAGGTATCGCATCTTGCCATTAAAAACGCATAAAGATAAAGTTGAACTAAATAAACTTATTACGTATGCCATTGATCGTGTGTTGTTATGCGAAGTATTCCTTGCCAGCGGAGAAGAGGCCGCGCTCTCCGACAGAAGAGTCGACGGTGGTGCGACAGCCTTCCGGTTGGCGGACGGAAAGTGTGACGTCACGCCGCTTGTATGAGGGATCACTTCGCGCGCTCTCGTGCCAATAGAGACATTTAAAATAGGGGGTCCGAATCTATTGGGGGGGATAGGAGAACAGGGGGGGGGGGGGGAGCAGTGCGCATGCGCTAGAGGGGTGCTATTGTTCCACGCATGCCCATAATCCCTATGCCCCTAACCTATAGTGTCCCCTTATTCTAAAATTCAGCGGGCACTTTGGCTCTCTAAAGTGCTGCAAGGCGAAAGCGTTTCCTGGCCACTGTTTGTTTTTATTTACTTTTTTGTTTTTCATATTTTGTTTTTATTTATTCTTTTGCTCCTCTTCTTAATTTTATTGTTTTTTATTTTTATTTTCACATCTTATCTTTATTTTGTTCTAATTTTTGTTTATTTTCTTATTTTTATTTTCCCTCTCTTGCCTTTACTCCTTTTATTTTATTTATGAAGCCCATGCATTCACTAGATGCGCCTTTATTCATGCTGGAACCTTGAGCCTTTTAAGCAGTGACGCCGAAAGGCGGACGAATCTGCCGACGCGTCTGTCGACACGGCTGCCGACGCGTCTGTCGACACTCCTGCCGACGCGTCTGTCGACACGGCTGCCGACGCGTCTGCTTACGACAGTATGCGGCATTAAAGGCTTTCGCCTTAAAAGTCTCTATTGCTCATCTGGCCTCCGGAGCGTACTGACGTACAGTGGAGCTAGAACCATGTCCTTCGCGGGAACTGACAGTGGCGGAGAGGCGCACCGCTGCTGCTGAGCTGAAGCGGCGCTCTCGCCGGAACGCAGGCGTTCGCGAGCTTGAAGCAGGCACGCGCGTCGGGAGAGGCGACAGCGCTATCCGACACTGAATGAGAACAACGCCGAGCAAATGCGATTAAAGCGCAAAGAGGACTCGGAACTGCGGCAACGTGAAGCGGAGGCGAAGCGTGAGTCCGAAAAAGCTCGGCGCAAGGCACTATTTCGGGCGGCGACGAACATATTCCAGCGTGCAAACCATGCAGCAAATCACGCGAAACGAAAAGAGGTTTTCACCAATAAATTGAATTATCATTGTTGTACATTCTACGCTATAATATTCTGTGGTGGGCAAACCATGCAGCAAATCACGGGAAACGGCAAGAGGTTTGAACCAACAAATTGAATTATCAATGTTGTACATTCTATGCTCTACCATTCTGTGGTGGGCCGAGTGCCCAGCGCCTCTCGAATGTTTCGCAGGCGAATGGATCTGCATTGTAGCCTGCTTTAAAGCTCTTCGTCTGAGAAAACTGAGTTCATGGTTTCGGTTTCTTTTATTTTTTATTATTCGGTTATCACAGCGCTTTTCTTCTGAGATCTTCATAGGGGGAAATCGCCTATCGTTACGCTTATTTGTCTTGATAATTTTTCAATCACTGCTGATCGCCTACTGCATCTATGTATTGTTCGTGGAGCCTGTTTTTGGTTGTCTGCATTTCATTCTGTTAACTCTGCTGGCTGCTGCATTTCAAACGACGCAGATGCTCAGTAAGCAGCAGCTTGTATATACTATCAGCGTCTACCCCAAAACCGCCAAAACAAAACCCGTCGCGGTTTCTAAGTGGGTAGGGTGCTCGGCTACTGCGCCGGATTTCCCGGATTCGAACCCGTCTGCAGTGGCTGCGTTTTGACTGAGGCGAAATGCAAAGGCGGCCGTGTGCTGTGCGATTTCAGTGCGCGTTAAAGATAATCAGGTGGTCGAAATTATTCCGGACCCTCTACTACGGCACCTCTTTCTCTTTAATTTCCACATTCTTCCCTTCCCTTACGGCGGGGTTCGAGAGTACACCTAGATGTGAGACAATTACTGCGCCACCTCCTTTCTTCAAAACGCAATTTTCCAAAAAAAAAAAAGAACGCAGGAATAATAGCTGCCGGAGAAGAAATACATGTAGGGATTATTGAAAGTAATATGTAGCAGTCTTCGCGCAATCAAAGTTAAACTCAAATGTACTAATAGTCGGTCTATCGCAAGTAAAAATTTGTTTTCTTGCTACTTCCATTTCAACCGCCACAGTTTCTTTAGATGTTTCACTAGCCGCATACAGTACGCTTTTTGTGAAAGTTTTTGAAAAATCGTTTTGCCAGAAGTTTTTACTAATCATCCGTAATCCTTCGGCTCGCTGCATCACTGAAATGTGCCCTAAGGGGCACACCCTGTTGCATGCTTTATTTATGCTGAGAATGATGTCTAATATCAATTGGAAAGCGTTGATGTTTCCCATCGCATGTAGTTTCTCATCTACGCAGTGGTTCCATTGGATTCTAGGTGGTTTTAGAGTTGCTATCATTTGTTCGAATATCACAGGACATGGTGGCAGCAATTTCAGCTGGCAGCAGTTTCAGGGCCGTGGCAAGCCCCATTTGAAATAGTTTCCTTGTGTTCTATTCGCAATAAAAATGACGCTTTTCGAGAACCGCTTGCGTGCGTGTGATATTTGGCGAATTCGAGCTGAAATTTAGGGGTAGCACCAGAGCAGATGTCAATGTGTTTTGTGTTCGGATCGCACCGGCGGCGTGTCCTTGTTTTTTCTTCTTCTTTCCAATCAATTAAATTTCAGCGATAAAATAATTGCCCTATTAATTACCCATTTACCGACACCAGAAATAAAAAAAAAACAATAAGGACATTCCCCTATTATCTTTGGTTTCGGTCACTGTCGGCTTCTTTCATATATGCGTATTGCGGTACGCGTGAGCACGTGTGGGCAAAGAAGAAGACTGCCTGCGAGAGCAAAGGCGGGAAAGCTTCTGTTCGCCGCCCCCTAGAAGCCATGGCAGCAAGCAACGACCCGAAGCCGTGCGTATATTGACGCTACTACAACTTTTTCTTTCCTGTCACTTGAAGCCACGGCCCAAAGCTGTATATTTCAAGCGTCTGTAGAAAAGCCTCTTCGAACCGTCTGAGGGGGAGCGGGGTGGAGGAGTATCTCAGCGGCTATGGAGCTCTGGTGCTCAGAGTGAGCACGGAGCTTCAATTTCTGACCGCACCGGCCGTGTTTCGACAGGGATGAAAACAGCGTGGAGTTAGCTTAGCGTGGTATGAAAGTGGGCCGCTTGGTTAAGATGTTTCATCGTAGACCAAAGCGCTCAACCTGGGTGCAACCGACAGATGAAGTGAGCAGCACACAGCACTCCACTTCATCTTCTGTTCCCAGTCCTTTTCTCTTTGCTGTGGTTTTAGCTACAATGGAAATAAGTTTCTTTAGCTGGCCTCTGTATACTCAGAAAGAGAAAGAGAGAGAGAAAGAAGAATACAAGTGCAGTATGTATCCTCTGTATACCAATCCTCTGTATACTGAGAGAGAGAAAGCGTGCAACATTCAGCCCCGTGGAATCTACTGCTGGAATCGGTTAACGGATGGCTGTATACACGAAGGTGTTCACACAATGACCGGCTCGTGATAGATTCTCTGTTTTGGATGTCGCATGGCCAGCTATCGTTACTGACAAAGCCATGGGCACTAGACAATCGCCAGCCGTGTCTATGTGGAGGCAGCCGAATAAATTTTATCTTGATCGACTGGCGCTACTTCAGGATCGACAATAGCTCCTCCTTTTTATATGAGAGAGCTCAGTGCTTGTCAAGACACTGCGTTAATACACCGAATTGTGCTGCGCAGGGCACACACGCGCACCGATCCGGACGGTGGCCGCACAGTCCAGCCACGAAACCCTCACTTGAAGGGCATGAAAGTGGACGTCCTCTACTACCTTGGATTCTCCACCGGCACACACAATCTGAAGGAAATGTTCGGTGACATCAAGGTAGCCTCTAGAGGCAGTGGACATCAATAATTCAACAAAAAGGAGTCTATATTGAAAAAAAAGAAAAGAAAAACATGATGAGGGAAAGACTGACCAGACTGCCAGGCTCTTTTTTCTGATTCGTAACATTGCAGTAACACAAAAAAATTGCAATTGCATACCTGTAGCTCGGACGTAAACTTTCGAGTCCATTTTTTTTTATTACCCATGGAACCCGCCGAACGTGCGCAGATTATGCGCCGTAATTGATTTGTTTTATTTGTTCATTATAAATACCTCACAGACTCCTGCACGAAGTAGGGTTGTGCCTGTGTCCCTCCTGGTAGACTCATACAAACGTTCTTGGGCGGTCTTTCAAATTGCTGTCGCACAGAAAGCCACCACAGATACCGCCCCTCACCTGCGCAGTCTCTAAAACGTTGCGGCACACGCTCGCAGTTCGTGTGCATGGGCGGCACCTCGACGCGGATGCATCGCTTCGCCCAGTTCATCAAGGCCGGCCTGGACATCAAGCTACCGACGGGCGCCGACCTGTACGACATCAGCAGTCACTCTTCGCAGTGCTACTCCATGTACAAGATCGGGCCCGTGCTCTCTGTCAGTGTGAGTGCCGCCTATATGGCACGCCATCTAGACGGGTCGTCACTATACTCGTGGCCAGAAACAAATTAACGCTACAGCGCAAAGGAGATCGTGTCGCCGGAAATCCGGCGTCGTCGTAGTTGGCATCGTTGAACTTCAGCTAAAAAGTCTACGAAAAATACCAATAGAAGCGACCTAGGGACCAAATGGTCAACTGAGGTAACTTTACCTTGTGGCGTCACCACAACCTGCCACAGGATTGTGCGAAAACTGCCCACCGTGGCAGATGACAGTTAAATTAGAGCAACCTGGCACGCAAGCCCCACCGGTGGCAGCACTTGGCATCGCAGGACAGTGGCGCATCGCTTAACTGCTGCACCACGGCGCCAGGAATGGTACGAGGGGTCCCAAGGATCTATGAATATTAATTAGGCAATGACTAGTTCCGCATATACGGACGTTAACCCATTAACGTTATCACGTCATACTTCTAAGGCAAGCAGTGTTGGAAAAGGAGCTAGTTGTTGTTTTTTTTTTCGTTATAGCACGCTACTACACGACACAAATGACAGACGAAGAAACACACGCAAGAAACGAAGCGCGGTTTTCTAGGTGCACCCAAGATGCAAGACCTTGGATGCAAGATGCTCACAAGAGGTCTTGCACCCAAGATACAAGACCTTTAAGGCGCAGCTTGAGTGTCCGCTCTAATCTTTTTTTGTGTTGCAGCCGTGCAACTCGCGCCTACTGCTTAATGCTAAATCATTCCTAACAGCTAGATCTTTTGAGGTGAACAGCGTTGGTCAAAATTTCCCTCGACACTTAATTTGCTCTAGAGTTTTGCAGTGTTGCGTTTACAACACCTCCAAATCTCAAAAGCTCTGAAGGGAGAGGAGGATTGTCGCCCTCACTCCTGGTTACCTTAATAGCTCCTTTGGCGCCGTAAGTGCTCGTCTAAAGTGCTTAAAAACGCAGACCCTGTGGCCCGGGGACCTTCGATCAATTCTGTGCGATCTGTTGTAAAAGTTCCCACGCCAGCATGCCTATGGCCAGAATGGGGCGGAACGCATCTCCTTGTAAACCAGCTGTGTTAATTTGTTTGCACAGAATCGATAGCTTTCGCGCCTAATGTCCTGAAATAAAGAATAATAGCAAAACCTGCAAGTGGACACAATCACTTCGTTACTGCAGCAGGAAAGCGCTCCTACCAGTGTCACTGGTGCTTCGTCGTATAGAACTTAGCGGGAGATGGTATCTAAATGCATTTGAATGCAAAAAATAGCTATTTCTATAATTTTTACCTTATTTATTTACGTTTAAAGCTGACTGAGGCCACAGTAAAGCCTCCTTGCGGTTTCACAGGCTGAGCTTCTGGGATAATTGAACTATTCTCCGATGAAACGCTTTGTCGAATTTCTCTCCAAGACCTTAGCAACGGAAGGTCAGTAACCAGACGCAGGAGAAGGCAAGAGAAGGCAAGCGTAGCAGGGAGTGGCAGAAGGTTAGGCAGGCGGATGAGATAAAGAAGTCTGCGGGGATACGGTGGCTGCAACTGGCAAAGGACAGGGTCAATTCGAGAGACATGGGAAAGGTCTATGCCCTGCAGTGGGCGTAGTCAGGCTGACGATGATGAACCAGACGCTGTCTGAAGGTGCCGTAAAACGCTCCACAGTTTTGATGCAAAGATATATTGCACTAAACGTCATTACTGACGCTATTTTCTGCAAACGAGTTTGTCATGCAAGAGTAGCGCTGAAATCAACTACTACGTCTGAAAACTGCCTCCTCACACATCTTTCTGTGGCGCAGCATGGCATGGGCTCTCCTTCGCTGTCCATCGTGATGCACGAGCTGCTCAAGCTGCTGCACTACTCTCACTGCACCGCCGACGTGGTTATGATGCGCCTTGGGACCTGCGGTGGCATCGGTACGGGTCGTGCGCTGAATTATACTGTGGCGGCGCTGTAACCATCCCCGGCGCTGCGTCGCGTCTGCTCGCGACGCGCGCTGGCTCTGGCGGCTGTAACCATGCGTCAGCGAGAATAGAGAAGTAGTTGACATCTGGCACTCGGTATGTTCGTCTCGTTCGCGTCGCAGCTTGTAGGGGAACCAGTCTTCGTCTGCGTTCAATACCGAACTCCTGCAGAAGTACTCAAGAGATGCTACCCTGCTGGGGAATAGCACGCGGAAGCAAGCAGTAACCATGCTGATAATTGCGAAGATAGTGGTGTTCTCCGCAGAAGGCGGTCTGTCCTTATTAGTTAGCGGTGTTTTTTTTTGAGGGAAGATGTTAGTTACGTTCTGATGCGGTTAAAAGAAGAACATTCGAAAAAATTTAAAAGCTTTATATCGTGCCTACTATTTGCTGTCAGTGAGGGAATGGCGCATAAGCAGTAGCGATTCAGTAACGCTAATTGTTGTCGATGTAGAAACTGTGCGTGGTTTTGAAATAAGATAGAGTCACTTGCATAAGCAAGCAGGAGTCCTCGCTCGTTGTTTTTTTTAGCATTTTCACTGTGGATGTATGTCGTAACTTAGCAGTACTGAGCTAATGCACTTATTGAGCTGAAAAAAAAAAAAAATTCCATGCAAAATGAAACTGCCACAGTTTATTACCTCTCAAACCTAAAACGACACATAACATAACATAAGCACTTCCCAGGCTCTACATACGTGGCTTCGGCAGGCGGAAACCTTGTGAATTTTTTCCTCCTTTCTTTGCGTAGTATATTTGATTATCAGCATCCTAATTTATTTTTACCTTAAATGTTCCGTCAGGTACAATATTACACGAGGGGTCACCCTTTTATAAAAAGTATTTGTTATCTGTAGTTGTTAGAGGTCATCATCATCACAATCAGCCTGGCTACACCCACTGCAGGGCAAAGGCCTCTCCCATGTCTCTCCAATTAACTCTGTCCTTTGCCAGCTGCATCCATCGTATCCCGCTGCGAGCTTTGCCATCGTTTTAAGAAATTGTCTTGGAAATAATTTTCTGGAGAAAAATTATGTAGAGAGAAAAAACACGCTAACATCTCACGCATACTTAAAGAGCAATGATTACTTCAACGCAATCAAGGTGGTTCCTTTCATATTGTTTACACCTGTGTGGAGTACCCTGAATAGCCGAAAAAACGTTTCTCCTTGTCACCGTTTTTGTTCAAACTTTCCAAGGGCTTTTCTGTATTTCTCCAGGCCTGAAAGTTGGTTTCAGACTTAAAAGCGCATTTTAGGAAGGGTGCATGCAAGTGAAGCTTGCGATTTCGACAAGAATAAGCAGTCTTGTGCGGACTAGAAATCCGCTTAAGTTGATGCGGGCTGCCAGTCTGCGAATGTAACGACCATTGTAAGGTGTGAATAATAGAAAGTAAAGCTTTTTAATGGTATCGAAGTAACCGAGACAAACTCAGCTCAAGTGGATTTTTTTTTCCAACGCGCATTAAAGAACGATTACTGATTCTACCTCCAGTGCGCTCTCTCACATAGCCTAGTCGCCAATACAAATCTTCCCACCTGTCCTCTCTCACAGGAATTCCCCCAGGATCAGTCGTCGTCAGTACAGGAGTCATGAACGGGCTCCTACGGGAAGAGCTGGAAGTCGTGAGCACTTCGTGTTTTCTCAGGCTTTGTGCTACCGCTTCTAGTTAAAACACGGTAACGAGACCATCTGCCGGCTGATTCGGGAGCGCAGGTAGATAATTCTTTGTCGCACGCCACTGATGAATTGCAGGCATTTTCATTGGTATCAACACAACTTTCTCGGGCTGTTTAGGCTGAAGTGTTTGCTGTGGATCTCATGAACGACGCAATACGGCTGACTTGCCAGCAGCAAATATGCGTTTCGGTGCTTGTTGGATCGATGCTAACAGATCCATCCCTCTAAAGAATAAAAACTTCTGTCTCACGCATCTTACATTTGCTTCTAGAGAGGGGATTTGGGAGCATCTACACTCTAAACACGAAAGGTGTAAAAAGAGAGTAGGCTATCCATTAGCGCAGTCCCTTTACGGGACAGGGTATGCTGTCCAAGGACTGGGGTAGATTTCCATCATTAAAAATACAAAATACTTCAGGATGGCAACGGAAATGAATGCCCTGTTCAAAACATGCGAAGTTCTAGTAGTTAGGAAGATTTTAACCCATGCTTCAACTTCTCTTATTGGCTAAACTTAAGACCTACGGTGTCGCATTGAAAAACCTCTTCCCGTTGTGAGCTGCATCAAGTTACTGTGCTTTGCAGTGGTAATATATCTGCGTGGCCAGGGGTAAGCATTTCGGATATTTAGTGACCGGAATCGACTCCGGGACTTGGACGGCATACCCTCCCACTAAAAGTGTGTGCGCCAGAGGACAGCCTACTCGCTTTATACCCCCATAAAGGCTTATTCATGTTTAGAGTAAATCACGCCTACTGTGTTCAGTTTGTACACGTTCGAACATTGAATGTGGAGTTTGTGCCTCCCGCACCGGTGTCGCCCCATATGACAGCGATATAAAAAGCATTGATAGTACTTTTTCGGTGGCGTTACTCGAGGAAGATACTTGTCTCGTCACCCGACTAGCGCTGGATCTGTTAATGCCATCAAACGCAGGTTATCACACACAGCCAGACTAACATGACGAATATGCCATGTCGTCTACTGCGTGGCATATTGCTAGCTTTTAGGCTAACGTCGATGGCGCCGGCACATGTTTTATCTGTCGCTACTCTTTATGAACCATATAGAGCTCCAGTGTCGACTGCTGTAATAGTGTTTACATGGTTAGTTCTAAACCATTACCAGCTGCGAATAAGAAAGTCAGGGATATCAGTAGCGTCACTGACTGAAAGTAAAACGGTTTGGTTAGCCACTCGCTTTTCGTTCCAGTGGCACGAGTTATATGGTAAACTGTGCTGTTCGCTATGTCCTGCTGCCTAGTTCATCCTTGGCGAGCGCGTGTCACGTCCCTGTCGGTTGGATGCTGACCTGGTGCGAGAGATCATGGATGTTGGCAGCCGGTTCCTACCCGCCGTGCGGCTGGTTCAAGGCAAAACGCTCTCCACTGACGACTTCTACGAAGGTGGGCGTCCCTCGCTGCATACGTGCCAACCTTACGTACGCAAGCGCGAAAGGGAATCTGCGAGTCGCTTTTTGTCTTTCATGAAGTTCATGGAAAGTTGGCGCCTGACTGTTTCTCTCGGTAGGGTTAGGCGCGATGTATGTTTACCGTCTCCAGTGTCGTCTTCCTTTAAGCACAACCCAAATGACTTTCCTATGACACAGTGAAACTCAAGTAAACACACTTATTTTTTTCTTACCACGAATCTTTACGCTCTTTGGGCGTGTCTTATATCAGCTAATCCTACGCCGGTAAATAATTTTTATCCATATCGCACGAACATAGCACCTCGGACCCGTCGCGGTGGCTCAGTGGTTATGGCGCTCGGCTTCTGACCCGAAAGACGCGGGCTCGAGCCCGGCCGCGGCGGTTGAATTTCTTTGGAGGAGAAATTCTAGAGGCACGTGTACTGTGCGATGTCAGTGAACGTTAAGGAACCCCAGGTGGTCGAAATTTCTAGAGCCCTTCACTACGGCGTCCTTCATAGCCTGAGCCGCTTTGGGACGTTAAACCCCAATAAACCGAACCAACCATAGCACTTCGGGGTGGACTTGTGCCGTGTAAAAATAACTGCGTTCATAATTTTCGTGCGTAGCCCTTTTCGTGCATGCGTGAGCGCCACAAGGGAAGGAAACAAGTTTCTACAGTGTTCGAAATGTGCAGGCCAAGGTCGGTGTGACGGCGCAGTGTGCGAATACACGGAAGAGGCCAAGCACAAGTTCATGGAGAAGATTCGAGCCATGGGCGTGTGCAACATCGAGATGGAGGCCTGCCAATTTGCTGCCATGTGCCACCACGTAGGAATCAAAGGTCGGGGCACTTCCGGTTTGAAGATCACGGCGAGCAGAAAAATTGCAGGGACATTCAATTGCCAATCCGCTAACGCAAAACCACGCGAATTTGAGAGTTGCTTTATGTAGCGATAAAAATAGTGAAACACAAAACAGGATGCTACATGACTGCGATGTCACAGCGTCATGGACGACGCTGTGACATCGCAACTATGTTTAGACATACGGTGCGCACGAGTTTCATGGGGAGTAGACGAGTGCCAATAACTATGCCTTGGCTATACTGTACCAAATCGTTGTCCGCCTCGCACACCTCGCTTACAGTGGGATGGCCTTGCTTCGCTCAGTTGGGAACACTGGTCATCGTGCACGTAATTAACGACATTCAGTTAAGCCTATTCAATAATGGCCAGCGTGGTTCGCACACTGGGCTCATGTATGCCTTCAAGTTCGTCATTTTGTATGCCGTTCAAGTTTGAAGTTCGGAACTGTTTACCAAAGGCCGCATTTCGCGCTTAGGCGTACGCTCTGGCGAGTTCTTCCTATTTTTTTTTCTACTTCTGTGAGGTTATATTACTCACTTGTTACACGCTAATTTCGTCGAGAAAGGAAAGTCTCCGCAGTAACGTCTTTTAGCAAATTTTTTCTACTCTCCTCGTGGCTACCATCACGCTGTGTCTTACGCTGGTGCAAGCAGTTGAACGTGTTCAACCCGCAGTTGTCTAAACGTCGACTTTCGTCGTTGTTACGTCAGCAGCATAGGAGTCTTCTTCGTTGGCGCGCGCAGGGGCCGTGGTGTGCACGACCATTGTGGACCGTACGAAGGGCGACCAGGTGACCGCCACCGCTGCAGATATGACCAAGTGGCAGGATCAAATTCAAGAGCTTGCCCTCCAGTTCATCCGCAACAGGCTAGGCTTGCAACCCACAGCGAAAAAGTAGACGGTGTGAGACGACGTACCACGGGGCTCCTCTGCGGACGGTGTTGGCTTAGGTAGTATCATGCTGCCTCTAGCGGCACGATTTAGAATATGCGGTGCGTTGTCGAATATCGAGCAGTTCAAGCACGAAGCAAAAGGAACTGAGTCCCATTGGACGTCCATTCATATCGGTGGAAGGACTCCGTTTCAAATAACGCTGCTACCGCGTGTGGCCGCTGTCAAGGTTTGCGTCCCTTGGCAGTCAAGCTCGCTCGGTATAAATATCAGAAACCGACCGAATGTTTCAAGCTCTTACTCGTTTAAACCTTATTGGCGTTGAGCTCATTACGTGTGCCTTTCGGCTGCCTTTTTTTTCTGTTGACACCATTTCTTCTGGACTCTTACCATCCCCGCTAGAGTTAACCGTCTTTGATCTCCATTGTTTTTGTATGCTATCAACAGTAGGCTGTGAACGCGTCAGTGGGTCTAACTTCTACTGGAGCATGCGTATTCCAGCTTTTCTGCAGGAGCAGGAGCAGTCCAGACTGCCCCTGCTCCCATCTTCCGCTGCCTCGTGCATCTAGAGAACGAGGCGGCGAACATTTCGCGAGAGTTTTGGAACGTACGGTTATTTCGTAATGAATAGACTTTAGCACGGATGATAAATAATTTAATGTACGCAACGCCTGAGGCTAGTTATAGGAAAGAGGGAAACCCATCAGATGTAGTGAAAAAGTGTCTGGTATCTGCAATATACCCTTTTCTTTTCTTTCTTTGAAGCGAGAAATTTTTGCGATTCATTGCCTCCTCTATGAAGTTGTTTTACGCTGGGAGAGGCGGTTTTGTATCGCTTGTGAGAAACGGCACCAAAGCACTGACTCGATGGAAAACACTAAAAAGTAGCTTTGACGACTGTTGTGTAAAAACTGCAACTTTCGGGCGAAAAAATAGAACGAAAACGGATGGATGCGATCAACTCTAATCGCGGCAGGAATACTGTGTAAGTAAAAGTTTTTGGAGACATAAAAAGTGGGGAAAAAGAAATTTTTAACAGTGCTTCACCTCAGGCACAACGTGAATGTGCCGTGTCTAGTCCCAACCCTGAAGCGCAAAACGACGCGACCAAAAACTGTCTTGCCCTTATTTGACAAATGGTCGGCAGTTCCGAGCGGACGCAAGAGGAGTTCAGGAAATGAACCACTTACGAGGCGCTGTGACATGACAACTGTTAAAAAATAGAAACGGCAAACCGTTAACGGTGAGCCCTTACTGATGTTGTTCATTGTCTGCGAACACCATCCTTTATCTCTGGCACCCACCTTTCCGAGTCTCTTCCGTTCTTCCGTTTTCTTCGGCTCGTTGCTGCTCGCATTCTAAGGAAGCGTGCTGTAAGCTGTCACGGAGGGCGCGAGAGACTGCCGCCCTAAGCGCAAAACTGAGACAGGACGGACGGAGCCTTCCGCTTCATTACGCTGGTGTCCGAAAGGGTTGCACCGGCTGTGGTCGTTATTTTTCAGTCGCCGCCGCACTGTCGTGTTTTTCGCTTGCCTCTGGTCTCTTGTCTTTGGTAAATGCACCCAGGTAAGAGCAAGGTGCAGGTGAGAAACAAGGCTGTCGTCCGGTCTGTACGCGTGAAGAATACGCCATTACGTACCTTTGCTCCTCCCTTTTTAAAGTTTTCAATCCGCCTGAACTCGCTCTTTAATGTGATGTTATTAAAAGTTGCATCACGAATAAAAAGCGGCGTCATAAGTCTCGGGTGGAAGGTGGCGCCACCTGTCACCTAATTACCTGCCACCTGTCAACCATGGCAGGTAGCCTGAGGTGTAGAGGAAGAGCTCTGGAAGAACACTGAGTGGTAGGGGTAACCCGAGTCCCAAAAGCCTCGCCAGTCATGTACGGTACAAGAGCGTCAAAAGCTTCGAATGGTATCGCGTTGCCAGCACAATGGAAGTGGATGTCCCTGTGATTTTTTTGTTGGCGTTTTTTTTATGTATCTCGTTAAAGCCTTCCTGTTCTGTGCGCTTAAAGCCATCGATGGAACAGCGCAGTGAAGTGGGTTGGGCGACGCGCACGAGCGCACAAACACAAAAAGCGATAAATACGACTTCGTTTGTTAGGTGAAAGTTATTTGGAAAGGCTAGTGCTCTAGCTTCGTATACAAACTCCTACCTCTGTCTTTATTGCTTTTGTTCTGTTCCATTTTTTATTTTCATTTTAGTTCTATTCTGGATTTGATTTCGCCAATTCATGCCTATTTTTAATTTTTTCTGGTAGTAGTTTTCTGTTTCACTGCTTCGCAGGCTTGTTGCGGACAAAAGCGAGCTCTTCTTTTCCTGGATGTATAAACTAAGTGAAAGCGACCAAGCTCAGTTTCTTCTCATGAGGTCAAAAGTTAGAGCTCAATGGGGAGGGGGGCATGAATTCGGCCTCACTTTTCAATCTGCAAGTTAATGTTCAAAAAATTCTTCCACCCACATTTTCATTCTTTAATGCATGAGCCGACTCCGCAACTTTCTTCAAGTGACGCCTGCCACAAAGTGTAATTCTGCGCTCGAACTACCTCGCTTGGCGTGAAGGTGACCTCAAAGCGCCCGACTTCCACATTGGAACATTATGCGCCATCATATTTCTCTATTTTTTTTTTTGCGTTAGGTGCGCAGATCTGTATGCAATGCCATGTGCGTACGCGCACGCACGCACACACATACACAAAGGAAGAGATAAACTGCCAGTTGCTGACTTGGCGTACGAAGCCCACTTTTTTTACAAGGTACTTTCTCTCGAAGTTCTGCCGGAATAAATACGCTACGAGGAACGGAGAGCCGGCCAAAAAATTTTAGCTCCTAAAGTGACTTGAACCATTTGTAAGGAAGATGAGAAGCGATGGCCATCTTTGTGCGCGCTTCATCCTCATGTTGGGTTCAAAACCAAGCAGCATTTCGGAATCTGAGGCAGGTAATAGCATCAGTGAAAGAGCTTTTCGCGCATAAAAACTACCAGCAATAGAATAGAGCCTGTGGTCCGAGGTACCAGATGGAATTGCGTAATGGCAAGGTGGACTCACTGAAGAGAAGAGGGAAGCTGCCGCGGTGGCTCAGTGGTTATGGCGCTCGGCTGCTGGCTCGAATGACGCGGTTTCGATTCCGAAATGCAAGAGGCCCGTGTACTGTTGGTTGCCAGCCCCAGGTGGTCGAAATTGACCGGCGCCCTAAACTACGGCGTCCTGCATTTCCTGAATCACTCTGGGATGTTAAACCCCTTAAAACCAAATCAAACCAAGAAAAGAGGGTGGCAACGCAAATGCTGTTGACGCCTTAGGCGTCGCTCTTCATTTTGTGTAAACACGTACTGTTTTGGGTTAACATTATCGGTTAATTAGCAGCCATTGTCGGTGTAACGCACAGTTCCGAAAGGGGGCGGAAGGGCAACCAAGCCAAGAACCGAGCAGTTGATTGGGCGGGAATTCTTCGAGGATCGTATCCTTTATTACTTAAGCCGATTGCCACTTGTACAACATGCCAGAGGTTTTGAGTAAGACATATATTAATCAAGCCACCTTTCGCTTTGTAATTCAGTCTTGAAGCAAGATAAGTGCGAGGGAAAAATTTATTCTTTACTGCTGTCTTCATGAGAAGAATACGACCAAAGTGTCTTGCAGTATGCGTCACAGTTGAGTCCTGACTAAACAGGCAGAAAAAGGAAGACATTGAGTGTCCCTCGTCAAGTCTTCATTTCGATCGGAGGAGCAAGTTCCGACACGCAGCGATCTATTTGGAACAGAGATTAGGCTGAATGCTGGGGGCTTCTTACTGCAAGGCACATTCGCACATGTCGCAGTGAGTAGGGCAGACATGCACAAACAGATTTGCGTCTGGCATGTTAGTCCAAGCTGCGCTTACGATAGCCAGAAGGTGCCCAGAAGTCGCCACCACAGCATGATTAGCCAAGATAAGGGATTTATATAGTAATAACGAACGTGCACCCCCTTAGTTGTTCGCGGTGCGCAATTATTCAATTTGACATCATTTCTCACGAAAATATAGTTTCTCTATTTTACGTAGTTTCTGCTGTACCCTTGTTCACCTCATTTCTTTTTCCATAGCCTCTCTCAAAGCTGAGCATGGCTCGGTTCTCGACAAAAAAAAAAAGTGTTTCTTTTTTACTTCCTAGTTGACCCAGTTTCCCAGACTGAATTCAGATGAAGCTTCTCTAGTTATTTTGTCTCCCTCTGCAGAATGGAGAAAGCAGACTCGCTGCTGAGATCGACACACGGTATGAGCGCCGCTGCTGAAAGCTCTTCAAATTCTTTTCGGGAGATTGTTGATGCTGTTACATTTGTTTCTAAGTGGCACAAATACTTATAGTTTCTCACCGACACTTAATGGATTCGAAATTCATGAATTTTGAGGAAAGACCGAGAGAACGCTTTTTACAGCGATCGAGGCGAAGGAAATATTCTCACTTGTCGTGCAGGTAAATGCGAGAACATAGAGGTGAATATGAGAATAAAGCATTCGCGCCGACTTAAGTGTTAGGAAATAAGAACCCCTAATAATTAAGAAATCAGAGTATCTTATTATGGGCTATGAACGGTTAATCATTACCAAAAAAAAAGCACACAGATGTAGACGGGACCCTAAGAATGCACGGTGACCTGGGACAGAATTTTGTATTTTTTTTGCAATAAAGCTTAATATATGTTCAGGGCTTATTTCCAGTTGCGGATTACGGTTGCAGCATTAAAAACAGCGCTGACGAGCTTCGGAGGAGGAAAACAAGAAAGAAAACAAAGGAAACAAGAAAACAAAGAAGATTTAAAAGTCCCTCAGTCTTCGCGGCACGAATTGGTGGATAATTACAGTGGCTGAACTTCCAATTACTATCAGGTTTGTATAATAATATTTGATGCACAATACATATAGTTTCAACGCCATGGCGCTATAATAACAACATAACGGGCGTGCAGAGGACAGTCGCTGAATAGCTCGCAGATATAAGCGCAAAAGATACAATCGATATTATCTAAGTGTTCTGGCTTGTTTTTCAGTTTTCCCGAGGAGCAAACTTTTGTTGACCTTCCATCCCTCCATCCGGCAGTAAGTAATTGACCTGCCGATGGAGCCTTGCTTTTGAGCGAAGAAAACAGAATTAAGTTTCGAGCAGGGGCTTAGACGGCTGGTGCTCCTGCCTGTTTCTCGCTTAGTCAATCAATATCAATTTGATTTGGCCCCCGAGTTTTCGCCGAAGGCAGCTGGCACTCTTCTGTGCGCACTCCGGTGTTGTGCTCACAGCTCGGAGTCTTGCGACTTTCTTCTTTGGTTTGTTTTCTCTCGAGTCTCTGCAACAACGACTCCTTAGCGTGCATACGCTTTTACGCTACCTATAGAACTGTGCAGTGTTATGAACGCTGGAACCAATTTCCGCGAATTAGAATGGGAATCCATGAAGCTAAAGGTATACAAGAGTGACTCGCGATTGGCCCACGGCTTATCTGTCGCTAAATATTTTGTTGTGACAGGGCACCGTACCGACGCCTGGTCAGTAACAAATCATCCTTACATGGACAACCTTGCGATTTGGGTACCTGAGTGGTTGACGAGTAACCTGCAGCTTCCGTAACGGTGCACAGTAATAGTAAGAAAGAGTATCGGAGGCTCGTTCATCTCTGTATTACTTCTAAATCCGGCAGGCGCAGGTGCTGTCTTCAGTCAGGCGGAGTTTGGAGCCCAACTGAACGGAAGCAGTTTTCTCTGCAGTCACTTTGCAGGCGGCTGATGAGCGTTTAAGCAGCAGAAGGTCCGGGACAAAACATGTTAAACAGTGTCTGCGTTAACGGTGCTAGTTAACGCTGCTTATTTATTGCTAAACCTTGCACATCGCACCGCTCACGTAGCTCGAGGTTATAGCATAAAAACTCAGCTTATTCCTTCGTTTATGTCATGCTTAGTCACGGTTGAATGAACGTACGTTTAGGTTCGGGGGTGACAGCGCAGTTTCTTTAGAAGCTGTCACTGATCTACTGTTCGATTAAAGAAGTGCCACAACTTATGGCTGGGATATTACCTCGGCCATTTTTTTTAATGCTCGTGGTCTACTGGAAAATGATCGCAAAGTTCAAAGTTGTCGCGCCATTATGAAGCAGACATTTCAGTGAGCGCAAAGGAGTAAAGCAAAGGAAGCCGATTATGTAAGAACGATCGCGCATGCTATCATTCAGAGTGGAGTTTTCAAGCAGTGTTGGAAGTTTGATGTAACCTGTACGATGAAAAGTTCATATATGTTTTACCAAAGTACCCGTGAGGATATAATATATAATCACCTAATATTTTAGGTGATTATCGCGCTATCTAAAACGATGGTATAAGTTATTCGAGAGGCGCTGTATTTGGGAGATGGTCAAAAAGGGCACGCATAAAGCAAGAAGGAAGATTATTCATCGTAGAAACAGTGGGCCACTCCAGAAGGTTATAATGAAAACTCTGTCCTTTGAATATGCAGCCTCGCTTAATCACCCGCGTTGGCTTGGATAGAAATGCCAGATTAATCAGTTCTTCAGTGCCCTTTACATTTATTTTCATTGAAGACTGAAACGCAGTGTCATTCAAATGATCTTAAAAGTAAACAAATGTTAGAATGGTACAAAAATTCACTCTCATCTTCATGAAGCAAAGTTTTTTGGGATCATTACCCATTAATGATCCTGCTTCCTCATCAGCTCAAAAGAAACTTTATAGCTTTTGCTTGAAGCCAGTCTGGTAGTCGCTCAACGTACCGTACAAGAGAGGAGCTGCAAGGAAAAATAAAATCATGCTCTCGTTCTAGCGTCGGCCAAACTAGGACAAGAGGTCCACTAGGGGAAAAGTGTGACGCAGAAGCCACTCTCTTTTTTAATCACCGATAAGTCGCATTCGGGAAAGAGAAAGGTCCACAGTCGAAAGTCGCATGCGCTTTCATGCCTGGGTCTTCTCCAAGCTTAAAACAATGTATTCGAGGAGTACAGTGACACGAAGGGTCAGACTTCACTTTCCAGCTGGATGGCACGTTGTTGTAACGGCCAGGACTCAGTGGACTTGGCACTAGTGCAATGTTCCAGGCAGGTGACCTAGTTTCACTGGCATTGACACTTAGTGTGACGGCAGCTGCACCGGAGCCTCGCACTGTCAGTTCATAGACTATACGACATCTCGTTGCGGTTGGCGCGCGTACGAAAAGTCGGAGTACATTCATGCTTTAAAAACCATGATGACCTCATAAATGCAGACTTCAACTATACTATCTCTCACTGCTTTGTATTATTTTCTGTTCGCCACTGCGCAGGTGCCGAGAGGGCGTAACGATAACCATAACAAAACACCACTGATGACATAAGATTCGTGGCAAGGGGCGTGAGCGCTTTCAACTCCTTTCTAAGGCCTCTGGTATCTTGTGGGAAGGTATAATTAACGAATCCATTCGATCTTTCATTTTTCTTTCTGTGTTCTTGGCTCAAGCGACGCCGCGCGCCAGCCGTGTCTGGGCGTGACGTGGCGAAGGGGGAACTCAGTGTGTGACGTCGCCTGAGCGAATCACAAAGAGGAAAAAAGAATGGAACCGAATCGAAAAATGGAATCGTTAATTTTTATCAGTCTTGTTCTAGAAGAGCCACAAATTAGCACTATGATCTCACTGTCCCAGCTAGCTTGCACATGTGCGCTTCAACAAAGAAAAAAGTATTTGGGCGCATGCTCAGAGACTAGGTCAAGGTGGCAGCGACAGCCACAGCCGTTTTCATATAATGCCTACCACTGAATCTTCAAGTCCTCAATTTCGCTTCGTAAAAATCAATCAATCAATCAATCGGTTCGGTCCGTTTGGTCCGTTCGGTCTGTTCGGTTGGTTCGGTCGGTCGGTCGGGCCGGGTCGGGTCGGGTCGGGTCGGGTCGGGTCGTGTCGGCTCGGGTCGGTCGGGCCTGTCGGGCCGGTCGGGCCGGTCGGACCGGTCGTATTCGAGAGTAACGATCTATGCAGTGTCTCACAGTTTATTGGCGCCAAAGTGGAACCTGCAGCTCGCGCGATAGAATCCGAACTGCCAATTATGAACTGCCAAGTATTTCTCCAATTATGAAAATAATTCTGCACAAGTATATTTTTTATTAATTGGCTTTCGTACGCAGGGATACCAGAATCGCTCAAGTCCCATGCACGAGTAAGTCACGAAAAGTCTTGGCAAGCGAACAGCCTTGAAAACTCAGATTTACTGATTCCAGGTCAACGACCGCTTTCGCGCCAACGAAATGATGGGAAGAATACAGAAAACCTGGGATGCCCAGGCGGAGCCTACAATTGTTTCAATGCACGCCTAAAAACTGGCAACGTCAGCCGCATGGGTCGCGACAAACGCGAGGCAACGTTTTGAAAGATTTGAGTGGAGAGAATGGCTGTTAAGATTCCTTACCTAGGTGCTTTCGGCGAAGCCTCGTTAGCTGACGCACGCCACGTCTGCCTTCGGGGCGCATTCCTTCGGTAGAGCGGGGAGGAGGAGAAAGAACGAGCTTTATTGAAAGGACGATGGTTGAAACTCTTGTAGTCCCCTGGGAAATGTACCCTATTGGTCCAGGAGCCGGAAGCTCATGCCTATAAACGCAGGCAGGTATTGTGAAAAAGCAGTACAGGTGCGCAAGAAAGTTTTTTGGTCCTTCCGCTGTGATGTGCGCTACAGCGCTGCTATCAACACCGCAAGCTTCAGCATAAGTTGCCTTAGGACATTCGTCATGAAGACCACATTTCTGTGGGCTTTAGCCCTTGAATGCCTGAACTAAGTAAATTAAAAGAATATAAGTATATGTTGATGTAAAATGTTTATTTCACATCCGAATCCAGAATCACCCTATTATTGATATGAATATTTTTATAAACACCAATTTTTGGGCCATCCTACAATGGTGGACACTAAACAAATACGCTACCCACTGCGTGTGGTAAAGCTAGACACATTTCACATCGACTCTAATGTCACATTTTTCATCGCACGTTAAACCCCATAAACCAAACCAAACCCAAACCACGTGGTGGCTTTCTGACGACAATGCGCACATCTTGTTTGCTTTCCTTGCCCACTCACAATGTAGTCGATGCGGTCGAATCTGCTCAGCGATTCCAGAGAAGACTGGCGGCTCTTTTTAACGCATGCAACGCACAAAACTGAACACACACAAAACCACGCTTGCATGGGAAAAGTTTAGTCTCTTGAAGCTGCTCTAGCGGACGCAAGCGTTAACAAATTAAGCTTTCAGATTTACTGTGCAAAACATCGATGTCATACATATTTTTGGTTTTGTAGAATAAAATCGTGTAATGAATTCACCGCTGCTTTCTGTTGTGCCAATGGAACTTAATAAAATATAAATATAGAGATAAAAATATGAAGATATAAATATAAGGATAAATAAATAGGAAGCTATGGGCATATTGGGTTAATGGGAATAACATTATTACATGAGTCGATGCTCCCTTAAAATCGAGTTCCTTTTTAAGGCAGAAATACTGACTAGATGTTCTCTGTAGCTCTGGAGCATAATTTAAGCGCTTTAAAATTAGACGCCCGAAAAAAAAAAGAGGAACGCATATTCGCAGGCCGAGTGATAGCGTGTGTATATACCTCACTTTGTCTTGCGACAAACATTTAATGCGCTGGAAAATGTACTCCAGCTAGCTCCTTGCTCTTTACAGGTGGATATCATCTGCTGTGGCTCACTGTGTAGATACATGCTTAGAATAAGTGCTTCGTATACCTACATGACCACGTGTTTGTATGTTGAACGCATGAGCTGTAAAACACCGCCGCGGGTGTCTACGTCGAGAATTCAACGGAGCACAAACACCAAATTTTTGGTTGTGTGTTTTCTTGTTTCAAATGAAGAGCTAGGCACTAGTGTACATAGCTGACTCCGTGGCATTGGTCTACGACCGCTAAACAATTCATAATTGAATTTCTTCTTGATGCTGTTTCGGTTTCATCAACCGAACGATAGCTTGAGTTAAGGCCTCGTGACGCATGAAAACACGTAGATATAATCACTGCTACGTAGATTTAATTCCCAACAACAATTAAACCAGCCTGCTTTTAGAGCTGGGATGACAAAAAACGACGCATCAATGGTTATATTGCAATTTTTTTCATACCTCACTCGTCGCAAACATTTCTTGTACAGTCTGCGTCACCCTTCTCCAGAGAGCTCGAGCGGCGCGTTTCTCGACATAAAATTTGACACCTCGCCACAGCTTCTAGTTTTTAGAGGCAAGGCTTGCAGGGAAGTAGAGCCACGCAGACATACCAGCAAGGTGGCCACGAGCACTTTGCCCGGAAACCACGTGATATTTTCCAATTCCGGTTTTTACGGGTAGGATACACTGCCCAAGCGCTTTACACAAGGGTCACACATGCTATACGTCACAGCTATCGGTCGCTTGATGAAACCAAAATAGCATCAAAAAGAAATTTATTATAAATTATTTAGTGGTCGTAGGGGAGCAACGTGGAGTGATCCATGTATAACAATGTTTTTGCGTCATTACAAAGATGAAAGCTTACAACTAAATGAGGTGTCTATAGTCCTTTAGCCACGCTTGACGACAGGCCCCGTTCACGATAGCCGCGTGCACATCACCCAAGATGGCGGTCTCTGAGGGCCTTGCACTGAACGCCTCGCCAGTGGGAGTAATGAAAACAAGTCTAGACACGCGTACCGGTAAAATAAAATAACTTCTTTGTTACAGCGTGCCTGGTTCTTTCGTATCCATCTTTATCGCTTTGTGTCCTGCAGGAGGGAGTTTCAGGTTAGCCCGTTGAAAAGGACCCGTTTTGATTTGTTTCGCTTCAGCGCTTTGCAACGAAGCTGTACCTTGCGAGACAAGAGCGATTTCGGTTTAGCGTGGAAGCACAAAGTTAGAGCAGTATGAGCAAATGAGTACAGCTTTCGCCGGGAGAAAACTACTTCCGAGTTCCAAACGCACTACGGCAGGCAGATGCTGTCGTCCTGACAGCGTTCTCTAGACAGCCGGGTGTAAGGCTTCAGCGCGCCGGAGAGACAGAGGGAAGAGTTCTCGGTAACGCGAAAAACGTTGTCGCGGTGGCTCAACGCCGTTCGGCCTAGACCCGGACGCTCTTCATTCACTGCCGGAACTTGTGTGCAACAACGTTTTCTGCAGATAACGCAAGTTGGCTAACTGGACAGAGCAGTGCATCGTGTGGGCGGAATGGGAGTGGCTGCAGATTATTACTTTTTTTATCCTCCTGCCCGTCGCATTAGGAGCCCAACTATACAGGCGTCTATCTGAGGCAGTACGGGCAAGGACTTTCTCAAAAAGGTAAGAGGGATATAAGGCAGCGGGCTTTGCGACTTGCGCGCGTTGTGTTTGGTCGTTGAGAAAGTCACAGCCGCTGTATGCGCAGAACTGTACGAAACTTCCGCGTAGCAGTATAAAACGGCCTATACGGAAGTAGCGCCAGTGGTGTTTATGCAGAGCGCCCACGTTTGACCCGGGTCGATCAACTAGACGAGCTCGGAGAGTACGCCATTCGCGCTACAAGTGCATCAGTAAGGGGGTGCTCTGCGGCTTGTAGGTGACTGCCGACTAGGCTGTTTTTTTAGTGCTGCTTTGTTTATTTTTAGGTTTTTTATGCTGTGACCTGGCCTCGCACTAGTTGCCGCTCTGATGCGGCCGTGTAGCTGCGGCTAAATCATCCGGTTGCTAAATAAGGCGGTGAATTAGCCCCATGCGCTCATTACCCAACGAGTGACTCGTGTCCCGAGGTTTGTTTGGGAGCTGCCGGGAGAAAGAAGCAGCTCGACGGGAGCGTCATCAGGGAAGATCGTTTACGTTACCGCTGATGATCACCCAGCTTTGTTTGCTGCTGGTTGTTTCAATCGCGGCGAGTGGCTTGCGGCTGACGCAGCTAGAGCGGTCAAATGCGCCGTACCGTTGCGTCGTGGTGCTTGTTTGCCTTACATCGTGCAATCATTTTCAAAGGAGGATCTTGTGTATGCATCTTGTTGCACGACACCCGCTTTGTCTGTTATCGAAGCTTTTGGAGTCGCGTTTTGATTCAACGGCAACGTCAGAATTAGCGCTGACATTCCTGGTTATTGATTCTAAACACCGTTGTGTCCAAAATGCAGCACCCGATCAGGCTTCGAACAAAGTCACGCCTTAGAAAAACGCACCTCGCAATTTCGCAGCTGACAAGAAAGATTTCATAATGGTCAAGAGCACTTAGACACAGGGACGGAACACAAAACACGACGACATATAGAACACGACGAAGAAAGACTTCACTCCTCCATATATTTTATACCGCGTGCTTCACTTATGGTATTTAGTAATCTCAAAAAATAAGCTTTTGGAGTTGGAAGAGCACTGTTTTCGGTATAACACTGTTTGCAGGCTGTAGTGCATCATAATACAGCTAAGATGAGCTAATTAGCAGGCTGGTTAACTAATACTGAATAGTTAACTCTTTAACTACTACTGCCAGTCTCCTTATTTACTAAGAGGCATGTAGCCCACCGTAATATCCATATTAGTTTTTAGAATGCCCAAAATGCATTTACCTTCGGTGCTGTGGCGTAACAAACTTGGGCGATGTCGCGCCAAAATACATGCGCTTTCGGAAAGATTTCAGGCAGAGCAAACCCCTTCAGTGTACTTATCTCGTCGAAAGAGCAAAATCTGTTGGGCCACAGTGCCGAGCATAACTGTGTTAAAGAAATTTTAAAAACTGATATGTATGCTACTTACGGTGGGCTACATGTCTCTCAGTAAATAAGGAGACTAACAGTAATTGGTAAGAGGTTAACCACCCCGTATTCCAAACATCCTACTAGTTAGCACGTCCTAGCTGCATTCTGACGCTCTACACCACGGTCAGTGTTATGCGTAATAAAGCGCTCGCCTAACCCAAAAAACCTATTTTTAAATATTGCAGAATATCTCAGGTAAAACAGCCGGTACAGTAAAGGGAAAGCAGCCCAAGATAAGAGCTATAGTGTTGTCTATGCGTTGAGTAAGCCTTAAAGGTCTAAGTTATGCTTGAAAAGAAAAAAAAGAGAACATACTGTGTTGAAGGCAAATGCACTCGGAGCTTATTTTTTAGAGGAAAAAAAAAGTACACGGCGAAGGCACTGAGAGGTGTTTATAAAAGAGCAGTGGGTTTTCTTAGGGAGGCATGAAAACGAAACAAAAAATTAACTCACCTCCTTCAGACAGTTTCCTCGCTCTTCTGTCTTTCATTTATGATGACGTGTTCATTTCAGAGCACTGGGCAACACCGTAAGCGGTGCGGCATAAACTACGGAGAAGTTTCAGGAAGCAGCAGCCGCAACAAAACGCAATCTTCCTACCCGTCATCCCATGATAGATGGGCATACAGCAGGCCCGCAGAGATTCTGGCAGCGACTTCTGGCCTTTTATTCTGCACCTCCGAATTTCTTTAAACTCGGCTCTTTATATATGCAACAGTGACGTGGAAAACAGCCACTTTCTTTAGCTGCCATCTATTTTTCCGCCAGCAGGATGGCGGGAAACGACTTAGGGGATTCTGCGAGAAAACTAGTGGCACTGCAGAATATTTTTATTTCCGACGGCCAGTGTTGAATTAGAGAGACTGCTGACTGCACTGGGGAGTTGAAGCGGAAGATACTTTTTCTGTACGCTTTGGAAGAGTGGCGCGCCTACTTAATTACAAGGAAGTCAACAGTCTCCAGGGTTAGAACATCAGACGAGGCTATAGGACGCGTCGCGTGATTCTGCGACGTCGAATGAATGAACGTCGAATCGCGCTGCTTGTCGGCGAAAAGCCTGATAGTGATGCGATTTCGTGTCATTGCGTCATGTAACGGGGGACATACAGCTCATAACTTGTTGTGATTACTTATGCGAATCCGCCTTTACTTGTGCTTTACTAAAAAAAACAATAATGCGGACATAGTTTGCAGGAAGTCATCACTTGGATACGTTTAATGTCGAAGATGGTAATCGTACCAAATAGAATACTGGAGCGAAATGCGCAAAATTCTACGTACTTCAGCTGTGGGTGTTCTGCAGAACTGGGCCTTTGTGTTACGCCTCTGAACATGAAGTATTCTGTTGTCGCAGCTCGGATACGAACATGCCGTGCGCTTGTAATGAGGAGTTGTTCTGAGTGCACTACATTTTCCAGAAACATTTTCTAGATTGTTGAAACCGACGAACAAGAGGGGATGCTCAGCTTTTGTATGCAAGTTTAGATTTTGCTGAGGTATTCGAAGACACTGACCTATCCCATCAACAACAAAATACAGTGCAAATTGCAATGCTTTCTTTAGCGGAAGTAATAAATAGAAGCCCCAAACTATCAGTAGACCAAAGAATGCGATTTACAGCGGCTTTTATTAATGTTTCTTGAGAACTTAGAGCCCTGAATGGATATAGGTAGTTCTTATTTGCGTGATCTTTGTCCACTAGCAGAAATCTGGGACAGGGGTGGTAATGAAGCTGAAAGCAAATTTGAACGTTGCAAGCAGTGTTGATAATTTCTTGCAAGCGAAGGCTTATGTTCCTTTATTACAGGTCTGAAACAAAGATAGCTACATGCCGGTAGATGAACGAAACTCTTTCAAAACATTCGCTCTGCTGTCATGACAAGACGTCGCTGCGCAAGGTACGACAAGAAAAATATGGTGCGATTGATTTTTGCTGGCAGAGTTTAAGGCACTATTTACCCGAAGAAGCCGCCGCCATTCACACAAAGAGAACCCTTTTGGAGCTGTCGCTTCTTTTACGATCAGTGGCTCGCTAAATCAAGCAACTACAGAATAAGAGCAAAGGCACGGCCGTAGCGATTTCATTCTGCCGCATCAAAACATCAGTAGAGCAACATAATAAAAACGCAAAGGAAAACTCAAAAGCAGCCACAAGCAGTGTGCGTCAGTAGAGATAAAACTTGTCATGTAAAAGCAAAAACACCTGCGCAATCCTTTTATCAGCGCACGAGGAGGAACCTGCTGGTCTTTGTCAGCACACTGCGCCTGTTCTTTCAACCCCGTATCGCGTGCTCTGCACCTGGAGTTTACAAAAGCAAGAGTCGATATCCGGCGAAGAAACTTGCACTGCCACCGGTGCGTGTTCTATGTCCTTTGTGCTGCCACTTTGCTGGCTGGATCTGTTAGCCGCATGAGCCCTGTCGAAAATCCTGCGGAGAAAGTTTAGGGGCCGCGGGGATTGCTCTCTCTGTCATTGCGGAATCAAGGCTACTCTATTGTGACGCTGTTGGTCGTGATGAAAGCTTTTTATCGTCAACCAGCAGTTCCACGTGCAAGTCATAATTGAAAACCGACTGTGGGTTACGCAGCACTGAAACCATCTAGGAGATCTGTGCTGAGCGGGAATTTAAAGTCCTTTCCTGTGACATAGGTAGTTGTCTTCGAACGAACTCTGGTCGAGGGTATCGCAGTGGTGTTTTTATGGAGGACTTGGCTCGGGAACAAATACGTCGGCGTCCCCATAGCTGCCGGTATAGTGTGTAGTGAGTGAAAACTTTCGCGCTCATCTGCGGGCACATGACGATGCTAACCACGTGATAAGAGAAGTGTAGTTGCTGTCGAGAGCAGGACCTGTAGCTGTTAGCTCCAGGTGGGCATTGCCGCTGTGGACACGGGATTGAACTCTGCCAAGAGGTGGGAAAGGAAGGGAGGGGGAGCACGGTTGTCTCCCTCACTGCTTTGCTTCAGTGAAGAAGGAAAAGGGCAGGGTTTGTCTTACTGCTTCACCGACACCCATAGTCTGAAATCCCGCTGTTGTGGATCACTCGCTTTAGCTTTGGCTGCTGACCCCAAGGTAGCGGGATCGAATACCAGCTGCGGCGGCCGAATTTCGACGAAGGCGAAATGCAAAAGTGCTCATGTGCTCGGCAAGGTCAGCGCACGTTAAAGAGCTCATTGTAGTGAAAATTATTCCGGAGACCCCCACTAGGGCGTCCCGCTTAGTTCACGCGTCGCTTCGGGACGTTAAACTCCACATAAAATACTAATGCCATTTTCTGAAAATCTTTCCTTTTTTAAGGTGTAATCCTTATGCCCCGCCCCCTTTACTAATGGGAAATCGTTAGATGGCTCATGGACTCGAAAACCAGGCGTCACCCAAAAAGCGGAGTCCTTACAGAGCTCGCGGTTGGTCGATACGGTGGGACGTCATCAAAGATGAGAAAATACGAAATTCTAACCAACAATAATCACTATCACTACTTCTGCACCAGCTGCAAGGCATTAGAATACCATTTGAGTAGAATTTGTATAGAATAGGAGTAAAATCAGAATATAATTAGAATGGAGTTGGAATAGAATTAGAAAAGAACCACAATGCTCGTACTTACCCGTACGTAAGTTCCTCGTACGTAACTACGTAAGTTCCTTAAGTGCTCCGGGTTATTTTTTTCTTTCCGGGAATATTTGTGTTTCCTTACTGTTGTATATGTTACTTTTTATGAAAGGTGGCAGCATCTTCGATGAAAGCATTCTGCTCCCAGTGTTTGGTGTGCTTCAAGGCTCCCGAAGCTGCAGGTGTTTCTTCTTTTCAGTAGTGGGTGCTACCCGACAAATTATGGGCAGGTAAATTTTCTCATATGTATTCCTATTTTAGGGGCTGTACATGCTATATTATGCACTGTCCTATTCGTAACTGTAACAACAGATAGCGACGGGATCCTTTGAATTTATGTCAAATATTGCGCACCTGTAACTACTACCTTTGCACAACTTTGGTGCTCTAAGCTATAGTACCGGCAATGGGTTAAAGAGGCGGGGAATATCGTTTTACACAGTCGCTGAAAGAAGCGTGACAGGTCTCGCAGGATTTCAAGTGTAGTTGGCATATTGGCATAACAGTTTGAAGAGCACGGTTGGGGTGTAGGTTTTATCTTGGGCCATTTACAATAAAGCTTGTGAGGAGTGAAAATGCATTTGCTGTGGTAAAGACGCCTGGGTCATCCCGGGAAGGCTTGCATTTATGTGGACTTATAGGTTAACATGAGTGGGCGTGTTCGGGCTACACAGCGTGCTCACTCGCTCTTGAGAAGCATGTACTAGGGAAGTTGTAATGGAATGTAGGGTTAAGTGTGGTGTTTGAGCTTATTTGAAGATTATGAATATCAGCGTTGAATATCCGAAGTCTCCAGTGCATGGTTTCCGCGGATTTTTTTTTGGTATGTCATGAAAATGTCGTGGGCTGCTCGCTCCAGAAAAGCAAGCGAAACACACTTCATACGATTTGTGCTTTATGGATACATATTATTCATGGTAAGAGCGAAACAAAACTGCGCGAAGACGACGGGACAAAAGAAAGGCACGAATACACACATACAAAGCGCAGACTTCCAACTGACTTTATTTTGTAAAAGCAGGGTGTTTATAAAGGCAATCACAGCAAAATAGGAGACAAGCAGAAGCAACGTGCGAACGGCAATGACAGGGTAAACAAGACCACGTGTGAATTACGACGCATGAAAAGTTCGGATGTGTACATCTAAGAACTTGATTTCCTGACATGAAAGAGATAAAGAAGGGGCGCTAACACACTTATCACCCCTTTTAGAAATGAAATAGGCCTCGATGACTTCTCTTTCGGTTTTTGTTTTGGCCTTTGAAAGGAACTTTGTTTTTTCCAGGTAAGGCCAAAACAAAAACCGAAAGAGAAGTCATCGAGGCCTATTTCATTTCTAAAAGGGGTGATAAGTGTGTTAGCGCCCCTTCTTTATCTCTTTCATGTCAGGAAATCAAGTTCTTAGATGGACAAATCCGAACTTTTCATGCGTCGTAATTCACACGTGGTCTTGTTTACCCTGTCATTGCCGTTCGCACGTTGCTTCTGCTTGTCTCCTATTTTGCTGTGATTGCCTTTATAAACACCCTGCTTTTACAAAATAAAGTCAGTTGGAAGTCTGCGCTTTGTATGTGTGTATTCGTGCCTTTCTTTTGTCCCGTCGTCTTCGCGCAGTTTTGTTTCGCTCTTACCATGAACCGACTAGCCCAACATCATGTCTTACTTCGATATTATTCATGTTTTAAGGAAATTCGTTTGACATCAGAAGTCATGCGTGACGCGCGTTCTAGCCTGCTTAGCGGATTTCGCTTACTGGTCGCTATTTTGTAAAGCGTGCTGATGCCAGAACGTGTGCTCGGCGCTTAATTATGCTTTAGGAACACAAAAAGACTGTTTATTTGGCTAGACATTTTATCGGCACAAACATTTGGTCCAATTTCGCCCTCACACCAAAGGTGTCCAAGAGCGAGAAGGCTGTGCTGAGGATGCAATGCCATTTCGACCCCAGGATGCCGTTCAGCGGAGCAGTCACATAATGAAAGAAAGAAACGATGACTTTTTGAAGATTCGAAAGGTGATTTGATTCTTAGAGGGACCTACGTTAAAGTTAATCATATGACAGTCTGCATGGCAGTCTGTCTGTGAAAACACATTTCTTGGGAGCATTTTCACAGGCCGTAATGCTTCGACTTCTACCAACGACGGGCCAAGGGTGCAGCACGGATGGTCTTGCCAACTGCACCGGGACAACAGAGACGAATCCTTCTTCTTCCTTTAAGGCGGCTGCTTAGGGATGTGGGCCATCATGCAAATGTCTCGCATCTTTCATGCTGAAAGCAGAGAAGGCGAAGACACATGTTTAAAATTCACGTATCTGGTTACGGGAATTACGTGAAAAAGTCTGCGCGACAGCTGGACGCGGGACAGAAGAAAAGAGCAAATATGAAAGTCACATTTCAAATCATACAGCACCAACTAGCCCGGCAGCATGCTTTCCTGGACGGGCCATGGAAATACGCGTCTGAACAGCCGACATGAGAAGGCTGTTCGCAACATTTCATGACTGCATATTTCAAAAACACCCATGACTTGAACTTGACAGTAAAATTAACAGGTTAAAATGCCGGTTTTTGTCAACCTACTAGGATTTCGTATTCCAGGTGGCAGTCGTACGATTATTGAGTACAGTGTTGTTTAAGAACATTAAAAGGATACTGAGAGCACAGTGAAGTGGACCTGTGTCAGTAGACTACGACATTATAACGAAAAAAAGACCACTCTCTCCGACAACGGAGACTTTACGCGCTAGAAAATTCCAGGAAACGAAATACACGTGTCGTTATAATCGGTTCATTTCGCAAGTAAACAGCCCGCGTCGACAGCGAATTTTGTGCTAATCCGAAAGGTTATGGTAACCAGCCATTCACTTCGAAACGACAGCAGCCAGTTCTCTGTGTAGACATAATGAGTTTGAATGGAGTGTCCAGAACATGTTTCTCAGCCATAAACTCATCTTTTTCTGCCGTAAAAATATTAACATGTCCTGAAAAAGCCGGAAAACCAATTTTTCCTCCGGGTCATTTTAAAGTTCCCGTGACTTTCAAAGCGGATCAAATGCTGATAATTTCGCACACGTCGTGGTCTTCGCGAGCAGGTAGACAAGCGCATTGGAATTGGCAATGCACGTGCAAGATGTAGCACACGAGCAAAAAAATAAGTAGAAATGAACCCCTCGAGACGAGGTATTGTCCACAGGGGATGACGTCTCAACAGTTCACGAGGCTATATAACGCATGCTGAGGCAACTGCACGTGTCCTACTTAGGCAATCTATCATTGGTGAACGCTATAATATAGCGAAATATTTACGCTATGCACAACATGGGAAGGTCTGAATCTGCGTGGAAGTTTTAATGATCACTCTTGGGACACAGGCCAACCACAGGCTGAGTGATACTGATGTTTAAAAACCGCCTTACGCGTGGGCGTAAAATAAATCTCTAAAAACATGTCTTCCCAGCAATCTTAAAAATGATAATGCGCGCTGGGTAAGTTTGTTTATTTTACCTGAGGAAGTATGCAGACGGTACTGCGCAAGATACTGGAGGAGAAAGACCAGCCTATTATTACCAAGCACTAATTACCACACGGTTTTCAAGTTTGAGAAATTGCTACGGACGGCTGAAACCCTCGGTTAAACCTTCGCCATAGTTTGTCATTGTATAGATGTGGAGAAAAAAAAAAACCTAGGTGAAGTAAATTATAAACGACTCAGGAGCAAGACTTTTATAAAACTCTGAAGATAGTTACAAGCGGCAGGCAATTAATAGTTATGGTGGTATGAGGTATGAACGAACCAACGCCTGCCTCAGCCCTGGAGAAATGGATTGTATTCAATAAAAGCTATGCGCTTTGTGCGCAAAGTTGTTAATCACACAGTAAAACTCCGTTAATTATAATTTCACAAGACCAAACAGAATGCCCAAATTATACGAATGCTGAATTATCTGGGTACAAAAAAAAATGCGGCAATTAGTATCACATGAGCGCTTTTATGTTTTGAAAAAACCTGTGTTCGTCGATCACCTTGGCCGAGTAATTTGCGGGAAAGTTGCGGTTTTTGGCCGTTACACCCACTGATGCGGTATGCGCACATTAGAATGAAGCGAGACAGCTGTCCTCTGGAGCAAGTGGGACATTAAGGGCTGCACACGACGTAATCTCAAAAAATTAAACGCTCCTCGATAACGCGAAGAACGCTCACAGCACTATCCACGACGCGCACGCAACAAAAACAAATAAGAGAATGGCGAAGCGCAGCACAAAAGAAAAAATAAACATCCGGTTGTAGATTTCCGACCCATGGTCATAGAGATGAGTGCTGCAGCTTTACATTTCGGTTGGACACTAGCCACACTAGTGCTACCAGACTTCTGAGTGGCGCACTCACCATCACCACCACCACATTTACAGGCCATGTGGACATGCGAGTCCCGCCGTCTGTCCGAATTAACCGAAGCGCGGCCGAATTCCCTCGAATTAACGAGTTTCACGTCATAGTATAGCAGATATGTTTATTGGGACCAGAAGGAGTGCGCGAATCACCCAGTCTTCCCAATTTACGCGGGTCGAAATAATGAGGTTTTACGGGATAGCTTTGCGTCATACCGAGCAGCGTTTGAATAAAAGAAACGATTTTCATTGCGTGATCTCTAGATATAAGTGCTCCTTTCTTTGCCGCATTATTGCGGACCACGCGAATTAATTTTATTTTTAGTCACCTTTGTTCTACTGGATACTCTACAGTTAATAGGAGTCTCTCATGCTACCAGAATGCAAGTACACAACGAACTGTAGGTAGTTTCTGGGACCAGATCAGGTTTCTTTCACTGATCACTGATTGTTCTCATAAGGGTGCGCATAATATTAGATAGGAAGTTATTCATGAGGGCAATATCGAAACACAGTTTAGAGGGGTAGAGGCGGTAAATATATATCTCAGTTGCACCGGATCTGGCGACAACTGCCGACAAATTAAAAGAAAAAAATACGCAGCACGCAGTGGCGGCGTACGAACCAAGCTGCGCAGTGCAAACTGGTGAGTGGTTGGATTCTTGTGCGAGAAGAATAGTCGACCTCAAGGTACTAGTCCAGCGCTATAGGAGATGGAAGAGTGGTCCGAGATACCTAAGGGTTGTGTGTTATTCTGGGTACTGCAGGGTTTAGTCAGCAGTCTGCTTGAAGTGAGAAACGTAAAATACAAAAAGAAAGTGCCATGCTTTACTCTGTCGATTTCAATCGAGAAGATTCAAGTAGTTTTGAATTAGAAAAGGGCGCCATGGAATGTTTTCACATCGTAAATTGGCCCCATGCTAGCTTAAAACCTTGTATCCTTGGGCGTCCATCAACGTTAGGTACCTCGTAATGTATGAGGCCATGCAAATGTTTCAACTTTTTAACGGGAAGGGATGTACAGCGTTGTCATCTTGTAACCTTGGACGGCATGAGACTGCAACTTTGAAGGAATTGGTGCTGTACAAGGTCAGCTCCTTGTTTACCTTAGGAGCCATGCATATTTCTGGAACAGCTGCACTCGCACTCGAATCCATCAGAGGAAACAAAGATTTTTGATTTATGGAACCTCTGGTAAACAGTGCCCACTGCTAGCGGTTCCGGTTGCTAGACATGTAACCAGAAACAATGCTGCCCCGGTTAGCATTGCCTGCAGGGTCCTACTGCCTACTGGAGACAGTTCTACTCGAGTTTTGTGAGATATTATTTAGACCATCCTGCGTTCGGTATATTTATAAATGCCCCTTTTTAAGTGCACATTAGTGCGTACATTTCCCTAAAGCGCTAGAAATCTGCACTTCATCACTCGTCACTTCCTGAAAAATCTATGGCGCATTCCCAATGTTGCCATGTTCTGTAATGAACACTGCACACGTACTATGAATCAACGGGCTTCCTGTTCTCTGGAGTACTTCGAAGCGGCATCTTGAATTTGCACTAATGCCCAGTAGACCTTTAAATTAATACGGAGGCTTTCACGTCCCCGTAGTGATGCGCTATCTCGAAATCGCTTCGGAATTCCCGAAAGAGCGACGTTATGTCAAAGTTCTTCGGGCAGGAACGCAACAGCGGCACAGCACTCGGGGCATCTGCGTAAGACGAGCGCGCATTCTGCGCGCGTACGAGATCGGGACACGAGAGCCGCGGAGTTATTTCTAGAAGGGAGCCGCGCCGGCTTATTGATTTACGATTCACTGAGCGCGCCGCTGAAACGGCCCGCGAAGAATGCACTCTGCGGATTCTCACGGGAACCGACGCGGAACCGAGTTCACGCGCAAGTAATCGTGAGTTATGGAAGGCGGCAGTCTCCTGGCGTGCTGTACTGACTACTCGAAGTGTTTGAGAATTTTGTTTTATCCTGCTGTATCGGCACAATATTCTTTAGGCAACGATATCTCCTCTATGTGTTTCTGCATCTTGTCGATGTCGATGGGCTAGCTGTCGGCTGTGCGTGTCTGCAAAAATTACTGAGATTTTTTTTAGTGTCATATACCAGGTACTGTAGACACTATTCTTGCGCGCATAGCTATAATATTTTTTGAGATGTTATTGCGTGAGAAACGTACATACATTCGTAAAACGGTTAAGCGTGCAAGAACATGGAGTTGATGCAATACTGTGAAGTGGCGCGCCTTGAAGATATATAGCAACACTGATAACATTGTGACTGGTCAGTAAGAGACATTCAGCATAGCGTTAGCGTTTACCACTACTCCCTGCCAGGAACATGAATGAGAATATGGCCCCGCTGGCCATCGGCAAATGCGGGGTTGGTGGTAGCGGTTAATGATAGCGGCACACGGAAGTGCTCTGTGCTAAACTCTCTACTCGTCATGGTGCTGCGCTTTCATCTACAGGCCATGCATGTAAAGAATGATAATCATAATCATTTGAGCTGCGTCCACGGACGGACAAAGGGCGTTCCAAATGACCTCCGACTGCCCATGTTTCGCGATAGCTGGACCGTTTTATTCGGGCAAGTTTACAACATTATGTCTGTCGCCCGCGATTTGTTCTTGTTTTGTTGGCATCCCCTTTAATACTCTAAGAGTTCACTCGTTTTCAGTTCTGCAGCACATTTCGTGTCCAGCTCATGTCGGTGTTTATTTCCTTTTTTTCTCCCAAATTTCAGCTCAAATGTCGTCTCCTCGCTGACGAAGTTACGGCAGATCCAGAAAATGAGAGAGAAACTAACAGGTTAATAATAATTCGGGGAAGTATATTTGGCCGCTATTCTGAAATTATAGAACCTAGCTCGTTAATAAAATTCAAACTGGAAACATATGACTGATGTACATTGCGAGTATTCAACTATAGGGTCGAAACATGGAGGTGAAAGCACTAGGATGGAAATAGGGTTAGGAACAGAGCTGCGGGCTTTTTACACCGTCGCTGCGGGTAATATATATGAAAATAATACGAGGTCTGTTAGAAAAGTATCCGACCTTTGGCCGTTGAAAAAAAACTTGCATAACTGGAGCGTTGCTAACCTAGTCATCTTTAAAGTAGTCTACTTGGGACTCCACACACTTCTCCCAGCGGTGCTGCCATTGTGGGAAGTAATCCGAAAAGGCCCTTTTCGGAATGGAGTTTAGCTCAGCTGTCGTTGCAGCCATAATGTTCTTCCTTGTCTGAAATCGCGCTCCTTTCAATGGCCTTTTGATTTTGGGAACCAGCCAGAAATCGCAGGGGCCATATCAGGACAGTAAGGAGTCTGTTGAACTACAGGAGTCTGGTTTTTCACCAAAAAATCTGATTCGAGTGCGAGGAATGTGCAGGAGCATTGGCGCGATGGGTGCGCCAATTTCCTGTTGACCTCAGCTCCGGGGTTCTTGCGCCGCACAGCATCACGTAGGCAACGGAGGACATCCCTGTAGTACTCTTTGGTCATTGTTTGACCCTGTAGAGTGCGTACTCGTGGTCTGCCACACAGAGGGTGTCAAAGAAAGCAGTCAGCATCACTTTCACATTGCTGCGCAATTGGCGGGCCTTCTTAAGCCTTGGTGACGTGGAATGCTTCCACACTGACGACTGGGATCTGGTTTCCGGGTCGTACCTGTACACCCAAGACTCGTCACTAGTGATTATGATGTTGATGAAGTCGGGGTCACTGTTTGCGGAATCCAGCATGTCCTGTGAGACTTCAACACGAAGCTGCTTCTGCTCCACCGTGAGCAGCTTCGGCACGAATTTCGCCGCAACTCTCTCCATGGCCAAATCTTCGGTGATAATGGAATGTGCGGAGAAATTGCTCATGTCCACCTCTTCCTCAATTTCTCGGATAGTCACGCGACAGTCCCGCATCACCATAGCGTTCAGTTCGGCAATGACCTGGTCATTTTGGCATGTTGATGGCCGATTGGAGCGTGGCTCGTTCTCCACCGATGTGCGGCCATCTTTAAAACAATTGTAACACTGCTTAAACTGTGTGCTGCTCATAGCATCTTCACCGAAAGCCGTCTGAATATTTCGAATGGTTTCCACTCGGCTGTCGCCAAGTTTATGGCAAAATTTGTTGCAGTAGCGCTGCTCCTTTCACTCCGCCATTTTCCTTGCAATAAAAAACCGACGAGAGCACTGCACACTGCCTCACTCAAACGCTGCTTCCCAGCGACTGACGCTATCGGCAGGCGGGAAAAAATTCATGCATGTGCATGAAGGTTCAAGGTCACCTGATGCAAGCGCGCTTGTTTCATATCCATCAGGTGTTCGCAAAAAAAAAAAATAAAGTCGGATACTTTTCTAACAGACCTCGTAGATGTAACGATAAGAGACAAACAAGCGAGCGTAGTTTAGAGAGGTAATGAGAACTGAGGACCCATGTTCATTTTCCTGTCAAAGCAATAACTCCAGTTTAGAGCTGCTTTCTAGTTTGACGTTTGGCTGAGGATGCTTTCTTTAGTCAACTATGAGAGTATAGAACAAAGGCTTCACAGCTTTCCCCTATCTATTTTTAGCCTGATGGCGGCTCTTATGGGGATGTAGGCTGTAATCTTTTCATTCATCGAGCTGCGCGCATTGAGTTTCTTTTCGTTGTCTGTGGCTTGTGAGTAATTTAATGCCTCTAGCTTCCCGGTACTGTTTTGCTTCCCGGTACTCGGTGTTTTGCAGCTTGCGCTGCCTACCCATCGAACTCGCATGTAATCCTTCCTTGATGGTGTTTGTTTGCGCAGTGTTCGTTATACGCGGCCGGCTTTGTCTTTGATATTTCTGAGAGCAATGACATTCGATACCATTTCTGGTGGCATATGAATCCATAGCCAATGCCAATCTGCATCGGAAGCCTACAGCCGGATCGAAGGCTGCTCATCGTAACAGCACATCTATTGCAACGCGCGCGCACGTAGTACCTCTTCTTTACGTTCGAACCTCAAAACGTGCGGGGAAATACACGAGAGGATGAGCACAGCGGGGATCAAGCTATTGGCCCCGGGTTCGATTTGGTTGTGCTCGAATATCATCTATTCCTTACGGCTTCTACTGCTTGAACAAAGGAGCAATTCGCTCAGACAGTGTCATATTTATATTTCTGTTTCGCTCAGACGCAATAGGGGAAGTCGTTATTTTCACCGAGCGCTTTCGTAGGTATTAGATGAACAATCACGAAAAGGGTAAAGAATTATTTCGTAACTAGAACTTGGACAGCAAGTACTTTTTAGAGTTATGGCACCTCCGTGAACAACAAATGTCGATAGGCCCGGAATTGCGCCGTTACTTCCGTGAAACTGCAATAGCCCGCTGCATGCCGCACTAAATTTCAATTGCACTCATCTAAAAACATAGCGACGAGAGGAACAGCAATTTTAACTGGAGGATAAAGACTAGCTGCACATTTGAACACCCTCACCTCCTGATCCGTGTGTATCACGCGAATAGTGTATGGAGCCTGGTTTCTTGCCGAGTGGTGCTCGTGAGGGCGCCGACAACTGGACGACGAGAGGGAGCCACTGAAATCAGGCGACCCTGGAAGTTGCCTGCGCACTTTGGTGCAGCAGCTCCCGACGTAAGTTGCCAACTGAAAACAAAGACAAAGCAAGAAGATCAAAGCAGTGCTTAAGAGTATAGAGTAAGAGGATTTTTTTTGTAGCACTTATGTATGGTAACAGTGATTACCACGTCACAGCGGGTGGGCCATCAGTCTCAGGAAGTCTATGTAGTGTTGCGACGGAAAAAGTTCGTCAGGCAAGCGCATCAGAAAAGTTCGCTTTGATGATCACAGTGCTGGCTTTGCTCCGGAGAGTTAAGTTGCGTTGCGCAACACAGCGTGTTTCATAACTGTCCGCAGTAGCCCAATAGGAAACACGCCCGAATGTGCCCTTGCTTGATTATGCTGTGTTAAGTTCGGAAAACTCAAAGTATGAAACCATAAGCTTTGCTGTTTCCTTAATAAGTAGAGGGGTGAAAATATTCGAAAAGTTACAATAAGAACTAAGAAACAAACACTGAGTATTCGTACAGATTCGAAAGCACAGTGTAGTGTGAATTTCGAATATTCGGAAGGCACAAGTATTCGAGAAAAATCCAATAACCGGCTGTGGAATTCGCGGGGGCGAGAGCTGCACAACTAGGGTGCCTCGAAGCAACCCATGGCACAACGACATGCAGTGTACTGTACGGCGAAAATTTTTAGATATATTTTTTAAATGCGTGATATTTTTACATGATAGCATGTTGTAGTTAATTCTCTGTTCTTAATCAGAACTTAAGTTTTGAAGTTAGTGTAAAAATAATGATGTGTTTCACCCGGAATGCTATTCTTGACTCCATCACGGCCTTTTCGGATTAAGATATGTCCTTGGATTATGTTTTAACCTGCGATATTACTCATTCGGGCTTGGATTTAGTGTTAAGGCTTAATGGTTTTTTTTTAAAACAATGTTGCAATACTAGAGTAGAGACAGTTGGTATTGAATTTTGAAAGCAATAACGCTAACAGACGATGGATGGTGGAAGAAAAAGATAACACAAGCGTTTTAGTTCCCTAATAGCTATTTGTACTTGAAAAAGCCTGCTCATCAGCTTATCCTCAGTATTTAGTAATGATGCTGCTTATCGTACGCCCCGTAAGAATAAGCCCAAGGTCTTAAGAAAGATTAACACCAGCGTTTTGCGATTGAATGGTTTGAACATATTTCTAAATAAGGTAGGGTAAGACGAAAGGCAAGAATTAGACTCAATATATGTTTCAACACCTGCATTTGTGCGTGAACATCTACTCCCTAAATTGCTTCCGAAATACCCGAAGTATCCTCATATCTGGCTGTAGTGACAATAAGTTTCAATGGTGTCATATCAGTGTGCATAGAGAAACCCTACAGACGCCGAGGTATGGCAAACGCATAAAGGCTCTTAGTGAAGCAGTCTAAAAGCGAAGCAGCCGCTTTAATCGCTACCCACCTGGAGTGGCGCGACAGAGTGCAAGGAATCCGGCAGTACCCTGCTCATGTACCGTGCATCCAACGCTGCTTCGGGTTCCATCTTTTCATGCATCAATGGTGACGCTGATTCCGTGTCAGGATCATCTGCTTAGGTAAAATTTCCACAGTTCAAGACAGCAAATGAACATATGCGTGACAATATGGCACGTACGAGGGTGAAATAAATCACATTGCTTGCACTGCCTGGCAGAATAGAAAATGCAGGAGACTCTAGCAAGTATGGCCGTTTATATAAAGCGGTAGCCAGCCGGAACACCCCTTTGGTTAACATCCCTGCCTTCCCTCTTCCTCTTATATCTCTCTCTCGTACTGCGAAGTGTACTGCATAGCTCTTCGTCTGCTGTATTATTTTACACTGCTCCGTGTGTCGGTTGTCGTTTCGAAAAAGCCCAGTTGGCCACTTAAAATGTAACAACGCAATGCAATATTTCAAAGCACGTGAAGAAGAACCAGGGTCAGTTTAGCGCAGTGATTTATTAGTGTGAGTGTGTCTAACCTCTTTACCACCTGAACGAAATTATTGCCAATTTTCCTCTCACGGCTTAAATATGCTGCAGGCTTGAAAACAGAAACATCAGCTACAGAGGAGGAAACGAAAAAAAAAGCAATTTTTTATGAACTCGCTCTGGCTGTAAGCTATCAGTCAGAGAAATTGGTTGTATTCGATAATGATGATGGCGATGACAATTGATTTGTACGGCGCCGTGGCAGCTTTTGCCAAAGAGCGGAATGGCACAAGGTAGTCTTCATTACAAAGATGGGGTCAAAGACCCACTTCCCAAGCATTTCACCCTAACTAAACCGAGCACCAGACCAGGAGAAAGCTTGTACCTATTGTATGAGCTGTGGCTACCCGGCGGTACTGGGGATCGAACCACGCAGCTCCCGCATGCGAGGCAGTTGTATTCAATTGCGCAATCATTTATTCAAGCTGCTAAATCTGCCAGAGTACGTTCACGTGAGTGACAAAGGCATAGTGTTGGTGCAGTGTGTTTCAAGCAAAACATTAATTGCAGTTAGCACCACCTTAACGAGGATATTCTAGCGGATTCCTGGTTACAAGTCTACTTCATTTCGACGGATTCTCCTAGGTAGAGGACACAGCGACGTTCCCGATCGTTTCGCTGATCACTTTTTCTATCGCCTAAACAGGCTAGCCGTCCTTATGCGTCATGATGGTAGAACGACGTACATACAGGGTGTTCAAAGTTAGACTTTACTGATTTAAAAAAAAAAGCGAAACGCCGTACGCTAGTGCCGCTTTTGTTCCTAGGTAATGTGGCCAGGCGTACACTAATTGGGGTAATAATTGGGGTAATATAACATTCTCGTTCTGAAGAAAAAACTGGCCTGCTTTCCAGTGGCGTTTACTTTGGTGCCTAGTGAACGCCCACAAGCTTGCACGCACATACACATGCATGCATGCGGAAAAAAAAAATCATGTCGAAATGTGCTGTGGCACTCGCCTGACATGCAGTACTTGGTTGTGATGAGATCTGGTGACAAGCAAACGATGCCACTGGAAGCACAATCGCGGAAAGTCTCCTCTTGAGAGCATCTGCGCAAGCGAAGCGGGAACTGTGGCAATATTCACTTCTACGTGCTTGCCTTGAACAGAAAACTGGATTATATTTTGTGTGACATCAACCCAAATACGAAATGCAAAAACTAAGCAGCCAACTTCTTTCTTAACACGCCTTGCGTTAAAAGAGAGTGATTTGAGCCCCGCTCATATATATTGGTGCTCAATACAGTGATGTCCTGGATTGTGTGCCACTAGTTCCGTATGCTTTTAAACTAAATAGTGGCATGTTAAAAGGGTAGAGGGCGAAGGCTTCAAAACTTTCCAGTTGGCACTCTTGAATAAGAAAACGGGTCGAGGCGGAAGGAAAGCGGTAACAACTATGCAGTCGCTGATAATTAAAAGCAAAAATAAACGCTCTGTTTGTTGGATCTTGTTCCAAACTCCACGCTCTTTAGTGTTAAGCTATACTTCAATCTTGTCGCTAATCCTTCCTTCTGATTGAGAAGTACTCCAATCGTCCGAGTGGCTTTCATCCTCACACTTCTGTCGGCGCTCTTCTGACAGCTGTTCATTCTTTCGTCGTTTTCACTGTGCGCATGCGCATATGCAGCCACACATAGAAAGCATTAGATTTAATGAAAATAAAAACCCGGCGCTAAAATCACCGAATTTAGAAAATATACACGCTTGCCTTGAGGAGCATGCTACTTACTTTTTCAGCTTGACTATTCCTTTAGAACCTGGACAGAAAGAAAGATATAAAGGCATGTAGGCACTGTAGCAGACGTTAATCACTGATAATAAGTACGTGTATATGTGATAAACAAAAAAAAAATGGCAGCAGCGGCTTCAAATACACCCAGAACTCTACCAATACAGCTGGATTCTGCTAACTCCACCAGAACTGTTGCGGTGCTTACAGGGCATTTCGCGTAACTTGAATCAAGGATTAAAAAGAAACATAGGAAACCGCCGCTAGGTAAAACCAACGATCGACACATTGTTTGCCGTCATATGGAGCTCCTAGGATTATTTTGTTATATTTCGCTCAATTACCAAAATAACTAATATGAATTACGCAAAAAATTTTAATGCTCACTTTAGGGACAAGTGCGTTTTGGTAATTTGTAGAGGGGGTTTGGAAATAAGAGATCGGGTTTTGTGGAAACGTACCTCTTGCATGTTCCTTTTTTTTTCGGCAATTAAAAAAACCCCACGAAATATGAAAGAAAAAATACCATGTGACTGCTCTCACGCCATACCACACTGTCGCACTCTCAATCGCGTTTTGAACGAATGAAACGTGCTTGGTGGCGCGATGACCACGCCCAAGTAAGCGGCCATCTCTCAGTTTGACGGACTGCACAAGGATACAAGGATTCGTGTTCTTTTTTTGTTGTGTTTTGTACACGTGTCCCCCCCGCGCTGCAAGTCATGTATACGGGGGGTTCAGGCTGTTTCAAGTGGAAGTTGTTTCCACTTTTTGCCTGAACCAACCCTCATCAATTTGTGATGAAAATAAAAACGTTTGATTGATTGATTGATTGATTGATTGATTGAGGCTACCTAAATGCTTCCTCTAACTACCCGACTTCACTGCTTTTCCTTCAATTTTTGTTTTATCTGCCTGATGGCTCAGTGAAAGCTCTATTTGAATTTTGGCTGTCGCTGGCCAGCCCACCACTTATCGCAAATGACAAATGACGGAGCGCGCTTTCCATGTTCCGGCAGAATCTGCTGACGCGCCTTCAAAACTGCTTACAGCGGCGTCGGCCGCTCACTTCGGGACGGTGAGCGCGCACACTTAGTTCATTAAAGACGCGCTTAACGGCGCTACAGTACGGTAGCTCAAGAGTGCGATTACGTGTTTTTTTTTTAAAATAATTCGCGGGCTTTCTTTAAGTTCTGGAAGAAAAGGACCACGTAGGAGATACGTTGGTAGAAAAAAGCGGATTTGTTGCTTCTTAACCTCCTCTACTTGCTATTGAAACGCAGTTGATCTTAAAGTCAACATTAAAAATTTTCAGCACAATAAGTTTAGCTAATTAACTTATTAAGCGGAATGAGCACCAGATGATGGCAAACAATGTATCGTTAGCTTCACCCAGTTGGGTTCACCCAGTTGCGTTCACCCAGTTGGGTTCACCCAGGTATTAAATCTCGCAGTGTTTCGCGGACGCCTGCACACAACTCGCAATAAAAAGTGCGCTATAAAGGAAATATGGCGCGAGCACATCCATTTGAACAACGTGGCCCACGCCCACCTTTTCGCTTGCGGCTGTGTTTTCGGTGCTTTGTCATAATGAGGCAAACGATCGCGCAGGTGAGGGCGACCACCACCGTGATGAGAAAGGCCAGAAGGTTTCTGGCGAGCCTCGCCGTGCTGGTGTCTGCGCATAAATAACGCCAAACTCGTTAGATCACACGATAATAAACTCACTGGATGTTACAAAAGGTTGAGCATGTGCTACTGAGGCTCCAATCCATTGCACAGAGGACTCCAATCCATTTATTGTTCTATGGAAAAGAATACCTGGCTCTATCTGGATATTTTGACGTCTGTTCGGCAGAAGAAAAAAAAGAAAACATTTATGTAAGAGAAAATTGAATTTAAAAGTTTCCCCGCCACTCGATTCAAACTCTTGACGTCTGCATCGCAGTGAACTGGTTGACGCCGTTCTGAAGAGTTATTTTGAAGAGCGCCCGCGCCCGTCCTGTGTTTCTGTGCTTCTGCTGTGTTCTGTGCCGTCTTTTTGCTCTGCCCGCTAATGTTTCAAGTATGAACCAGCTAGCCCAAGCTCAAATTTTTGTTTTGAAGAGATTGGCAGTGTAGCGGGATCCGCGCGAAATGTCCGGGGTCGACATCAATCCTGGCGGTGAGGTAACTTTTGTCGATGTGGGTACATGAACGAGCCATTTATTACACATGTGGAGTTGTCTGCTTCTAGGATACGGCGCGCAAGCCTCTTTACGCAATTAAGTCGTGGGGCTGACAACCCCCTCCCCACACCGATAAATAAAAAAAGGAGGGAAGTTTGGACCTCCTTATTGTTTGTAGCGTTTTATTGTACCACTTATTAAGCATGGCCATAGATAGGGGCGGATATAACGCCACTTAAACTACATTGGTTTACCGCTTTGCGATTTTTACTAGGTCTTCATAAGCCTTTCAATAAACTTAGCTCAGATTAGAAAAGAGCTAGACAAAAGGAAAAAGGACGGGATTGTTATTGGCCACTAGGCAAGAAAAAAGGAGAAAAAAAAAAAACTAGCTGCGTTTCGAGGATGTTCTGCACACGGTACTCGTTTTTCATGCTAAGGATGCTAAGGTTTTCTACGCCCTTATAAAGCCTCGGGGAGCTACATTTATAAGATAATTTCGGGTACTAAGGGACTTAAAAGAAGTACTCGCTGCATGCTCTGGCTTTCAGGCCACACAAGCAAGCGTAGCCTGGAAGACCGATACCGTGGAGAAACACATTTTTTCACCTTTCTTTGTATAGAAGCTGAAAGACCAAGCGTCTGGCTTCAAACTGGAAAGTAATCACTTTTATTAAATTCTGCAGGCAACAGATATTCATCAGAGATGTACTAAGGTGCTAAGGGTTGGCTCCATCGACGCGAAACATTAAAACAAACCAAAGGATGATAGAGGCGCTCACCCGAGGCGGCTGAGCCTTGTGTGTCGAGCAGATGTCGTGGATCTTCCGGGAAACGCACTTCAGTGGTGCCGCTACGTCCTTGCGAGTTGGCGGCGTAAACACACACTAAGAGGGGACCCATTTGCGAAATACCAGCAAATACAAATTGGGGCCACCGCGTGTCGCTCGCATTGCGCCGTAGCGGAAGTGGCAGGGTTGATGAAGCGGGTCCTGCGTGATACAGCTCGGCGAAGTAGGTCACAGGCAGTCCGCCGGTGGCGCCAGGCAGGCACCTGACCACGACGTCATCCTGGCCTTGCCGCGTTACTGTGCAGTTGTGTGGACTGCCAGGCGGAGCTGAAAGAAAAAAAAAATCGAAAAAAAAATGTGTTAACATGTGAGGAAAGATCAGACTATATTAGCGTTGCTCCCACATATGCAGCAGCACACAGTAAATCCCCTGGAAGAGACCTGGCTGCGGAAAAGGAGGATCTAAAGCTAGAAATTCTAAGCAGCTGCTGATGAAACATCACGGAGCCATAAGATCACTCCTTCATGCGCTTAGTGGCGTCTAAAGCGGCAATGCCGAAACTGTTTCGCGAACGCACACCAGGACCACACGTACCGGGCTCTACGATGCGGAACACGCAGGGCTCCCGTTGCATTCCCACGCTGTTGGATGCCCAGCAGAGCAGCAAGCCGTACTCCAGCTCCCTGCTGGCTACAGCTCGAGCGAGTGCCCGGTTGCCGTTCACAGCCAGGCTGTCGATGCGTCCCACTCGCCTCGTGGTATTGACCAGCCATTCGAAGTGCAGTGCATCGTCGGGGTTGGCACGCACCTCGCATACGACCCGGAGCTCAGGCGCAGCTGCGTATTCTTCGGTCCCGCCCTCGGCGCACTCCGGCCTGTCTGTGCGGGGATGAGACCAAAGAGGGTTGACGCTTTGGCGAAAGCAGACTCCCAAGAGCAAGATTATTAAGCAGCGTTCTCTGGCCTTCAGTTATGCGTGAATTAAGGAAAAAAGTAGAAATCAAGCTGAGCGTGACTGCACTGATATTTCCTGCTCTTCACGCACAACTCGCTTGAAAGCCTTAGGATGTCTTTTCGAAGTGCCCAACGGCCGGTGTCTAGTGCGTAGTTGAGCGTACGCAGGCGGCGGTAGGTAACACATTTTGTTACGTGTGGGCCACGAATAGTAGGCGATGTCATTAGAATATAGGTGATACAGTTATGTCGGGCTGAAGGAGACCAAGAAGGCTGGCCTTCGCCGAGTTAAAAATTATATTTTTAAGGTTGTCAAAAATTGGCAATTATGAGTTATCGGAAGTTGAATTGCTTAAGTTAGGCTGAACGCTGTCAACAAGAAAGGTGCCCAGCTCCAACTCAGATATGCAAAGCTATGATAGCTTCAACAATTGTAGTGATGACCGTTATTTTACTGGCACTGAAAGCAAGGCGGCGAATAAGTATCTTCATGGACAACTAGTTCGAGGGCGTAAATGTATTACCACGAGGGTCAATTATTACCATAAGCCCTACAAGTACTCCATGTGCGTAATAAGCGCCCGATTAGTGGCGATAAGGTCCACATGTTTTTTAACAGGTTGATGGAGTTAAAAGTTGGAAGTGGTCGGTATCCCACTTTGCAGGGAAATGTAACGAGTGGAGTAGAACGTGAGGAAAGTCAACGCAACGTACAGGGTACGAGAACGTACCCCTTTTGCCAAAAGTAACCCAGCAACAGGTTTTTGGTTTTCAACCGTGTAATGAAGTCGTTACGGCACTCCTAAATGCCAAAAGGTGTCAACACGTGAGGAAATGGGCTCACCTTACCTTACAGAGATTCATAGCTTAAGGGCTGCCGTAAGTGCTTCGCTACATGGCTAAGAAACAAACCACCTGTGCCGGGTTAATTTTGGCAAAGACTGTACGTTATGAACTATTTTTCCTACAGTTTCTTCTCGACCTCTGAAACGCCATTTACATTGAACGATCTTGGGAACAGGCTTCTATTTATACATACTGGTACATCGCTGTATGAGCTAAAGTGTACGGTGCCAGCACAGCAAGCTTTATAGATTATCATTGACGGAAAGAATTGTACGCTACCCTGCGGGTATGGAGGGCCGAAGAAAACATGATAAATCAGCTTTCCGAAAGCTCCTGTGTGTGTGCAACTGTTGACGCGTGAAAGCAGGGGCCCCTCAGCGGACAATGGCGCCCATCATGCAAACCGTGAGACATGACCCCAGCACTGCCCAGAGTTGCATTTGGTCTAGCCGGTGCATAAAAGCAGTAAATACAAAGGTATAGCGCTAAAAAAAAATGGTTCCCGCTACCGTCTTCGTTTACCTGTCGGCTTCCGTGTATACCTTTCTCTGAGCCTATATACGTTGTCGTTTCACTCCCTCTTCGTACCAACCGCAGAGCAGTTCTTGCTGTTACCTCCATGCAGGCCAAACGTTCGGTCAGCTGGAACAATGACACCATCGTTCACAGTTCGTCTGTCTACAGCTTTAGTTTACCTTTCTCTAGAGGGCAGAATCAGTGCTTGGGCAGCCACTATATCAGAGCAAATGCGAACACCCAAGATATTAACAGTCAGAGTGCCACCCAGCAGTGGTCTTATCGGTGCTTGTAGTGATTTCAACTTTCCATCGCTTAGTGTGGATCTTTCGGCTAGAACAGATGAAATAACTGGTAAAATCTTCCACGGATCGATAAAACTGCATGAACGCAATTACCGTATTCGTCAAATTCATCATCATCACCAGCCTAACTACGCTTACTTAATGAAAAAGTCCTCTCCCATATATCTCCTATTAACCCTGCCTCTTGCCATCGCTGCACCTTATCCCCGCAAACTTACGATTCTCATCCGTCTACCTTACTTTATTCCGCCCCCTGCTACGCTTGCCTTCAGGGGCGTATCCAGGGGGGGATGTCTCAGCCCCCCCCCCCTTCCGCCCCCCGAAATTTTTTCGAACACTCACCGACCCCAGCATGTCCCAAGTACAAAGGGCAAAACGCTTGCCTAGAACACGTTCTGGGCGTGTTTCAGGCTCAACACGGGATATCCAGCGATAACATGTGGTTACTCATAGGATTTAACCGTAATTTTTTGCCTCCCTGGTCACAGCGGCTTTAGGAGCTGTGGGACACACAGTTCGGTCGTTCTAGGCATGTGTTTTGCCCTCTGTACTTACATATCGCGACTTCTGCTATCATAGTTTTGTTCTTGCCTGGATTGTCTGTCTTTACGTGTGTAAAGTTTACTATCTGTGATTGCGCAAGATGTTTATTTGCCTTGTTTGACGCATTATACAGAGTGACTTTTGCTTAGATACGTAGATTTAATGGAGAAATACGTGTATTTAAATATCTTCTTGCAAGGTTCTGTGTATACATAAAGTGACTTTGTTTCCAGTGGCACTTCTTTGTACTTCATCAAGTTGTGTCTTCGCATTTCTGATACTCCATTTTATCTTCTCACTTCTAATCTATACTTTGCAGAACTCCTCGCTTATACATGTGCTCGCTGTTGCGACTAAACTGCTGGTGCAATTACTCGCAATACATGACCGGTGACAGCTGCTGCTGGGCAGTATACTGGAACGAAGGACAGCGTCAGTGAGATTTTTCCCTGGCTGTTGCATGTGTTCAAAAATGTACAGGTTCTTGAACGACAAAGATTAATTAAAATATTTCTCCTCTACTTGCTCATTTTATGGCCTTGTTTATCAGCGGCATGCACTGCTTTGCTGGTTTCGGACTGATATAGTTCTAGACTTCGTGTGATATTTATTAAATACACGAAAACATGGAAGAATTAGTATCAGTTATGTCAGCCATGATTTTTAAGACATACGAATACATTGTTTTATTTAATAAAATACATATCTCACTTACCTAGACAGTGCGTAGCGTTATCTAATATACAATGGCATTGTCGATATGGCAATGCAGGTATTATTCTTGCGTTTGATCCCTCCACAAATTCTATGAGGAGTCCGCACTGCAACATGAGCCCCCTCGAATAAAATTTCTTGCTACGCCACTGCTTGCCTTCACTTGGAATTCAGCCCGTTGCCTTTTAAAACCATCGGATATCTTGCCTTCAGATTACGCAGCCTGTCCATGCCAATTTCTTTGTCATGATTTCGACTATGATGTCATTAACTCACGCTTGCTCCATGATCCACTCCACTCTCTTCCCGTCTGTTAACGTCACACCTATCACCTCCCTTTCCTTAGCTCACTGCACTCTCCTCAATTTATGTTGAACCTTTTGTTAGCCTCCGCGTTTATGCGTCATAGATGAGTAGCGGTAAGATACAGCTGTTATATACTTTTTTCTTGAGGGGTATTAATAAACCACCGTCCATGATTTGGACACAATATTACGAGCACGATATGCGCAACAATATTTAATAGCACCTGCATAGAAGAACACTTGGTTTTACTTATTCATTAGAGGAAAGCTCCATTTACCTCAGCTGTTACGTGAGAAAGCATGCGACTACCTACAAAGGACGGACAAGTGGAGTTGGTTGCTGAAGCCTTCGCCGTGCTCATTGGAGGCCAAGCATTCGTACAGGCCTTCGTGCACCCTTGTCACGTGACCCAGGTCCACAACTGCACCCCGCCACGGCAGTAGCTGACCGTCGTGGCGCCACCAGACATCGGTGACTCCAGGGTTGGCCTTCCAGTCGCAGCGCAGGGTGACATTGTCGCCGACGTGTGGCCGCAAGTTTGCTGTGATCAGCGACACCTGGGGTGCGTCTGCGGCCCAGCACGGGTAGGGGGAGGGGTTGTTAGAAAAACAAGCCACATTTAGCAAGGTCCACTCATTGCAGTTTTCAGAGCCATAACGATGTTTTTATGTTAGAAACTAATTAGTAAGGGCCAGCTATTTTGGTACCACGAAAGGGCGTTTTGCGCACCAGAAATACTTCGTAAGAACTAAATTTCGGGCAGCGGGCTAGCAAAAAGGCCTATAAAAGTTTGTAAAGATTGCAGACGGCAGAAAGTTTGCAGACGGTCGATTTCATAAACAGATTTTCCTGAACCCATTCCGCTGCAGGGTTGATGACGGAATAATGCGTTAAAATTGAGAGCCGCAGAATACGCAGACCCCCGCCTCATGACTGGCTGCAGGAAAAAGCGGAGCAGAAGTGATCCGCGTATTTCAATATGTCGTAACAGAAGGCTGAGGGGAGCATTACGAGGCACTACATATTGAACAACGACCTCCGCTGACTGAAAAGGTCATGGACAGTGCAATGCCAAGCTTCAGGCTTCAGCTGTTATAGGCTTTCCATGCTCAACCGAAGTCTTTGCTATAATGAAAGCGTCGGTGATGACGAAACCATGATGACTGTGAAATCGAGGTGCTCGCTGTCAACTCAACGCATACGTTGACACGGTGCACGAGGGAGAAAGCGGTGCAAAATTGTTTGTGAAAATGTGAAAAAGTTTATTTTTTTTCGCAGTGCTGTATTGAGCGACGTGATGAGCACAGGATGGAAGCAGACATAACCACATGACATGCACGCCTGTTGGATGCTCTATGTCATTTCACGCTTTGCTCCTGCGGCGTCACTCAGGGCAGCACTATACAGGAAAGAATCAAAAGTGACCGAACTTTATTCTTAGTCTCCACGCTGTCTTGGCATTGGCCTGTAGTCGTCCAGAATAATATAAAAAAAAAACTCGCTCATGTCTGCTACGCCGCGCGAGAAGTTGTACGTCCAGCGATGCACGCGTAAATTGAAATCGGACTCGGACCCCAAGGCATATGCGTTCTTTGTGCCAAAGCCAGCGAGGCTGGCTGTCGTCGCTCTCTGCTCGTGCCATAACATGAGTTTTGGCAACTTCGTGCGTCCGGCTGCCCGAATTCCGCTGGGAATGTTGCTCGAGGGTTTTCAATCTCGGAGCTTGTTTGCAAGCGTCTCGTCGTTGTGCTTTGGTTGGCTAGTATATTGGCTGCGTTTCTCGCTTGCCCCTTGTTTGCCTTTCGTCGCGGTTGGAACATGTACGGCGTTGCCTCAGGATGCCATGTCCTTGAGGCAACCCGGTGCCCTGCTGAAATTCCTGCAGGGAAAATCGAAGCGACGTGGTGCTGTGAAATGAGATCGAGCGTACGCACGGACATAAGTGAGGGAGTGTTTTCGATTAGTTCCGCAGTGTTTCATCATAGCCCTTTACTGACTGGCGTTCAAGCGAAGCACATGCAATGACAGTCGAATGAAACTGAACAAGTTCTGTGCAGCTACGCGTGAGGGCCAGATCTTCTACAAAATAGCTGCTGTGTGTATTATTTGTACGGTGCTTTCAATTAAGCACCGCTTATTTCCTTACAACGTATAAGAATATACAATCACTCGTCCAGCAGTATTTTGTTTTCTGCGCTGGAATTTTAGGATTCTTGTCTGAATGACTTTGTGTACAAACTGTGTTGTCGGTATGTAGGAACTATCAGAAACTTTGCATGTTTTCTGTGTGTTCTGTGTGCTCTAATTCTTCATTGCACCCCCTTCTCTAATATACCGTGCAGTCTTAGTAAAGAGCATGCCGGTTAGCTCCGGCGCGACCGGTGCTCTCGCCGGCAGTGTCTTTGGGAATATGCTTCAAGCCCGTAGCTTACTAGATACGCAGAAAGTTAGCAAGTTGGTGCTTTTTCTTTCAGCCATGGTTTTTATAGACCATGTTCGTTTGATTCGTTACAGGGTGCCACCCACACTGAGCGTCGCATGCTGAAGCGTTAGACCAAAAAGTTGTGCAGGGATCAAAACACCTGCCCAAAATGATGGTCTGCGGAATCATTTTGACAGCTGGACCTCCTGTCTAATTTTTCCACTTTCAATCACATGGACGGCACCTTCATTGCTTGCTTTTTAAGCTCTCACGTGACATTGACATAAAACGATGAAAAAGACAAACGTGACTAAAACCGTGCAGTTCTTCGCTTGGAAGAAAATGAATTCGTAATATGTATGAAAGAAAAAAAAAAGATTTTTGCAGATAAAACCAGTAAACTGGAAAGCCTAGTACGTCGAAACATCGCATCAGTGGTTAGGGGCGAGAAACCCGTCTCCGTGCTTCAGTAGTTATGTAATTTGCAGGATAAGTTAATGGGGCTCTGAAGTACTTTCTAAGGAAAGTAAACTCGCTGCCAGTACGATGTGTTGTCATGAATAGCTTAGTCAAATACAACACTTCTTCACGCAGCAGGGAACCCACAATCGCGCGCGAAATTTTGCGAGCTCTTTCCGGCGACATTTTCAGACTCGTGCCCTCCTCCGCTTAATGCTCCAGCGTATGACGCTTAAGAAATAGGTATTGTCTAGATTCTTTCAGACGTCACGTATCTACCGTGGCCGCGGCCTGTCAGCTTGCGTAGATCCGGCGAGTCAGGAAGCTCCGCCCCTCGGGGAATTCTTGTCTGCGTCGGCAGTGGGGCGGCGGAGAAGTGCCGACCTTTCAATGTGCAAAATGTGACCAGAGGAAAGAGAAAGGTGCGAAGACATTGAAAATAAAATTTTGACTATAGACAACTAAGTTTCTGCAGACCGAAATTGAAACGATTTTTGCTGGGAGATGTTCGTGAAGTGTCTTGCTTTAATATTCCAGGTATACCGCAACTTTATTCAGAGCCCCTACCGGAGTCTCTTTTAAGGGCACGAGGAAAATATTGGCCGCTACGGCTCCATCTTGATGGAGGCGAAATGTGAAAACCGCAGTTGACAGCGAGTTTTGATCCATCTTAACGCAGGTAGCTGAAATTAATTGGGAGGCCTCCACTAAAACGTAGCTGAAAACACATTATTATGAATGAATACCACTTGCACTGTGGGTCAAGTAAAATAGAATCGTTTTCAGCAATTTATATTTTCCTCAACCTATCGCTCGCCACTGTTCTAAGAGGATCGAAAAATTTACTCACTCATAATAGTCGCATTTCAGTGGTGGCAATTTTTTAAAAATAGGCTGCTAAATGCGTTCATAAAGAATATAAAGAGTACAAATAATTAAATGTACAGATAAATTAATGTGATGAAGTGCTGAAATCTTCAGCACTGAAGTGTTGCATTCTTCAACAAGATCTTAACCGAATCCAAACTTGGTGCGAACGTTGGTTAATGTCTCTCAATATTTCCAAAACATGTTTAATCTCATTCCATCGTCGGCAGATGCATACTCCTTCTAAATACACTCTTTTCGGTTCAGAAGTATCGTCCGTCTCTTCCTGTAAGTACCTGGGTATTACTGTAACGCAAAACCTAACATGGTCATCTCATATCACGAACATCGCTAACGAAGCTAATCGTACCCTTGGTTTCATACGGCGCAATCTACGTTTTGCCACCCCATCCATCAAATCATTAGCATACATAACTTTTGTCCGTCCTAAACTAGAATATGCCTCGGCAATATGGGATCCTCACCAGTCTAACCTCTCTTTAACCTTAGAAAAAATACAAAATCGAGCTATCCGTTTCATTTATTCTGACTATTCGTACTACACTAGTGTGTCTGCCTTAAAAACTAAAGGTAACTTACCCAGCCTTGAAACGCGACGAAAAATTTCTCTATTGTGCCTCTTTCATATGTTTTATCATTCATCTTTAGGAGAATCAGTCATATCACCTGCTTATCGCCTCTCAAGCCGTATTAACCACCATAAGGCCGTCTACGCCCCCACCGCAAGAACTACCGCTCATTCCCGATCTTTTTTCGTCACGTCATCCCGGGACTGGAATGGTCTACCACAGGACGCCGTTCATCACATCAACGCCATCCATTTTAAGAACGCCATCAAGACCATTATTGTTTAACTGTCATGCCCATCCCTCATGTAATGCCCCATACCAGGGGCCTTTGAGGTATCAAATAAAAAAAAAATACTTTTGAGGAAATGCAGATTTTTTTTTCTTCAATAAGTGAATCTTTCTCGGCACAGCTTCAAGGTGACATCATCTAGAACGATTTTTCCGCGACTAGCTTGCCATTACTGTGTTAATATTCCTTCCTCCTCATGGCTACACTAATATTTTACGGGCAAAAACCCATTACGTGACACACGCCGCAAATAACTCCTTGAAAGTATTTGTACGGTTTTTAAAATTTGCTTTAAAAAGAGCTTCGCGGTGCTGAAAATGTCACACTGATTTGGAAGTTCTTCCTTCCATAAGTATTGAATAAAGAGGGGTAATTTTCATATTTTAATGCGAATAAAAAAGTATTAAGGATGCATTCGCTTTTCCTGCATTTTTATGCCTACGACTCTTAATTTTTTACATCACAAGTTTCAGAACGCAGCTCTTAGGCGCCTGTTCCTGGCTTCCGCGTCGTAATTACCGGCGTTGCCAGCGGTGACAAGTGGCGTGTGAAGAGCTGTGCTTAAATTTCGCATTACCGACTACCGTAATCGTATGTAAAGTATTTTGTTAGTTTTGCATGTCGATTTTGACAGACCTGGAGCGGGTTGCCTCGAATACACCAAAAGGCGCGCATCTTTGCAGCAATGGAAACCAAACATTTAAAAATAAAATAAAAAGATTCAAGGGACGAACACGCTAAACCAAAGCGACGATTAGAATTCATCATACTTCTCGAAATGCAGGTTGAATAAAAAAAGATGGACATGATTAAATGCTCGCTTAAGCTTGCAAGTTTAGTACAGTGAACCTGAACCGCGGGAAGCGAAGAAAAAACAGTAACTGCGAAGGTATGGTTAAAAAAAAAAACGGGTTTTTGAAGTTACTTTAAGAGTAAACACACCCGTTGGATGATTATTCATGACATTCAGTGCTTGGACATAACTCTTTCAGTCATGCCAATAAAGGGTAAATAGTTGGGGCGACTGCGGTTGAGAGAATAGAGGTACGGAAGGAAGAAGGCACGCATCACAGATGCCGATATTTGCGACTCTGGTCATACGCCTGTCTTTGGGATGCCTGACAAAACTGGACTGACAGCTGGCCGCCCAGCCATTGTACATATTTGAATGCACCTGTTCTGGTGCATATATTTGAATGTACAATATAGTATGCTAATGTGAGCTCCGAGTCCGCATTTCTTGGGATGGAAGATTTCATATCTGGCGGAGGCGGGCGTGGTTTCGGCCGCGAAGCCCGAGAATTGGCAAAGAAAGAACAGCTGGTTCGGCGCTCTTGGCGTCACAAATGGAAACTTTTTGGAATGGCAGCGGAGTATCATTGCTGATGCTCCTAGCTATGTGACTGGCATTGAATTGCTACCCCCCCCCCGTCCCCCCCCGCCCTCCCGAAAAAAAAAAAATGCTCCCAAATAGTGGTTCCTGGGCATCGCATATTGCTCGATCGACTTTTGTGAGCAGCTCGCGCAAGCTCAGCACTCCCCCCCCCCCCCCCTTCCGAAAAATTAAAAAATAAGAAGCTTTGACGTCTACGCGTACCCTGCAGCACACGACAACGTCAGTAAAATCCTGCAGGAAGCAATTTTATTTTTTGTCCGCAGTTTTTTTCTGGGCTACATTTAAGACGTGAGGTATTGACTAGGTGTTCATGCTAATATATGTAAGAAAATTGAAAAGGAATAACGCAACTTGAAATTTGTAGGGCTTTTTCAACGCCAGAAGCCAGCCGCTCTTGGGATTTTGTGGAAGCACGCAGTCTTGATCTGTACGTACCGGAGAACTGCGTACGTAATCCGTACAGCCATAGGACAGCTTCAGACATCCTGGATCATTTCATCCAAGGTAGAACAAACGTTACTGTTTTGTTTGCTCAGCGGCTCTGTCATCAACCAGTTCTGTTCTTCGATTCTCCCTGGGGGCACGCTTCGTTCCGGTGATAAGCTGTTCCGGGATATTTTTCCTTTTGTTCGACTGTTTCAGGATGGTTGGCTCTTAGGTATAAGCCTTGGCTAATTTCACTCCGGAGCGGCAGAAATGAACGGAGTGTACAAGGGTCAACAGAAGTACAACGATGTTGCCGGAGAAATTGACTCGAGAGTCTCTCTGCCGCTGTATGTTCGCCCTTTTGCTGGTTTCGGCATTTTCCCCAAGACGTGGCGCCGATATTTATTAAAAATTGCAAGAAACAAACGCCACGCAGTCCAGTTTGTGTTTTAAATTTGATGATTCGTGCGTTCACTTCTTTACGTACAATGATTTGGAGCAACCAGGGCAGAAAGGCCAGTTGTAAGGCAAGCTTCGCAAACAAATTCGAACGCGATACTAATTATAGCGTTGGATCCACCTTTAACTACTTTGAAAAGTGACTTAGTTCACGCAGAAAGGCCACTACAAAAAATGGCGGCACTTTTCATGCTCCGTTTCCTATGAAGTGGTTGTACATAGATAACATCTTATTTTGTTAGCGGTAGTGAGTTGCTTGTGTCGCCATAAAAACAGAACCTAAAATTACTCCGCGAAAATTCATGCCGCCAACCCTGCACCGATTTTTGTATAAACCAATGCGCGCTGAAATTTTGGGAACACGAAAGCCCCGAAAAAATTGATAAGGGCTTAACGTCTAGTAAAGCGAGTAGACCTGCGAAAGCAGGTGTTCATTCTTAAATTGGAGGGGGCACTTAAACTCCGCCTTAGGGGTGTGGCATGATATCTTTAGTCGGTCAATGCCCATGTATGCTGAATTGTTAATTCCTACTTAAGATTCATAGATGGCGGCGAGCTCTCATATACCACTACCAGCGCAATGGCACAGCGGTTAAGCGATGCGCTACTGCACTGACAGGTGGCTGTTTTTATCCCAGTCACTCGTCGAGATTTTGCCACCCATTTTGCCCTTCCCGAGCAACCTCTCGCACAGATGGCACGACGCTCGTCCGAACTTACCTGAGCTTACCCGAGTAACTCGTGTAAGCTCGGGTAGTAACTCGGGTTGCTAAGCAACGGCAAAAGATAGTACATCAGATAGAACAGCAGCAGAGTGGAATCACCTTCCCGCACCGACAGCAACCATCAAAGATTACCACCTTTTCAAGAACGCCTTAGCTAACATTGTATGATTAGACACATCTGGAACTTTTTTGATAATAGCCCCATTTCGTTCATTGTATTGTTTGTTTTGTTTTTTCCTGTAACCACTCCCCTCTCTAATGCCAATGGCCCTGAGGGTATATGAAATAAATAAATAAATAAATAAATAAATAAATAAATAAATAAATAAATAAATAAATAAATAAATAAATAAATAAATGCCGTTTTTGCCAATACGCTTGTGGTGTTAGGTTGTGGTTAAGCGTTTGGGCTAGCCCGTGCCGGCTCCCTGGCCGGCACGACGCCATCATGAGCTGTGAAACCCAGCGCCTATGCGAGGGTGGTGCCCTCTGGGTGTGTAGGCGACAGGATGGATGGATGGATGGATGGATAGGAGCGCCCCCTTTGAAACGGGGAGGTGGCAATTGCCACCATGCTCAGCTTTTCTTTCTTTATTATTTTTTTTTGTTTACTGTGTTGGCAATTCTCATTAAGATTCTCCATCACCTTTGCCTACTGTTTCCTACAATTCTAACCTTATGCCACATCTCTGCTTTCCAGCCACCAATCCTCCAATCGCTTTTTGCTGACTTCCACTGCAGATTTATTTACATGACCATTGTTATCTTTAAACCCTAGGGCCTCAGAAAGAGGCGGCAGCGGCAGCGGCGCGGCGCCATCTGTTGGAGCGCAGCTGAAGCGGTTGCTAGGCAACGGTGACTCGAGGTCGTTTGGTAGCCGCACCGCCACGAGCTTACGCGACGAGCCGAACTGGACTCCAGTAGTGTTGCTTTCGCAACAAAAGATGAATTTACTCACAGCCTGGAGGTCCAGCCTGCCATTGCTACTTGTTAATGCATGCAGCGCGACAGAGAGGACGAAAGATAGCAGATGGACAGCCCCAACAGCATTCTAGTGCGATGCATGTGCTCCCAAGTAACATAATGAACAAACTACACAACATACTTTCTTCATAAAATTGGTGCATATGGTGTGCGCGAAGGTCTTGAACGCTTTGACTGCTGCTGCGAGAATTTTAATGCACACCGCAAGGCGTTGCCAAGTACTTCAAGATTCCAACAGCACGGCATCCTGTCCCTGGAGCATGAACTTGGGGCCTGGTGTGATGGGGCTACGGCTGTGCGTGGGACAAAAGCCGAAGTAGCTTATCTTAAGGACAGAGGTTTGAGTGCACCCTTTGAAAATCCTGTGTGCATGTGAGTCGCGAGTGTTGTGCAGGCTTCATTTCGGTTATACCGCTTCTTTTTTCCTTTTATTTTTTCTCTATTTGACCTTCTTCCTCCACTCTCATCTGGAGTAGCATGCCAAGTTAACTACCAAGCACACCCATGATGGGTTCCAAAGCGCGACAAGACGGAGACGAAAGGAAAAGAACACACACGACAAGCGCTTACTAGCAACAAGCACGGGGAACAAGATAAGTCCTGCCAAGCCCAATTGGATCTAACGACAGTGATCTTTTCGCATCACGACCAGAAGACTAAGGAAATCATCGAAGCCTATCATATTGCTAAGACAAAAGGCTGTGTCAGTGAGCCTTCAATTTTGCTGTCGGAGAAGGAACGTGCGTTTTTAGGTAGTAACGGCTAATCTCTTTTTCTGTCTTGTTATTTTATGGTTCTTTGTGTTTTCTGTGAGCCCTATTTATTCCTAGCGTTGCAATAAACGTTTTTTGTTGCTAGTAAACGCTTGTCGTGTGTGTTATTTTCCTTTCATCTCCGTCTTGTCGCGCTTTGGAACCCATCATGAATGTTTACCAACTTGCCTAACTTTTTGCCCTCTTACCCAGCACACCTCTTCTGGGATCATTAAAATGTCTGTCTCTCTCTGATAAAATGACATGAAAAAGCTTCACTTCGCGTTCAGTAAGAAGCCACTCACAGTGAACATCGAGCGCGACCGTATTGCTCAGTTCGCTGCCGGGCAGGCTGGGGTTGTCGGCACGGCACGTCAGGTTGCCTCCGTTGTCCTCGGCACGCGCCACGAAGGTGACGGCACTCAGCGTTGATCCAGGTTCTCGCGACAACAGGCGGTCAGGTTGCAACCTGTGTCCACTTTTGAACCACGCAACCTGAGCCAGGGGCCGGGCGCCTTTGACCGAGCACCGGGCCTCGACCACCTCGCCGGCCACCAGGGCGGCGCCACCAGACAAGGGTTGAGAAAGCGCCGGCAGCGTCACCTCCACCTCGGTTGGCTTCACTGCGGAGGGGCCAATGTGGAGAGAGTAACCAGGAGACCTGCTCGACCAAGTGCCCGCCTGTAGGTGTGACCCGCATGATCGATGTCTATACTCCACCTCACAGTTTCTTACAATGAAGTGGAAGTTATGAGTTAGCGCTTGTCTGCGTCGTTTCTTTACCGTCCCTCGTGTTCTCTGTGCGCTATTGTTACATCATGAACGTTATCCAACTTGCCCAACTATCGGCTTTGAAGCTATGAGAGCAAGGCGACGGCTTTTACAGTCGTGCCACTGGCTCACGAGTACTTGAAGAGAGAGAGACGGAAAAAATTCAACGACGCTTAACCTACCCTTACTAAAAAGCGATGCTATAATGCGATAACATGAGAGATACCTTCCGGGAAGGTACTCCTTCTCTTTCACTGATTCGTGGATTGCGGGGAGTCCTCGTAGCATTACCGACGCAGTGGTGCAGCGGTTAAGTGATGCCTCACTGCCCCGGCAGCCACCAATGGGGCCTTTGAGACCCAGGTTCCCGAGCTCCCGTCGGACTCATTTTTGCACAGCTAGTACTTATGGAGGCTTCCTATCTGTCGAACAATGGGTTGACGTGCAGTGCCAGAGTGGGCAGGTGACAACTGCATAAAATTTATATGAATTAATTTCATTAACACCTCACATGGGGGCCAGGTTGTCCACCGTGGCAGGTGTGGCGTCCTCTTTTTCGTGACACGGGCGTACGGACGGGTGCCGGATTTTTTCTTGAATGGGACCTCTATAGTCGGATACAACTTAAGAAAGAAGCGGCAGATGCTCCTCAAGGGAGGCCTCCCAGCCAATGACGCCGATGACTTCATGACGTCATGGTTATTCCAATTAAGCTGTGGCTAACCCTCTGTAGACTTGCCCACTGCGATGTCACGCTAGCAGGTCTAAGAGGACTAACTACGATGTCATGAGACTTGGCCGACGTCAGTGTCCGGGCGGCATTCTTTGAGGGGCACCTGCCGCTTGGCTCTTGAGTTGTGTCCTTATATAATTCTGCCGAATTAATAATGAAATGGCAGAGAGGTTAACCGGGTAATGCCCGGCTGGGCACCCTGTGTCAGGGGAGGGGCGAAATCCCTTCATAAAGGGCAAAGAAGGAAAGTTGCTTTCAGATGTGTGTATGGAACCTCTTCGAGGAGCTCTTTCAAGAAACGGGAAAAAAATAGAGTGCAAGAGAAAGCTATGGCCATGCTGCCGGCTCTCCTTTGTTAATGCCTGAGACCTACAGTATTGTAAGACGTACAAACCTTGTGGCAACCTGGCTACCACAATGTTCGCAAAAGGAGCACGGTCACATGCCCAGAGCTGGTAACGTGGTAACACGTGAGCTCAGTAGCAAGGTCTCTCTTTCTTCCTTTATAATTCTACGTGTTTTCGAATAAACTTCCAGTTGTTAGTCAGCGCTCGTGTCGTCTACTTCTTTCTGTCCTTGTGTGTCGCGCTAAATTCTTTCAAGACGTGACGCGTACACGTGTCACGCGGACGCCATAGGATAGGATAGGATAGGAAAACTTTTATTGTCCAACAGAAAGAGGGTAGCCAGAGGGCTACCCGCCTAGACGACGGCCGAAAGGTCTTGACTCTCGGCGGCGGCTTCGGCCAGTCGGACGAGTTGTAACTGAGTCGCCGGGTCGGAGCTCAGTAGCAAGGTCTCCCATTGATCTTTTGTGTTTATACCTCGTCCCTCCCGGGGAGCATGAGGACATTCCCATAGTATGTGGTCCAAGGTGGCCCTAAGTTCGCAGTTTGCGCATGTTTCTGAAAATTGCCCTGGGTACATAAGACTCCAGAGGGCCGGGTTTGGAAAGGTGTAAGTTTGTAACCGGCGCCAGTTGATGGCTTGGTATCTGGACAAGGATCTATCCGCTGGGGGAAGTCTGCGTCAACGTGCGCCTGAGAGAGATATGTTTTTAATACATTATGCTGTTCGTTCATATAATAATACAAGCAGCTTTCTTAACCTTTACAGCGAGAGCTAAATAGCTTGAGAGATGTTGTAAAAGTTGAAAGATATAATTCCGGGGAGGTCCCTTATAAAAATTTCTATAGACAGTCCATAGACTGTCTATAGACTTTAGTCTATGAAGTCTATAGACTGTCTATAGACAAATCCTTTAGACTGGTCTATAGACAGTCTATAGATTTATGGCCATACACTTTTAGTAGACTTTTGTCTATAGACAGTCTATAGACAAATGTCTACTGAACGTCTATAGGTCTATAGGAAGTCTATAGACACATGTCTATAGACAGTCTATAGACGATCTATAGACTTATGGTTATAGATTTCCTATAGAGCTGTCTATAGCCCGTCTATAGACACTTGTCTATAGACAGACTATAGACGACCTATAGACTTATGGCCATAGACTTCCTGTAGATTACTGTCTATAGACAGTCTACAGACAAAACTCTACTGGTCCAGTAGACATATGTCTATAGACTGTCTATAGACATTCCATAGGTGTGTGGCCTGGCAGTGCTATAGACCTTTGTCTATAGACAGTCTATAGACCTCTGTCTACTCAACTATTGGTAGACCATTATCTCTAGACTGCCTATAGACTGTCCACAATCATTGAAAAAGGTCACCAGACAGAGTTCACACATGAAACAATCAATATACTTACAAATTTAGTTTATTTCCAAGCTATCCAGGCTGGGAATATGCAATACATGCACCATAAGAATGCACCACAGTAACATAAAAGTTGAAAGTAACAGTCCGGCTAGTTTCCTCAGAAGCATTCTTGTGGCATGTTGTCTGCAGTAAATCATCCGGGCATGTTCACCTGTACAGCACAAAGGAAAAAAATAATATAAGAGGAACTGAAAAAAAAAATTCCCATTCCATGTCGACACATGTGCTTTACAATGCAAGACATATCCTGGCTATGCCATTCTAGAAAGGCAATCTTGATCTTTTGGTTTGGTTTTATGGGGTTCAAAGACCCAAGGCGACACAGGCTACGAGACGCTGAAGTGAAAGGCTAGGGAATAATTTCGGTCACCTGTGCATAGTACACAGGCCTCTAGCATTTTGCCTCTATTAAAATGCGACCGCCTAGGCCGGAATCTAACCTGCATCTTTCAGGTCGCCATACGAACATGATAGCCACTGAGCTATCACGCCGGCTCAATCATTTCAGTAAATACACGACAGATTATAAGTGTCGTCATAAAACATTGTAACAAAGGCCCCTAATCCCTGGACACTCTACTCTGAATCCAGTACTGATATTGATTTCTGTATGGAAATACTGTTACAGCCAATACTGATCTCTTTATGGCAATCCTTTTACACTATTTGTAGCAAAAGACTTCGAACAATTGTGCCACATATCTGCATTGACAAGCAAGGAGCTGTTAAGAATGTCACCTCCATAAAATACAGATTCAGTGCAACTTACAGAGGGATCCAAAAAGGAGAATATTGCAGCATTTATTCTTATGACCGCTATAGAAGAAGCGCTTCAGAATACCCTGCGTGAATTAAGCCTGGTACACCCGGCCAAATTTTTAACTGGCTCGGGTGTTGCATCGCTAAATGCACCTTGTAAAAAAGGTGCCTTTCGGCTACACTGCTGGCGTATTCATGCTGTAATTTAACGAGTGAAATGTCATTTCGTGGTTCCTTTTTGTTCATATAATGTTTGAGTGCAGTACTTGCGTGTTTAGATCAACGTTATCAGTACCATTAGTCTGCGACTACGAACAGCTGAAACAAGTGGCATACGCAGCAATGGATCTGGTCCATTAGGCCTCATCCTCTGGGTAAAGTACCACTCCTTTCACGGCAGACAAGTCGTTTACCCAGATTAGTGCAAATGCGCTACCAGAACTGTTGCTGCGTATTCCGCTTGTTTCGGCTCTTCGTAGCGGCAGACGATGAATATTTCTGATAACTTTGATCTAAACATGCAACTACTCCACTCAAACATTATATTAACAAAATGAAACTATGAAATGCCATCTCACGCGTCAAATTACAACATGAATATGCCAGCAGTGTAGCCAAAAGGCACCTTTTTACAAGGTGCATTTAGCGATGCAACACCTAAGCCAGTTAAAGATTTGGCCGAGTGTACGTAAGCCGATACTCAAACGGGCACAAGCTATACAAAACCAGCAGGCAGAAGCAACCAGTTCACCACAGATTTGCGCCTATAACTTGAAGCACAAAGACGGAACAGCCTACTGGTACATCTGCGCGCGCTCTTAGAAACAAGCGGGTTGCAGCGCTTCCATGCCGCGCTCATTATTCAGAAAACTAATACAGCACACAGAGGCTGCAGCTGCGCCGTTTGAAAAGCAGTCGCGAGGTTGAGACAGCAAATTACTGTCACGACAAAATGCCGTCTGAAATTCACTTAGTTTTTCCTTCAAGTGCAGCTCCAACAGCGCAGTAAAGAGGTGTGTTTCTTGCATGGAGGCAGCCTAACCCAACGCTGCTAGAAAAATCAGCGAAAGCATTGAACGTGCTCAAAGTAGGAAGTATTTCAATGAAACAATTAACGCCTTCAACAGGCGCAGCTATAATAACACGAGAGCTTAATTTAATTTTAGGCGCAAATAAGCGGCGAGTCACATCGGCGCTTTCGTAACGTAGCTGTCTGAAATCAGAAACACATACTTTCCCTCTCGCGCAAATGGTATTCGAGAAATCTGTGCACGCGTGAGCGGGATTCATGAACGAACCACTCGGAACGAAATGTAAGCCACCTCTTGTCGAGCCGACCTTTACCCAGCTTTCAAAATGAAGTGCCCGCAAGCCAGCGGCGGCGGCCAACGGCTCTGATGACAGACACGGACGAATCCATACGTGTGCAACGAAGGGGAGATGGGATGGAGCTCGTGGGTTCTTCGCGGTGTTAGAGCACGCCGGCCATTCGCGCCGGCAACGAATTTTATTCACCCATCACACTACAAGCATTCCTCCAGCGCCGCTTGAACATAACTTTGACAAACGTCTCGCGCTCCAGTCTATAGCGTTACAAGACACCTTTGCTGAAACGTCGGCGTCCACGACGCGCACCGAGCGAACCTCCATACGTAGCAAGCAATGCACACCTCAAAAAGAACAGCACTCCATGGTCCAGACAGGCGATAACACAACGATAAGAAAATAAATGTAATCCACCACTGAACGAGACTGTATGTAAGTACGTTTTCGGAGGTGCAAAGTAAATTGAGCTCACACGGCGCTAACTAAAACACAGTTCCATTTCGACCGTTATTCACAGGCTAAACGACATTCTGGCCGCGCATCTACCTTGAAACACGAAAAATCTAGTAGACAGCTCGCGAGGAGCGGCTTATCATCAAGGGCATCGCACAGACTGCCGTTCCGCGCGTTAGTAAAGACAGCGGGACAGAGATAAGCGGCATTAGTCGAGAACCCGATGGCTTCCGCCTTAGAAACCAAGATAGGACGTTTGTAACTGCGCACATAATCTGTTCTGCACACCCAGCTCCGCTTAGAGTGGTTTAGGAGACCAAATTAATAAAATATAAACGTGTAGACTTACCGTAAGCGGACGATGAAGCTGGATTTTGAAGAAAACGTAATCCGCGAAAAACACTCCAACGCCTTTGATGCAGCCGCGCACAGGGTTGTTTGCAGCCCGAATGATTTTCCGCCGTCTCGCGGTAAAATGGGTAAAACGTGAAACAGAAACCCATTTCACGGTCGTATCTTTATCGCTCGCACTCTTGCCGTGTGCAGCTTGATCTGATATCCAAGACCACAGAAGGAAATTGGTTTATAAGCTTAAATTCTTCGCTTACCCTCTAAAAATCTTATTGTTTTCGTGAAAACAGAACCGAAATATAACTTCTTGTCGGTATACGCGCCGCATCTCCCACCGAATAGTATGTGGTACAATTCTCAAATAATAATTATAAGGTTGCATAGCATAACGTCTTTTTTGCGTGTGTTCGTGTTTAGAAAACTGTTATGCGCCACATCAGCGTGTCATCGGCTCTGAAGCAACAGGTCCAAGGGTAGGAACGAAAAAATACTGGCTTTGTGATTGTTGCGTCGCAGCACTTATTCACGTGAATACAAACTGCAAAGGTAAAAATGGCAGATGTTAATCGCACAGAGGACCAGGCTCTTTGAGATTAATCTAGAATGTTTCTAAGGGATGGGCGCTTCCTTGAATTCTCACACCCGTATTTCCCCCTTTATTTTCAGGACGTTTTAAAGAGAAATGTAGAACCGTTGATGAAATGTTTCTGATTTCAGCGCGTTGGACAGTAACGATCGAAAGATGGAATGGAATTGTGTAGAGCGATTCCTTTCACAGCGTATTCGTTCGATGTAGTGCAGTTTGCGGGCGCCCTTACTTCAAGAACGGCTGCCTTTCCTCGGCTTACTTGTTAGCATTAAATATCTAATTGTATTGACAAAATACGTCATGGTATAACGAAAAGGAGCTTGTCAATGCTCCTGAAAACAATATACAGGAGGGTGTTGTAATGGCCTTACGCAATACTTTTTAATTTCCGTAATAGCGAAGGAGGTGGGGGACTCCCGACATAGTTGCGGTCACTAGATGCAGGTCCCCTCAACATGCAGTGCAAAAAGAAATTGACATTGTTCTGGACTTAGCCGAAAGTCAGTGTATCGAACATAGATAAAATTACGATTGTTATAGACTGGTCTATAGGCAGTAGACTATCTATAGTGTACAGTCTATAGACGAAAGGAAATTGAGGTAGTTGTAGACTGTAGTCTATAGAGAGTCTATAGACCGTCTATAGACGAAAGGAAATTGAAGCAGCTATAGACCGTAGTCTATAGAGAGTCTATAGACCATCTATAGACGAAAAGAAATTGAGGCAGCTATAGACCTTGGTCTATAGAGAGTCTATAGACCGTCTATAGACGAAAGGAAATTGAAGCAGTTATAGACTTTAGTCTATAGAGAGTCTATAGACAAAAGAAAATTGAGGCAGCTATAGACCTTAGTCTATAGCGAGTCTATAGACCGTCTATAGACGAAAGGAAACTGAAGCAGTTATAGACTTTAGTCTATAGACAGTCTATAGACAAAAGGAAATTGAGGCAGCTATAGACCTTAGTCTATAGCGAGTCTATAGACCGTCTATAGACGAAAGGAAATTGAAGCAACTATAGACTTTAGTCTATAGACAGTCTATAGACAAATGGAAATTGAGGCGGCTATAGACCTTAGGCTATAGCGAGTCTATAGACCGTCCATAGACGAAAGGAATTGGAGATAGTTATAGACTTCAGTCTATAGAGAGTCTATAGACCGTCTATAGACAAAAGGAAATTGAACCAGCTATAGACTTTAGTCTATAAAATGTCTATAGACAGTCTATAGACACAAGGAAATTGAAGCAGCTATAGACCTTAGTCTATAGAGAGTCTATAGACAGTCTATAGACAAAAGGAAATTGTGGCAGCTATAGACCTTAGTCTATAGAGGGTCTATAGACAGTCTATAGACGAAAGGAAATTGAAGCGGCTATAGACCTTAGTCTATAGAGAGTCTATAGACCGTCTATAGACAAAAGGAAATTGAAGCAGCTATAGACTTTAGTCCATAGATTTTCTATAGACTGTCTATAGACAAAAGGAAAAGTCTATAGGATGGCTATAGAGTCTATAAAAAGTCTATAGAAAGTCTATAGACCGTTTTTATAAGGGGTGACCGTTGACGCCTTGCCAGTGAACAGGAGCTGATTTCAGTGCTAGCGGTTTTTGTTACGCTCGTTCACATTACATTACAGCTACTGTTTCTCCTTTTGCGTTTTTCACCTAACCTTTCACTGACGTTTACTTTTCTATATGCAAATGAACTTCACACAAGCTCGCTTTTCACCACAGAGCTTTGCTGACATTCTTAGCGTCGCTGTCTATGCGAGGTTGAAGTGAATTTTGTTAAAGGTGGCTTTGGGGTTATCGCCACTTGAAGTGTTACTACTTCGGGTGCTTCATGCGCCACTTGAGCGCTGGCATTTAGGGTAATGCAGTCATCCCATTTTCCTTTCACAATAAAGCGACAGGCACATCATACAACACCTTTATTAACATTGCTTAATGTGTAACACGAGTCCTTTCATAACAGCTCGTAAGAGTCCTTTCAAGTTAGTGTGTCTGCTATTTTCACTAATGAAATAATGAAATTTGACGGACAAGAACAGTTGCGTGTCCACAAGCAGATTTTAGAAATCTCGCCTCCATAAAGTTGGTCCGCATCGGTCGTGGAACAGAAGTATATTTTCTCGGCTATGGTACACGCGCCGTGTGGAATGATTCAGCGCATGTAAAGAAATTAGTATTACTTGTTTCAATGAAGATTTCGTGTCATTTAGTGAGGACGTGACAAAGGGTACGATTAGCGTTAGCTACTTCAGCTAAGTGACAGGTTGTTCAGAAATGAGCCTCTGCCAGCCTCATTTCTTTCAGGACTCCGAGCTGATGACAAAGTTTTTTTTTGGTAGAAGTCACCAGGCTCCACAAATCTTTGTATTTTTTATTGCAAGAGACTTTTGATTCATGTAGTGAGATGCATACAGAGCGAATGAACTTTAATTATTAACCGGGGAACCCTTGCTTTGTTGCGCTTTTGTTTTTTTTAATCTCTGTATATGTCTTCAAAGGAAAGACGACGACCGATCTGTCCAGATTTTAATGAGAACCTCATTACGAACAGGCCATGCTAACATTACAGTCTCCAGCGGTCATTCGAAATCCCTTGGAAAATAACTGAAAAAAAGGAAGAATCAAGATAAAAAAATCTGAGGCCACTAACCAATGATTTTAAACGAAAGTCCTAAAGGAAAACGCTGAGTAATACGATAGTTTGGGCTAGTATTGCTGTTTGCCAGCGCCCGACTTTAAGGACACAATGGCTGAGGCAGGTCCCGAAAAAAAACTAATTTATGTACGTGCTAATACTGACTGCGTTACGTTGTTTCACGGATATTCTTATATTTTGAGAAATTTTTCATACAGTGCGTTCTGATATCTGTATTTTACACGCCCTTCTGGGGTGAGAATTTGGTATCTTCGGTATAGGTGTGCCTGGTGACCGAATAGACGGTTGGGATTTACACTTTTGGTACTTTAAAATTAGAGTTACTTCTAAACTTTAGCTGGTTTCTACTCTGCTCCCACTCGAATGGAGCAGGTTTCTTTTGCTGCTTCCTGCTGTATTCATTTTTGATTACACGCTATGACGACGACGATCACTATAACGTCAAGAATAAAGTCAGCTGTGAAGCAGTTTCATGTCATAGTTGCGAACTGTGGAGCAGATATTCGTTTTTGAGTAAGAAATATGGAAGCTCTCAGGACAGGCTTTTCTTTGATGAAGCTCTGGAACACGGCCGCAGTGCAGCCGCATGCAGCAGTGTCTTGAAAGATACTTGAGAGATACGGACTGCGCATTGGATATCACACTGGTATCTCGGAGTCAAGTAATGAGGAAGCCGTAACTACAAGGAGCGTTACAGAGTGGATAACATAGGAGGAAGAGCGTTGTTGGAGGGGAGAAGGGGGGGGGGAGAAAAGATGGGATGTTAAAATTAGAAATTTTGTAGATACTATGACAGACGCCGGAGCGGCATGCTTGAAGAGCAACGGGGAGGCTTTTGGTCACAGGGCTGCTAGTTAGGCGATCGTAAAGACCACACAGAAGAAAGGATCACTTCTGATGAGAAGCGAAGGGACTCACGATTCAGCTCCATGATAAGACGGCTGGTAAGCGGTTCCGTGAGGTTGTTGTTGGAGGCCGAGCATTCGAGCTCCGACTGAAGATCTTGGCGTTGCAGTGGACCCAGCCGGAGCTCGTTGCGCACCACGCCCTGCTGTCGCAGCACTGAGTAGCTTGCGTCCACAAGCTCACCATTCCTGAACCAGAGCGCTTTGGGTGGAGGGTCACCTGGGTACGTTGTCGGAAAACGACACCCGGAACAACATTCATCAATTTCCGCTGTCGGTGATGACAATACTAGTGCCCAATCCTGGAAGAACTTCACGAATGAAGAGACATTGCCATGCCATCTGGAGTGCTTCGGCCGCCATTGGCAGCTGTTCTGATTTCGTTTTACAATAGCTGCATAGCATACATTCTCCAGGACGAAAAGGGTACCGGAAATTTTTGCGTTGGCTTGTTGGCCGATGCGAATGCTTTCAGTGTGAGCTCTAAACCAACGGTCTCCAGAAGGAGAGAAGTAAGCCAGTTGGTGGAGGTGGCTCACAACCATCAGGGACTCTGAGTGGATCCTGTCTTGTTGGCTGTTGAAATTCACTATTTTCAGTAAACTATTCTGTACAGCCAGCCCGTACATCTAATTAGACCGCTTGCCCGTCCGAATAAACTACCTAGAGTGTCTGTGCGGACCCAACAAAGATAGGGGTATGGTTCATGGTGGTTCCGCTTGGCACAGTAACGCTCTCCTACTCACCACCTTCCACTTCGCAGGCCAGTAGCATTGTGGCACCTTCGTTGTAGGGTCCCAGGGAGCCAACCTGCCTCTGTCCATGTTCATCCAGTACGATGATCTCTCGAGGAGGCACTGCCAAGAGAAAATGTGCAAGACGTGGTTTGTTCTTCGACGCTAAAACTTTTCGAGAAAGATGTATACCCTACCGTCTCATTTTTTTTTCAAAAAATGATTGAAAGTATTTAGACAGGTTGTATATCGTCCCTTAGAAAAAAAAAGATTTGGAAAGTGATTCAGAGCTAAGTGCCGTAAATGGTTCGTCGCCTCATTTTCGTAGTCTTTCTCATCAAAAGCTCCTCTAAGCGATTTCCTTTTCCATTTGCTTAGCTACCGAGGGCCGCGTTTTTAATTAAATATGTTGCAGTGATATTGGTACCCTTCAGAGCAGCTGCTATGCTTTATTTATCTTCGTTAGTTAGAAGTTCTGCTTCTGTGTTGATGAAAGAAAAACGAATCTAGTTAGCGTAGGACACTGTACGATTGTCCAGAACAAAGTGAACCTCACAAAGGTTCCTGCGTTCTTAGCACTGAGCAATGAGAGAACCTGGGAGCTTGTTACTCCCCATGATTCACTACGTACCAATTGCTGGACAAGCAAATGGTCTCCGAAATTCGCCAAAAGTTATTTGTATTCACGCAGTTAGAAGTGACACCCATGTCTAAGCTTCCACGTCTAATTCCTCTTCTTATTGTTAGAATATGAAGTCTTGTTCGGGTTCTAATCCACACAACACTCTTTTTTGTTTACTTATTTATTTATTTACCCTAATGTGCCTTTGCGTTACGTATATAGGACTAGTGCATTGCATTACATATATGGGCACAAATGGGCATAATATATAGGAGTGGTTCTTTGTATTAAGTATATATGGGCACTACAGCTGTTGCTGTTGCATCATCCCGGAAAGGTGATGAATGTGACAGTCTTTGTTTCTTACTAAGTTTTATGTACAGGATTGATCAAAAGTTCCCAGGCCGCAGGCTCTGCTTTTCAGTTGCATATCCTGCCACTCATGATAGCAATAAAGATATCAAGTTTTTCAGAGGCGAGAATGATTGATTCTTCTCCTATCCTCTATAGAGATTTTGGGCTTCCGGGGTGTTGTAACTAGCCATGTTTAGCGCTCGAAAGCAGACACTATGGCCTGGGAACTTTTTACCGACTCTGTACTACCTAGCGAAGTCAACTACGCCTCTCTTGCAACGTATCTCACCGATGACGCGCAGCACCAAAAGTGTGACCTGGGTGCGCGCCTGGCGGTAGTCCACGCGACAACGGTAGGTTCCGGCGTCCTCGGACTCGACGTGGGATACTCGAAGCTGCGCCGGCTGGCGGCTAGCGTCGAAGCTCAGCCGGGCCGCCAGATCGTCCTCTCCCGGGAAGTGTCGCGCCCCTTGGAGGAGGCCGCCCCAGCGGGCGTCCACCGTATACACGGGTGTTGTCGAGTTGTCCCTGTACCACAGGACTAGTGCCACGGGACGATCCCTGTCGCCAGACGGTGTTATGTTGCATGGCAGCCAAGCACCGCTGCCCGCAACGGCTGTCACTTGGAGTGCTGGCGCTGTACCGTTACCTGTTGCACGAGGAGAAAGGAAATCTCAATGCAGTTTGGGCTGGGTAACCATGCGTGTTCTGAAAGGAAAAATTCTGAAAGGAGAAAGCATTAGCTGCTCATTTATATTTCCTTTCTATTTTAATTTTGCTGTATATTTTTTTCCTTCCTTTCTAAGGAAAATCCTACTGACTGACATACAGTCGTAATGGAACTGATTTACTGTCGAATCTCGTTATACCGAAACGGTTCATAAAGAAATAGTAGATATAACGAAGAAATGACGATTCTCCTTGGAAGCTCGGTCAGCACTGGCTATAACGAAGCTAAGGCTATAACGAAGTGATCTCCGGGCCCCCTCAACTTCGTTACAGCGAGGTTCTACTGTAGTAGGTTCACCTTTGTTTGCCAAGAGGCAACGCAGTTTTTTGGTCTGTGGTTTGCGTGCTCGTATCGCAGTCTTGAAGTCCAGGGATAAATCCCCCGCACCTTCGGAAAAAAAATTATTTTTCTTTGCCAGGTAACGTGGGTTTTCGGACGCCACTTTTTCTGGACATCAGGTTTTGTTGCGGACGAGCCATATAATAAACACGGCAGTCTATTATGTTGCGTGCGCACCGCGAAATGCCTTACTGTAGAGTTTTTCAACAAAGATATTGCCCTGGAAGAGGCATGAGGCATATTTTAATTAGAGAGTTGGGCTTAGTCACTGTCAGGGGTGCGGGGGGGGAGGTGGCTGCACACAAATATTGAGAGATGAAAATAAATTCATCAGATATACTCAGGGTACACACGCTTGTACATGTGCTAATTACATTGACGCACGCGCGTGCTATCGGCAGCGTAAAAATTAAGTCTATACACCTTTTCACATTTGCCTTTTTGGGCGCAGCCATATTACCACTGGACAGTGCCAGGAGCGTTCCGTTTGGCGGATTTCAAACAACCATCAAACAAGTACAACACGCGCGTGCGTGTTGATCTGTGCGCATGGGCAGCACAGTCCAACACGCACGCGCGCTCAATCAAGCTGTGAGCAGTGAAAATGTCTATATGATTCGTTGGAAAGCCGAAAGCGCCTGCTTTGGAGATTTCAAGCTTCGGCCACAAATTTAATGTGCTTTTTTAATCCTGATTAGGCGCCTGCTGTATAAATATCGCTCTACGTGTTCCTTGATGTACGTGACGACCTTTTTCGCCTTCTCCGAGCACCCCCACGCAGCGTCATTGCTCTGCGCGCTCGGGCGGGCAAAACGCCGGGAGTGCTTCTCAATCAAACGGTGCTGTCGTGTGCGCAACGGCTGCACGATGACAAAATGCGTCGCATACTCTGCAAACCGGCCGGGTTTGCCACTCGAAACGCGAAAGTACTGCCGACGAAGCCCTTGTGCATCTGGGGAAACAGTGCAAGCAAGACGGTTGAGAGGAGCGCCTATCCCGAAAGCAGCACGCCGGGTGCGTGTACGGGGCATGTTGTGCTTGCGCGCGCGTCTGCGAGATGACATTCTGCTTCGCCGATGCTCCACAATGCCGTCGCGTCCGCCACAATGGTTGGCGGTAGATGCACCGGTCGTCTTGGAGGGCAACGAACCTCTTCAAAGTCCTCCACACAGTAAGCTCAGGCAGGCTGATGACAACAGAGATGCCGAAGTAGGAAGTACAGGGCCTCTAACGTGGTTACGAGCACGGAAACACAAAATGCTCTCTTTCAGAAGGGGCTCTCATAAGTCTGCGTAGTTTTGTGTCCTGTGAGAGCCTTTTTCTCTGTAGTTCGTGTTTTAGCGCTTGCTACCATGCGGCAACTATCCTAGAGGAACAAGATAGCTCAACTTCCTCCTTTAGTTGAAGTAAGCAATACATGGTGGGCTTTGCTCAACAAAAATAACAGGGGACTATGGAAATAGAAACGGTTATTTGGGAAAGAACATCAATATCGGCAAACAGTGGGAAGGGTGTACCGTGTACTCTGTCGGGATTTCGGAACCTGTGTCGCCTCTATTGCATTTTCTGCCTTTTGCGCCGCTGGGCTCGAAAGATAATACGGAAACTTTCTCGTGCACCTGCGGCCGCTATAACAATGTCAGGATGACGATACGTTACCGCGCCAGACGGCAAACAAACCCAGCTTGCTTTATCAAAGCACATATGCTCTCGAACCTAAGGGTACAGTTCTTTCACTGTTGAGTCACACCACGGTCTGTTTTGAATACAAATCTTTCCGTGAGTTAATACTGACAGCGTTTTAGAACTGTCATTTTTCAGCACTTAGAAGATGGTCATTGAAATTTTAATTGCCAAACACAGCAGTCTGTGAAACTCGATATGTGGAGGCGGCCTTTAAATGAAGGCGAAATTTAAAAAAGCCTGTGTACTTTCGTTGGATGTTGAAGAACCTCAAGTGGCTGAAATTAGAGTTTTGGATAGGGCGACCTCATCGGATTGGGGAACAGCGAGGCGTCAGTTCGCATTCGCCGAACGCTAACGCCTCATGTGTCTTAGGTTTAGCGGGCTACGCTAACAGAAAAGTAGCGAAATAGCGTGGCCCACAAACTCCGGATAGGGTCGAACAAGATAACGGCATCCGGCGTAGCGGGGGTGCCGCTCGCCTCACCTCCAAATCGTTGCTGCCGCTTCACTGTATCTCGCGTTCGCGGCAATGAATGGTGCATGAAGCTTTTATTACTGCGTTAGCATTAGAACTGTCTGTGCAAGCGGTAAGGCTGACCGCCGCCACGCGTGGACACATAGCCAGCTCGGATATAACGAACTTTTGTGTATTAAGTTTGGTTACAACGAACTTACGTGTGAAAAAGTCGGATATAACGAACCTCGGGTATAACGTATTCAGTGTGTCAGTCTCGGCAAAAACGAACGTTTGGGAGTACCACAAAAATCTAACGATAAAACGCCGCAAATTGCAAGATTGCTTCTAGATTTGGACAGCTGATAGGCTTAACAAGTGAGCGTTCTTCGGTCGCCATGGAGACAAGACGTCAAAAAGCGCGGCATGTTGTAACAGTTTGGCGTTTACATAAAATAGAGGTTAGAAGCTATTTAATTTCACATGACACGTTGTTCCTATAATTAATGCTTTTTACTGTGACTGGTGTAAATAAAAGTGAAAATTAAATATATTTTGCTAGATTACAATTTTGCGCTTCATTACTCAGCCGAAAAGGTGCGGTGATCTTCGACGTAATTCAGACGTGGCCCGTCCTCTCTTCTGAAGCTATCGCGACCACACTCCCGAAGAGCCGCCTTAGGCCCATGAGTTGTGGGGCCCCAAAGTCCGGTTACCGTATTCGCATTCTAGAACTTTCAATTAGTTCTATGCCTTCCACTGTGGCGTGGCTCAAAGCCGTGCTCGCGGCTTCAGCATGCTAACTTCAAATATTAAACCGGGGCAGAAATTTCGATAGTTGTTTTTTACAGCCCATTTCTGTTCTTGCTTCAGTGTGGCAAAAATAAGGCAAAATATTGGCGGGAACTTAAGCTCCGTCTTAATGGTATGACGCAAAAGAGTTAACAGGTCACTTCAGCGGCTTGGCGTCCTCTTCACATATCAGTTCGCAGACACGAACACTATTATTTATTTGATTTTTTTTGTTTTAATATTTTTTGTTGTTGTTTATATTTCGCCTTGTTTAAGTTTTATTTGCTAATTATTATCTAACACGAGACACACAATGCCTCCCTTTAACGAAGTCGATCGATGGCCTAGACAATAATAAAAAAAAAAATTCTCAGTGGCCCTGCAGGCTCCCTTTCCTTGATTCATGCATGTGCATCCCAGAATTTTGATGTGCTGACAAAGTGAGAGTTTGATGCTGGTGTGATTGTGCACGACGGGTTGCCTGATGCTTCCTGATTAAGTCGGACTTTAAACCTGTCAAGGTGGATGTACTTCCGTGCAGTAACGAAAGAAATCGATGCCCAAGGGTTAGCGTGTCGGACTCATGACCGAAGGTTCCCGTGTTCGACTCCCATCTGATCTGAACCTTTTTTGAGCGCTATTCATTTACTTTACGTTCTTACATGCCATAATTACGTTTGAATCATGCTGCAACGTTATATAATCGCAATTTATAAGATGTTTTAATGAATTTTAATTCCATGTGATGTCATAACCGTTTATACCAATGAGGCATTGTCACACACCTCACACACTTCACGAGGTCCTTCTTGTGGTGATGCCATGCTCTTTGTTATTTGGTCCGGAACATGTGACGTCATATCGCCATCGAACAATGGGTATCTCGTCCCCGCACCACACGGGTAGCCGCCTAATGAAATTTTGTTCTCACTCGTGCCCCTGGGGTTGCCGCCGAACGTACGTAAAGGCGAGTAGCGCGGTCGCTGCTTGTTTCGGAGTCCAAGAGGCTATTGAAAGACCATTCATAAAGCACCCCACAGGTCGACGTGTGTACTGTGCTTTGCCGCAGAAGGGAAGAGATAGAGAGAGAAGCTAAGTTGACGGCATTCAGGATTGCCCGTCCTCCACTCAGCTACGCTGCCCCTTAACATTGTGTGCTGAGACGCGGTGCAAAATTAAATTCGAATGTTAATAATATGCAAGCATACGCTTACCAGATTTTTTTGTCATGCGCAAGTTAATCTTACTGCTGCAGAAGCTTCCAAACAAGATGAACAAGGGTCGAGGGGGAGCTTCAGTCCGCTAGCCGATGTTTTAAACAGAAGAACTGTTAGCAAGAATCCCATTTTCCTGAATTTTCTCAGCCGTGGTACACTCGCGTGTACAAATGAACCGCGATTGCACTTACAGCCATCTGCTCATTGTTCAATTCTGGGATACCATTCTGATGTATGTACGGTGCGAACAGCGCAAGTAAACGAAGCACGCGATTCCGTTTTAACTGCAATCGCTCCTACCTATACCCTAAATAAATAAATATTGTTTGCCCATGGGAAAGCGCACTGGTGTCCCTTGCTAGCACGCACACGCCAAAAATGGAATTTTGAATTGCGCCTCGTGTTAACAGTGTTGAAAGGCAACAGCATGCTCGGTTTACTTTTGCCCACACCTATCCATTACAGAGCTGTGACGGTAGTTCCCTCATCACGCACCTCGTGCGAGTCGTATTTCATTTATTTCAGCAGTGCACGCTGCAAAACGACGTTGTTTGTTGCGCATTAGAAACGCACTTCCAAGCGAAAGTGGCTAAACAACTTGCCGAAAGAGAAGTGGCGCTGTTCTTTCGCAGCTTGCGGAATAAAATCCGCAACGTGTCGGGAATGCGCCACGCCATACTCTTAGGAAACAAATGATAGCGTCGACGGCCCGGCGAATATTAAAAATGATCGAGCTCAGAGACGCATTGGACTGCGTTTTTTCAAGTGCTGTTCTTCAGCACTTTGCTCAGAGAGCAGGCAACCAAGAAAAGGGGCCGAGGGAAATTTGCGAGGAAATGAGAACCAGCGCCGTGGTGATAAACAGTGGTTTGCGTTTCAAACTTATGAACTGTCACGGTATTTGCTGCAAAGAATGACGCTTTTTGCAGAATTTTTTCGTTTAGCGTGAGAAAAGCCGCAGCGCGAGCGTTTAAAACACGCTTGCCAGATTCGGCCGCAGAATTTGGTTGTAGCAGTGCGAGGCAGTAAAATCACACAAGCCGGAGCAACATCGCGTTTTTCTGTGTTAAAAAATTTCGCAATCAGCGAAAAGTTTCAGAACTCTAAGTTGTTGTTTTTACTCGGCACCGCTTGGGAAAGTTTGGAAATATGCAATCTCTCAGGGAAAACATTAAACACGGCCTGTGCTTACGCATTTGAGATAACCCCTTCGCCTATAGCCGTGGGCAAGCGTTGCGCATCGCAGCTACAAATGACAAAGTGTTGCTGCAGATGACGAGAAAACATGCTCGCTAGGCAGGGTTGCTCGTATGGCCTGGTTAGAAAAAACTAATTGAAGTTGGTGAAAGTTGAGAGTTATCGCCTGTTTTCGGGCTGACGCAAGTCTAGTTTTCTTCGAGCTGCGTGCATTGGCGGAAACGCCGGTTGGTTACAGTATGCTTGTTTTGTCTAAGTCCTTAATTTTCGGCCTTCGTAAACTGCTTGGCGTAATAAAGGGGCTGCTTCCTTGTGCTTTGGTCATATCCAACATTTCTGGACAAGAGAATGTTTTAGCAGGAAACCTTTTATGAAAGCAATTTTTTCAAGTTTTGTAAGCTGTCACTATAACAATCATATATCCGCGGATCACCTGACGGCTGTCTCGAATATTTTTTTCTTCTGTTAATGTTTTTGTTGCCGTCAAAAGCGTTCCCCCATTTGTTTTCTATGGGAGATGGCGTTGCGCACACTAAAAAACATACACAGGAAAGAGCAGAAGATGACAGAAAGAGCGCAACTGTTCATAACTCTTCGATGCGATTGATGGAAACACTTTAAAAGAGATTTTTGCTACACATCAGAAGAATGGACGACTACCTTCAATATTTCCGTAAAAGTATCTTACAATGCTCCAATTTTCAAAATTTTTGTCCGAAATTCTTCAGCATGTACTGCATTTCAGCTATTCCACAACTTGACTGTTGCACGCTGAAACATTTAACGACGCTGAAATTAGACAGGAAAGAAGATTGTTTTATTGGGGTTTAACGTCTCAAAGCGACTCAGGCTATGAGAGACGCCGTAGTGGAGGGCTCCGGAAATTTCGACCACCTGGGGTTCTTTAACGTGCACTGACATCGCACAGTACAGGGGCCTCTAGAATTTCGCCTTCATTGAAATTCAACCGCCGCAGCCGGGATCGAACCCGCGTCTTTCGGGTCAGCAGCCGAGCGCCGTAACTACTGAGCCACCGCGGCGGGGCAGACGGGAAAGAAGAGTCGATATCACACTTGTTGAAGGCTGTGAGTTCTGTTACTTGTTGATTCCAAGTGAAAGTGAAACCTTCTGCTTAATGACCATTTTTCGCAACTTAAACATCTGTGTTACCAAAACGAAAGCTCATAATGCTGCAAACAAACAGGTCTTACGTACCCCAGATGGCGAATTCCGCAGTGCGACTTCGCAAACATTTTTTTCTTGACTTCTTCTGGTGCAGGCTTTTTTCTAGCTTATGTAGGCTAAGTACTCCGATGCTTTCACTTTTTGGCATTGATTTTGCTTTTTATTTTCCAACTTCTCATTTTCGGACGCCTTAGGCAAGGTCCTCGTAATTTGCAGCAAACTCTCCTGTTCCCCCTGCATCAAAGCTTTGAGGCAGCGGAGGTAAGGAAAAAGGTTTACCGAGAGCGAGAAAAAAAATTATAAACGTGTCTTTTTACGCCTTTCATGATCAGGCTACCGAAGAACTGCTGCGACAAACTAGCTCAGCCTAATTAGCTGGTGAATCGGTACTACTGAGTGGGACTGTAATCGCAGTGGACATAAGATATATCTCAATAATCGGACGCAGGGCGCTTCTCTTAGCCTTGAGAAGCGTTTCTATAAACTCGCAATACGACTCATCGTATTCAAAATGCGTGAACTATGCGGATTTAGTCTTTGAAAGATTGCCTTCGCAAGAGATTGCCAACGGATCTCAGCAGCCCCACACAAAACAACTTCGAGTTGGGGATGAGAGGAGGAGGAACAGTGAGGGGAGAGAGAGAGAGAGTATTAATAGTTCTGGGAGCTTGGAATGCGATCCTAATCAGATGCTTTCTCTCTCCGTAAGTTTCGAAAAAGGTCAACCTGTCAGCAAGAACTGGAAGCCACACTGTGCTATTGGAGCGCAATATAATTAACATGGTTATAGTCTCGTTATTGCCTTCGCATGTTTTTGCACGCCAAGGTTCTAATAGCTGCAGTCCACCTTACCGTCTTAATTAAATGGTGCGGTAATTTCACTTTTAATTAATATTTCGCTTTCTGTATCGTTGCTTTGTTCATAACTTTAGCTGTCAAATTAGTGTCCGTAAAACGTGCTACGTTTTCATTAGCGCTATGCCTTTAAGATATCTTTCCTCGAGGACACGAAGAAATGCACGCACGATATATGTGCGAAAAGCAAGTTAAAGAGGCACGGCAAGGAAATGGAGACAGATTGTTGTCAACAGCACGAACAGCCTGCGGTCAAGCCATTGAAAGAAAGAGGAAGACAGTGAGAGGGAAGTATTGATGATCGATGGTCGAAACCATCCGAGCGCGGGTGTACAAAGTTCGGTGGCTTTTGGAGGCCGCCCTCCATCTTCCGTTTTCCCACCAACACTGCAGCCTCAAGAAAAATAAAGAAGAGGCAACCTTGCGCTTCATTATTTCTGACGTTCACTGACCTGGATATAGCTGTCGGGGCCATCTGGTATTTTCCTTGGTTGCTGGTTTGTTGCAGTGATTCGTATCCTGCGCACTGCTAGCATTCCAGAAGTTAAAGATAGGTATAAAAAAGGAACCTGCGATGGTTTTTTATAACAATAAGCATAGCGTCACGCGAATCCTGGGCTTTTCGTCATATTTTCTGCAACACAACTCGTGCAAATTATTCCTTTACTCTGCTCAACAATTTTTTTTGGTAAGGGCTTCTGCTAAGGCTTCAGAACTTTTTACCAAGGCTGCGGAGTAACTGTTTTAGCGGGATAATACATAAGCTTGGGCAAATTTCGAACACGTTTGTATGTAGAAACGAAAAACAACTTAGTCGATTCGGCGCTGTGTCCGGATGAAAGCATTTTTTAAGTGTTGCGTGTCTTGCTAACAATGAAAAACGCAGCTATGATTATGAAGGCTGGAAATGATATAGTTAGCATGCTGTTGAGTGGCACGATGATGATGATGATGTGCTCAGGCTTAATGGCACATGCCCACGGCGGGGGATATGTGCCAAAAGTGGGATAAGTCGGGTATTTTTTCTTTCTCTGTGTGATTTCACTGTATTTACATCTACCGCACATGCATGCGCAAGCAATAAGAGAAAGAGATCAAATACTAACACTGTGCTTGTAGTGCATCCTGAAGAGGTAATCGTGAATATTTATGTATCAGTGATATGCTAACGCAAGAGTCTCAAAGGCCTCGTTGCCCAGAAAATCCGTGGTGGGCGCTGTCGGCGTCGGCTTTGCACGTGATGCCCAGAGAGCAACCCAGGAGGCAGGTGGGCCGCATAGGTCACGTGAGCTTACAACGTCATCCCAACCTGGCCATCGGTTAGTTAGCGAACTGCCTGCCGTGGCAGGTGGCAGTTGAATTAATGACTGGTCGCTCGGGAAGAGCAACTAGGCCACACAAGGCCCACCGCTGTGAGCACCTGCCATCGCAGAGCAGTGGCGCATCGCTTAACAGCAGCACCACTGCGCTAGGAGGGGTGTGAGGACTCCCAGGGATCTACGAATGTAGAGAATGACTAATTTCGTATATATGGACATTAACCCAATGCGCTATCCCGTCATACCTTAAGACGGAGCTTAACTTCCCCCTTCAATGTTTTTTTGTGTTACTCTTGTGCACTTGAGGTTCATATTGATTCGAAAAGTGTTCAAAAGAATCAATTGTTAGATTCGAATTGTTATTACACTGTTCGTACGTCCATTCCAAAAGTGATAACTGGAAACAAAAAGATTGCAGCTTACACTTCGCCTTTTTTTTTTCTTTCACAAAAAATTCCGTGTCAAGGCGTCGACAGGACAAGGCGCCGACAACAGTCGACGAACGGTACACGGGTAGTTTACAGTGCACGTCAAATGCGCCTATTTTGCGCGTATTTTTTACAGCAGTGGGCGTTTCTGTTTGTTATAAATTTCGTGGGCCTAAGGGCATTGTCAAGTTCTATCACGTAGAACCTTTTTAACCGGAAAAATAGAAGGTAGTTTAGGCGCAAAGGCAATAGAAAAATTTCTGGGCGATGCCTGGTTTCGTTTTGTGAAAATCTGCGGCAAATACTGTCTTAGGTGTGATGTATAAAAAAAAGTAGGTTGAATGGAGCCAGGTTTTATTGGATGATCTTGGTGATTTTTTTCACTTCTTTTATGATGGAATGTTTTACCTTTGTTCAGGTCACTTATTTTCGGTTGGGAAGCTGCGGTACTCAGTTGAACCGAGAGAACATAGATGGTGTTATTCCTGTTAGCTTAATGCATTCCAGTCCAGCACAAGGATCGTCAAGTAAACGGGTTACATACTCAGTACACTTTAGCACAGGACTGCCACAAAAGAAATTCCATATTAACGGTAAGTCAACAGGGGATCCGCTGTGGACACACTGTCTGTCGCATCCCAGGCGTGTTTGTTCCGTATGCAAGGCGGAACATTATGCGCCTGCACGCATCAGGATTCGCCGTAGCGGAAGAGTTTCGCATCGCTGAAGTGCCGGAAGTCAGGCGTGCTCTCAATGTATGCGCATCATGCTGCTCTTCCGCCAGCCCCGGCCGACTCACACCCGGTTGGCTTCATTATGCTGCTCGTTCGCACGTCCAGGCTCCGGCAAACTGCAAGAAGCTGGCGTTACTTTTGGCTGCCTGTTGTACGCAGTTCCAAAGCGCTGCATGCCTCGCACACCGTGCCCTCTTCCGGCAGCGTGGCGGCCTTGAAAAAAAGAAGAAAAACTTTGAATGCCATTAGAGAACACAATAGCCGGCGGATGGCGCGCGCTTCGGATCGCAAAACCAGGGAATAGCTAGAGCACGCGGTTTGTTCTGTGCGTTGCTACGCGGCCTTGCGCGTGGGTGGTGCTCCGCGGTGAATAGATGCTGCTTGGAAACAAGGATTTCGAGGGGTGGTCGATAGAAAGCGCGGGGAGGGCAGGGAGAGACCACTTCTCATATTTCCATCTCCGCGATGGGAGAACACGCGGTCAGGAAATAGAGCCCATGTAGAGGAATGCTGTCGCGGCGTGTGGTTGTTCGCGTTTAGATTTTAGTTTTTTTTTTCTTAAATATTCCTCGGTCGTTTATTCAGGAGAGCTTTCAGCGCTGCTTCTGGCTTCTGTGGAAGCAGACAGGATATTGAAAGAGGCTGAAGATGGCGAACGAGATTTATTTCTCTGCTTGGAGTGCCAGTGCTCCACTAGCTACAAAGGACACCATAGTGTCGCGCTGTGATTCAGTGTGACTTTGATTAGGAAGATCACTGACGCTATGTAATAACCTGTTTTCGTCTCCATCACAAATAACTCGCGGGAAAACACGTCTCTCCTGCTTGTGGAAGACAGAAGTCGACACGTAGTTCTGCATGTTCGTTGCAACAGGTTCACGTGTCGTTGGAATTCCTAGCGTACTTGGCATTACATTAGCCTACTGAGCACAAGCGGAATACGAATTGCAGAAAAAAAGTAGCGTTAAAGGGTTGGTGAAGTATTTTTGCGTGGTGAAAATGTTCCGCGCTTAAACTTAGTCTTGTGCGTATCTATACTTAAGATAATTAGCATTTTTGTTCATAAGCTTAAAACTCTGCTTTTTGTACATATTTTGTACATTTTGTACAACTTAAGAGCGTTTCGCACGACCCAGAGCAGTTATAGATATAAATCGTAGCATTTTGGTACAGCGTGCTTCGTTGTAATTTATTACCTTCAGTGTAAATTGTCTGCACTGTAATGAATGAGTTCGTGCGCTCGTTGCGGAAAGACAAACCAACATAAAAAACTTGCAGGTCTTGTTGAAGTGAAAATACTGCGTCAGACGTGTGCCATCTGTCAGCAGTGTTCCGTGTCGCACTTGTTTCCGGCACAGAGGCGGCGGAGCTGACAGTTCCATAAATCATCGTTTCGCACTAAAAGAACTGGCATGTTCGTTTTCGTGTTCATGACTTTGAGAAAAGCTGTTAGGAAAGCAGGAAAAATCTATACCAATGGAAGGCCTTCACGGGACGTGAAGGTCTTATTCTAGCGATGCGCCTTCAGGCTTCTTTTTTGGTCAATGCGAGGCCCTTTTCTTGAGGAGTGGGAAGTCGTGTTGGTAAGCTCAGACCCGGCCGTCCAGGTCCGGGCCACCCAGGTCGCCGTCGGTCGAGGTATGATGGCCATCTAGCACGGAACGATCTACACATGCTTTTGACGAAATAAAGTTTTTCCTCCTCCTCCTCCTCCTGCTCTCACGCGTGCCCTCTCTCTTTCTATGACATCTGCTAGTTTAGCTGAATGCATGGTCAAGTTCAAAGAAAAGAGGCACCGGGATTCTTTGGCGAATGTTCGTGAGTGCACACCGCTGATACTTAAAGCAGACATATTGACGTAAGAAAAACAGTTTAGTTTTGTAGTGTTTATAAACAATGTTTCAATCTAACCGAGACTCATTATAAAAAAACAAACAAAAAAACTGAGAACCTGAAGAGCGCAGGAAAAACTAGAGACGAGTGAGTCTTCTTTAGAGGACAGCAGCCTTATAGTACTGTAGTATAGACACAATTGCTCTAATCAGTGACTCATTCGGAGGAGTTGCCGACAGGCCGCTGAAAGGAAAAGTACTCCCGCCTGTACATTCACACCACCGCTACCACCCGCCCGCACTAACATTAATACAAAGGGGAGGTCGATACACGGGAGGTCAATGCAAGAACTAAAATGTCGGTGACGTCGTGAAGTGTAGTCACTGCGTGATACACGAAATTCAATATGTAACAGCAGATTACAGCTTTCGACCCACCCATGTAGATGCATGTGTACTATCAGCAATGAATGAAACGCGAACAAGAAAACTGAGGTGACATCACAAAAACACCATCATATTAACTCGTGAAGAGGAAATGCAAGTGAGGTTGATAACACTTCTGAAGAAGTGCTTTCGCACCTGCGAACTTAAAAGAACGTGATCTAGTAATGAGCTTCCGCTGACTAAAATATATATATTTTTTTGTGGTTTCATGGCTTAGCTGTCTTGTTCGCGCTTCATTTCTTTACTGAGAGTACACGTCCTTATGGCAGTGGTTACTGCATTTGCCAGCAAAGTGTGAAATGAGTAGAATCAGTTTGAAGCGTTCGACTGCTGGAACAACAAAAGGGGAGGAAAACTTCTCCGGGGGGAACGGTGATGGCCAGGAAATATGTCGCAATGGAACCTTATCAAAATTGTTTAGAATAACGAACGTTTTGTGAGGCGAAGACTAAGCTTGGGCTCTGTTCAAAGCTGAAACCTGCCTTTTCCTGCTTCCTGCCCATTTTTTTTTTGCTCAGTGAAAATAAAGCTGAAAGAAATTAAAGAAATTTGCTTTGCTGGTGTAAACGTTCGGCGCTTATGACGCATCGTGCACTGAGGCGTCCTCTGTCTGGTAAGTCATACACTTTCTTCTTCAAGAAGTAGCGTCATTTCTTAATAACGACTACTCAGTGTCCTTTGCAGCTATAAACTGATGGCTTTATGTATATGCTGACATAAAGGCCAACCCAAATTTATTGGTACAATTCGATTACACCTGTAGTGTCTTCAAGAAAAGCCTCCTGGAGTAGCATGCCAGGCCTATAACCAGGCAGACCTCTCCATTATCCATTAAACTCTCTTTCCTTCCTTCCTTCCTCCACGAAAAAAAATAACGCATTTTAAACTGTTAACACCACCTCCAGCAGTTAGTTAAGCCTAAAAAGCCTGCAGATATACTCTGCAGGGGCAAGAAACAGAGACAAACGCTGTCCCATGAACCGTTTATCACAGTGGACTGCAAGTTTTGATAAGTCATAAAATTTCTGGAAAGTAGCCTGAAATTTAATGATAAAAAATTGACAGGGACATGTATATCCCATCAATGCAATAGCATTTGAAGCTTTCAGAAGCGATTAGGGTCTAGTGACACCACTTTCCTCTAGCCAATCGGAATTATCCGCCGCGGTTACTTTACTTACCGTCTGCCATTGGGGATTATCCAGTCTGGTGGCGTCACTTCATTTCAGTCAGTGGCCGAATTTTATAGGCAACGACACATTTTTTTTCTGATTAGGCTGTTAATACTGTTGCATAAAACAAGGACGCTTAAACAGCATTTCGTAATGCATACTTTGCGAACAGTTAAAGAAAAATAAAATATATTCGCCGAGGTCCACAGATGTGAGAAGTGGTGTTAAGTGCTAGCAAGGCTGCGCAATGTTCTTCGACCTTGAATCATTAGCACGAAGAGAACTGCCCCGAGTAGCTGCATTCATCCCTTAGAATTTCTAATTCCTCCTTCCCGTCACACGCAGTGGTTGCGCCTCGGGCCCCTCCCCGATTTCTGTAACGAGTGCTGGCTGCTTTTTTTCCCGGACTCCTGGGACTCGGCCACGGAGGCATTTCACAATACCTCGTCAGCAAACTGCAGGCGCCTTGCAGCTGGACAACGAGGTTTCGGTACCGGCGGCTAATGATTTGCCAAGCAGTGAGCGGCCAATTCTTGGCAGCCAGTTCGGCTGGGATGAAAACACTCGACTGCACTGTGTAGGCAAAGTTACGACGGTGTCATTTCAGATTGTCGGAACAAAATGGATCGTTATGGAAATGGCGCGCAGTGGAACGACGCGCCGCATTCGTTGAACCTTCGTCTACTGTGCCGAACATGAGGTGCGCAAAACGTTAGCTCGATGTGCGGACTCCAACCTTCGAAAGCAGGGATACTGAAAATGTAGGTGAGCATGCGTAAAACTGAACAACAAAATTTCTAATAGTCCTTTTTAATGTCTTTTTCATTTAAATTTCTCATGCACTTCGGAGAAGGTCATAGCGACTTTACTTATCGTAGACTTTTGTAAAAAAGAAACCCATAAGAACTGTCTCATTGAAATAAAGCGCGGTAGTCACATAAACTCAGCTGTATCTAAAAGTTAAATTGAGCTATAAGTTAGGTGCTAGAGCAGTATTCAAGACGTATCCTGGAGAACAGCATTGGATTAGGCTCAAGGCCAGAAAAGTCAGAAAATGTCCTTGGAGGAGATGATGAAAATTAGCACAAAGGCACACAATAAATGGTACTTGGAGATGAAAGAGCGGACTACGAGAAGCTTAGTAAGCGAGACAACTCAGGAACCGACACACGTACTTGCTGTATGATTCAGCGATCGCGCCCCCTTCAAATGCCGAAAGATGGAAAGGCATTTGCGGCCATCAAACCACAGCGAATTATGTAATCTTTATAGCCCCACAAATAGCGGATCTCTCTTATTCAGTTGCGACCGTTTATTGAGTGCCGAGCGGACTGGTGCGTTTGAGTCGTACACAGCAGGAGAGATGGCTCCTCTAAACAAAAGCAGAGTTAAGAGAAAAAATGCACTCTCTGGCCACACCAAAGCATATCCAGGTGCTGTGCGGACGGGAAAGGCAGTCCAATCGAGAAACGGTCCCACGTGCCGAACGCCCATTCATACGTGAGGCCAGCAGTGGGGAAACAAAAAAAGGGAGGAGACCAGGGTGCGATGAGGGAGAAAAGAGGAGCCGAATGCTTGAGCAGGAAATTGCTCCACGGCCTCCCCTGTGGGTTAGACGGGCTGCCTTAGGGAGGACGCGCCTTTGTTCGCGTGCACGTTCGTACACGTAAGCTGGCTAGACTCAGTGAGGCGTGCTACGCAAGTGCGCGCAAGAAGATCGCTGACGCCCTCGTTAGTTTTGCTCAAGTAAACGAGGAAGTGGAACACTTCCACGGCGCATCGTTCTCTCAAGGCTGGGAAGAACGAAGAGCAGGCTCCCAGTGGCGAATAAATGCTGCCATTCGGGAGGGACGGAGTGGGACGTAGGAACTAGCGAGGTGCCGTATCCGGAATGCTAAGAGAGAAAAGAACGAGGAAGGCATCCCAGAGGTCTGCAATTTCCGCCTGAACGACGGCACGTGATCTCAGCTTTTGCCGAGATCCGCTGCTGGCCGATGATATCTCGGAGGCCCTCTGGGGAGCGTGGAAGCGCGCTTCCAGTGGACCAAGCAAGACACACCGCTTCCCACTAGCGAGAGCATTAAGGGGGGTAGGGGTTGAAGAGAGAGTAGAAATCATCCTTCTTCCTCTCGCTGCTTGCTTTCTTATATTATGCTTCTTCATTTGCTAAATATCGCAGCTGTAAGTTGTGGCTTACAGGAGGCGATGTATATCCATAGGTGATGTTTTGTAAGCGTAATAAAGTCAAGGCTAAAGTGCAGGGGATAGTTCCGGAAATTCTTGGAAAAAAAATACTTGGTCAGAGGCAGCTCGTCAGCTTAATTTTCTTGTGGGACTCAGACGCGCTCAAGCATAGAAAGAGGGTGGTAGGCACATGCGCTGGCAAGAGGTATGCTTAGCGATATCTTAGGTAGACGCATAAGCTTGATGGAATCTTTATTTTTCTAAGCCGGACGCAGTCGTTCAGCGTGTGGTGCACTATCTTAATTGTCGTGCTTGTGCGTTTTTTTCTTAAATAATCGTTTTTTTTTACCTGCCAAAGAAACTATAGAAACTGCGTGTGAGTACGAACACAAAGTTCAATCACCATTCCTTTTCTCATGGGTTTTTTAACTTAACGCGTGCACAGGCCTCTTCATAACAGGGGGTGGGGGGGGGGGGGGGGGGGGGGCAGTGCCTCTTCAAGCCTTTTGGGTCAGAGAACAACGGGGGACAAATTTTGCCCCCCCCCCCCCCTCCCCTGCACAAGTGTATGGTGGGCACAACTTGATGAAGGCGAAGGGGAGAAGAAGCCACTTTTGCGGGAAATTTCGTTTTTTGGAAATCTTTGTAGAGCAGCCACAGTCGACCAGCAGGTTTCACAAAATGACAAAGGGGCCGCTGAGCCGTATTTTATCTGAGCCGTGGAAGTGCGCTTCAGAACTTACTTTAAATCCTTAAAATGCAATAAACGAGCCTGGACTCCACCCACTTCGCGTTGAGGGTGTCCTAATGCTGAGGGAATAAAAAACAATATCACAGGAGAAGACGAGAAGCGGGTAGCGGCTCAGGGCGGAGCACTCGCTCCAGGCCCGTTGGCCATTAAATCATTCCTTGAGCTCCAGTCACGTTGAGGTTTTTTCACCTTGCCGCTCCAAAGCATTTGAACGAAGCGGTGGCGATCCCCTTAATATTGCCCCGGAGTTTCGGAGCCTGTTGTCCGCTGAGGAGTTCGGTGAATCACTCTTGGTACGCGATGTCCGGCTCAGCCCGTCCGACCTGCTGTGACCCAACTTGCCGCTAAACACCGCGTTGTCCCTGCCTTGACCAAACGGCACGATGGCCCGCCGACAACCAGATTCCGAGCAGCTAAGGACCTGATAATGACCCGACGCCACCCAGATGAGACGTACGTACACCAGGCAACATGACGACCAACCCCACCCTGCATTCCGGCTTCCACCTCCGTCGGCTGCTCGGGACAGCTGGGCCTGACGCTCTGCGGGCCTACATACATTACAGCTGAGACATCGCATCATCCATCGCAGTGCCAATCCATTCATCCTCTTCCCTCCTTTCCTGCTCATGCGCGTCGTCGTCTCATCGTTTTCGTCGCTACCCCTCGAACGGAACGATCTCTCTTTACCCCGGGGTCATGCAACAGGAGAAGCATACGAAGAGGCGTGGTGGGGGGCGATCTCATGCTAGGCCCGCCGATCATTAAATCATTCCTTCACCTTCAACCATACGGTAATAATCTTCGGCTTGCAGCAGGAAGGGTCTGGTTATGTCCCAGGTGGTTAGACAGAGGCGATTAAAATTCTAAATTTTGTTCATTTACTCTTGTCACTTCAAGTTTGATATGTCTTGAAGTCGTAACGTTAAACATCAGTCGGGTACACACACTATATATATACTATATATATACACACACACATACATAATAGTATTTTAGTAGTAGTTGTAGTAATAGTAGATTTAATACAGTATTTTTAGCTGTCCCATCAGTAACTTCAGAAAAAAGAGGCGTTCGATCATGAGTATTTTAAGGACTCCGGTAAAAGCATCAAACAAATATTATGCAGTATTATATTTTCAGCTTTCCAGCATGCTTACATAAATCACGTGGTCGAAACTAACTACGGCTTGTTGGAACGGCGCAGCTGTTATCGGTCGTCAATGAAAAATGAAACTCTCTAAATATACCACCCATTGATTCTCAAAAGTATATCCATGTATCCAAAAAGCCAATTCACTCTTTTTCCTACGCAAATGATCAACGGTTAATTTCTTAAGGCAACTGAACAATTTCGCACAAAGTGTCCCAATGAATAAGGATCGGGAATACGAGAATTTTTGAAAATAAACACGTCAGGAATCGTAAAATAACTGCATTTTGAACATCCACATGGCACTAGAAGGTGTGAAAAAATTTGATATTATTAATGACGGCAAAACCTTTCTCCGCGAAAATGGCGATGTACGTGCTAGCAAGAACGCTTTCTAATATTATTTACTGCGTTCGCTATGCTGTATAAAAAAAAAAAACAGCTTTGCGTCATGAAGTACGCTGAATCCACCTCAAGAAAAGAAATCACTGTTATGTGTACCACGCTGTCGGAATAAGCTTCGAGTGCGGTTTGTATCCGATTGCCGTAAAAAGTGGGTTATAGGGTAAAGTGGTTCTAATTATCTCCCTAGCACTCATCTGCGGAAATAAAGTCGAAATTTCCTTTTGAGCAATTAAAGTTTTGGCTCGGGCTAGTTGGTTCATGTTGAAATGTTAGAAATATTTAGAAATGTTAGAAACACGTGGAGGACGAAAAGGGACACTTTCAGGCAAGACAGGCGCTGTATGAAGTTTACGAAAGTGATGGATGCCGTCTTGTCTGTAAGATGATGATGATGATGTCCTCAGGCTTCCTTTGCGTCGTACACTCGAGAAAAACTCGATAAAACTCGAGAATAAACTCGAGAAAAATAGAAGCGCACCTACTAATTTATTTGTTCAAGCCACCAGAGCCGGTAGCGTAGGGGGCATCGCGGCAAGCATGATAGGGCCAGTGCTTGCTACACGCTGTCGCATGCGACGAGTGCATGCGTGTAGATTACATGACATATCCCTCGCTAATACACGTTTCAAGCGCGAATTATTACCGAGTCCTGTGAAAATTTTCATAATGTGAAATTTATGTAAGGTGCATGCTAGTATTCCGCAGAAAAAATTTTGACCTTCCCAATGATTAATTTTGCAGTTTCTGTCGGCTTTTCATATTTCGCCATAGTGACACAACACTATTTTCAACGTGCCGGTTACACTTATTTTGTCCCAATTCCTATCAGATTAGGTTGTTTGAACGAATCAGCGTATTCCAGGTACTTCAAAACGTTTATGGCACCAGAAAAGGAAGGCGAGAATTAAAATTCTTTAGGCATAGCAGAAGTGCTGTAGAACACGGAGCCGTACATTTAAAAAGGAGATTTCTGAGTTGATTTCTCACGCCTGACTCCACATATTCGAATACAAGACTTTTGAGACACCGCATTCTTCGCGCCCACGTTTGTGGAAATTGCGCCTTTTATAGGCGGCATTTCATGATGGTCGGGTCTCTCCCACATATGTGGACCGAGTTCCAGTAGGGGATACTTGGCAGTAATTAAGCCACTACTTGCTTACTCTGATACTGATACACTAAGTAGCACAAATGAGTAACTTTTGATTTTCAATGCTCAAGAACAGGGTGAAGCCTTTGTGTTCGGTCTAGCTTTTTGTTTGGTCTAGCTTTGTGTTTCGCCTAACTTTGCGTTTCAACCCGTTTCTGCGCCATTCAAAACAAAAATGGACCACAACCAGCTAGTCCAACAATAAGTTCCCTTAATAGTAATGGAAGCTGCAAACAGCGCCGAACAACGAAACGAGCAAACAGCGAACGAAGACAAGACACACAATACAGTGATGATGATGATGATGATGATGTCCTCAGGCTGAATGGCACATACCCACGGCGGGGGATTGGCCAGGGTACATAGCGGATACAATACAGTGCCATTGTGTGCGTCTCGTCTTCGTCTTCATTCATGTCCGTTGCGCCATTTCCAGTCATCATGTTGAGGCAACTAGCCCAATCGCCTCGCTAATACTAATTGCTTCTTTTATTTTTTCTCTTTTCGCAAATGTTCTCGGCGCGTTTTTAGTCATGAGCTGGGATTATTCAGGCTGGCCTGAAAGCGGTTTTGTAAGCCTTTGCCGACTCTTTGGATAGAAAACTTGAGCTGCTAGACAGCAAGGGAGAGATGAATGCTGACACGTATTCTGTTAGACTTCAGTTCACACTGTTAGGTAAATGCCCAACCGAGGCCTTGTGCTCATAATCATCCACATAGAAAGCAAGAGTTGAAGTCAAGGCTGTAAGCCGGGCTAATTGGTTGTACATTATTAATTAAAAAAGACGCGCTTTAGACGAGGACACAAAAATAGAAGTACAAAGGACACACGCTGTTCTGTATACTTCTATTTCTGTGTCCTCGTCTAAAGCGCTAGTCTTTTTTATTTAACCGAAGTTGAACTTACAAATCAGTCACAAAGGTTTCTGGGTGTCGTAAAGAGTGTGTGGCCTCTAAAATAATTAATGAGTGTGCGAGACCTGCGGCATTTAGGGCCAGTAGTGAGTGGTATGTAATCCGGAATAAATTTTTCTCACTGGTATTGCATGCTCGGAGTGGAACAATTATCAGTCTGCTTACATGGCCGCGAAGCTATTTGAGTTGTGACCGCCGTGAATTAGTCGGGGAAAAAGTTTGGAGGAAGGTTAGAAGTTGCAGTGGGATAGTTTGCGTAATATATACTCACATATATTAAAAAAAAAATAAAGACCAGCGTGCGGCACAGTTTACTGACATTTAAGTTATGCCACTGGCCCTCGTCAGAATTTCTGGATCAAAGTGGAAGGTGCAGCATATATAGTCATGTGCACAGCAGCATGCAGCAAAATACACCGCAGAAAAATAAAAACATGTCAGGCACGTGGCTGGAAGACGATACGTTAGACACAGCAGCGGTCAGAAAAGCTAGGTTCGAAATATCGTGCCGCCTGTCTTAACCACACAATGCGGCGGCAGCAGATAAGTAAGCATGCGTGGAATACTCAGTTGGCATACTGCCATTTACAAGATGCCAATCCACAAATGCTCAACAGCAAAAATCGCGAATCTAGAAATTACGCATGATCTAGAAATAACACGGTGGCAATGAACAGCAAAACAGAAGCTTGAATAGTTATTACAACATCCTGGGGACACATCATTGAGCAATCCGCCTGTTTCACCTGAGCATGCAAAAGATAAAACAGAGATCAGACGCAATTTACGATGTAGACTGGATAAGGCAAAGAACAAAAAAAGTGATTAAAAGAGCACCAACCATGGTTAATTTTTGGGCGTGAAAATCGAAAATTTGTGAAAAAAGGTCATGTGGCCGTCGCGTCATGACCCTCTTGACCAATCAGGATATTTTGCTCACGGCAAACCACGCTGACTTTAACGCTTTTGCGTTAATGCTCTTGCGTTAAAGTCAGATTGTTCCGAGAAAATGCGCATGAAACGAGCTGTTTTATTATTGGGGAGGCTGGTTTTAACTTACTGGAAATTGTTACAAAGTACAGATACTGCTGGCGAACCGTCGGTTTTCGGTACACTGTTGTAGTTAAGTTATGTTCGTGAAGAGAAGTTGCAACGTCAAGAAAATTGATGGTACATCCAGAGCAGGTATGAACAAATGATATGGAAGGATACACAATCTTATAATCGGTCATAAATGGCAGGTGCTCAGTTTCACGATGAGGCCAATTGAGAAATATGTCATCAATATAACGCATATACTATAAAGACACTAAGGGCTGGCTTTGAAAAATTTTGTACTCTAGTATCGCCGTACTAATGTTTGCATAATTAGGGCCTATTAATGTGCCCGTCCAAGTTCCACTGGCCTGAACGTTTCCGTAAACTCAAAATTATTTAGTTGTAATTTCAGTTTGAGTATGGTGACCGAAGTACAATTGCCTGTGTTTTTTTAGCAGCAGCTTCCCTGTAGGGGGTTCGAACGGCCCGAGTACTATCTCTATCTGCGTGCCGAATGTTAGTGCACTGAAGTAAGGTTATGTCGATGATATCAGAGAGGAAGTTACTGCTGTCATTTATGAAAGATAAAGATGTGGGCTGAATGTTGTTAACGGGCGTGTAGAAGTAACGACGCAGATTTTCCTGAGCCGTTGGCAAGTAGTGGTGACGTCGCAATAATTGGGGCAAGTGCACACTGTTGTCTCAAGATGTGGGTAGAAATGCCGAATTGCACCTCGGACAGCATTTAAAACCATATTAAATTTTGTTCTATCAAAGTCTGCCAACTGAAACAAGTCATATCCCATGTTTTAATTCACAATTTTGTGTATGTCAAAATTTTGTGTATTCAAAATTTTGTGTAAATTTTGTGTAAAGAACGTAGTGGTCCTAATTCTCCACACATAACAAACATCTCGGATTCCGAATTAACCACAGAAGAAAATAGAGTGTTGTTCCGCGGACTTAGCTTTTGCCCTTAAAAAGGCGGGTGGTGAGCTCCAGCTGCTGAAAGATTTAAACAATTTTGAACAAAGTCCGTGCTTTCGGTATTGTTTTCTTGATAAGGCAAATTCAGACGCCTCGGGCATTCCGTTACCGTCTCACAAACAATGGGTTCCTCCCACCCAGTGGAACAAGTGTCTAGTTTTGTACATCAGTCCTTGACATAGATGTCCACAAATATACAAAAACAGTTCGCTTTCCACCAAAACTTTGCAGTAAGCAATGAAACAGTTATCATTCCAAAATAAAATCCTCATGAAGACAGCTGACAAGGGTGATCCGCAGCAATAATGAATTAAAATGATTACGTCGCAGCGATATACAGGCCGCCAGTAGACGTGCACAGATAGTAACTTCTAACTTGTGACCCGACGGACTGGTTCAAAGAAATACTTACGAATACATTTCTGAACCTAAATAATTAAACAAGTGTCAGAAAACACTTTTCGCTCAATTGTTTCATTCAGCCCAGTGGCCAGCAGTTTCAACTTGCTACCAAAAATCATAACAAAATAATCCAGATCGGCCTATTATTCGTGTCGGCATGGTTCCGGACAATCTTGTTTATGTAGATACGCTGATAAATTGCATTCCACCCATATTTTCGTCTGTCATAAAGGACACCACTAACTTCCTGTCAGAAATAAGCGAGATTACCATTCGTCGGGATTCTTTGGTTGTCATGCTGGACGTCACTTCACTCTACACGAACATTCCGAATGCAGGTGGAATTCGAGCTGTTGTCAGCGCCTACAGTGAAGCTTGTGTTGAAAAAAATAATTAAGAGATGCTCTCTCGCCGCCCTAATCAATCTGATATTACAGGTTAATAATTTTGAGTTAGACGGAAAAGACTGCGTTCAGTTCAGTTGAGCTTTAATGGGTGCACTAATAGTCCTGAATTATGCAAATATATTTATGGGGATACTGGAAAAGAATTTTCGGAAAGCCGGTCTTTAGCGCTTCTGTACGTAGGCGTTACACTGATGATGTATTTCTCCTTTGTCCCCATGATGAAGCCGGGCTCCTTCCATTTATAACCAATTATAACAATGTGCATCGTTTTTTATCATTTCCTTGCACCTACTCTGTACGTACAATAAATTTTCTTGTTGTAACAATTTAGCTTCATGACTTCATGAAGACAGCTAAACTACAACACCGTACCAAAAATCGATTGACCACTAGCGGTATCTGCACTCTCATAGCAGCCGTGTCAAACATGTTGAAACGAACATCGCTTACAGTGAAGCAGTTCGTTCCGTAAGGACTCGCTTGGAAAAATTTGATTTCGAACGTAACTGGGTTACACTTCGTAGCGTGCTCACTAAATAAAAATACCCGTCGCAGCTTATACAGATGCCATGAAGCGTGCTGATACACCTGTGCGAAGGTTGCTACTGGCTACAGGCCAACAGAAACTCCTCACTTGCATAATAACTTTGTTCAGACTCACTGTGCAACCGCCCCGAAAGTTTCGACAATTCTAACGAAGCATTAAAAATTCTCACGCAAAGCGAACGGATGAAGAAGATATTTATTTAGTCATTTAGAGCTTTTTGCAGAAGATCTAGAGACCTAGGCTACAGTTTAACATAGTCGGAGCCTATTTTCCTGAACCCACAGGCTGTAATCCTTGTAACAGGAATAGTTGTAAATTTATGTCCGCACATGATCACGTATCGAAGTCTCAATAGCATTGGTTCAAACTCTCGTTTAATCATTCAGGGCAACCTCACAGACGACACCGCAAGCGTCATTTATTTAGTGAAATGTACGGTATGTAACTGGCAGACCTGTCTGAAACCCCTTTAGGATTACGCTGTAATAACCGCAGAGCCCATGCTCAATCCCTTCTAAACATCACCCTTTCAGCAAATTTTCTCTTTCCAGGTTCATTGGATCAGATTTCAGCTACTGTTCTAGAATCCATCTACAAAGCTAGTAATGACCAATAAATTAGCGTTGGAGAAGTCACAATGAAACATGTTGGCCAGCGGCTTTAGTTGCAGGCTTCAGAGTATACAGAACCGGAATAGCTGACCCCTGTCTTTGCCAACATGCTTAGTAAACGGCACGAATTCAGCTCTCGACAATAAAACACCATGGAGGATGTTACTAGTACTTTTCTAAGTAATCAGAACATCCTTAGTTTTATGCAGAGCACGTCGAAAGTCTCGAATCTTGCGTAGCGCACAAAGGAAGTTCTTGCAAACTTCGGATGCAGGTTGGCTATTTTATTGTCCACTAGTTCAGCTACGCAAGACGGAAATTTCCCAGGTAAGGTAGCGGAGGACACCAGTGAAACTGCACAGTGCGGGTACAAATGCATGGATAGGAAAAATGTAGGCTGCGACAAGGTCAAGACTTCTGTAAAACAACACAACGCTGCAGTCAGAAGTTGCATAAAAGACTAAGAGAATAAAAATGGTGCGAAATCCGGAGAGAAAAAGAAACAGGAAAGAAGAGAAAGAGAGTAAGAAGAGAGAAAAAAAGGAGGAAGACACCACGTTCCTTGTGGCAGACCTGAACCAACTGTTCTACCAATCTTCGCTGGACAAGAGAGTACAATGGCACTGTTATGCAAGTGTGAACTCCTGTTGCTTCCGGTGCACTGTCAAGGGCCATAATTCTTAGGCGAGCTTATCGAAGCCCAAAGAAACGAATAATGAAAAGCTGTTGGTGACCCGACACGGGACATGGAATAGACCGAGTATCGTGTAACAACCGGATGCTTTTCTGTTCGTGGATCCCCTCGACCATATCAGCATTAAGTGTAAATAAATGACTGCAGCTTGTCACTAACAATAGAAACTGGCGACTCACCTCGCACTTGAATGGCAGGTACCAGGGCAACAAGAAATACGGTAGCAGTCCAAAAAAAGGAAACATCTTGCACTCGGGTAATCCGAACGAAGAATGGTTTGGCCTTTGGTTCCACTGTGGTCATCAGTGCAAAAAAAGCAGGTGCCGAGCCTAGTTTAACTACGAGGAGTAGGAGGTGCTGGAATACTTGTTAGCACGTGCCGTCCTTTTTGCTCAACTCAGGGGCTTTGCTATTCTCGTCCTTGCAGTAATACAGCCCCAACAGGGCTTGGTATTCGGAAGCGGAAGAGTCGTTGAAAACTTCATTATCCTCATCTACACAATTTAAACGCGAGTTGCTTTCACTTCAAGCTCAACAAAGCCATGCGAAACAAAACTCTGTAATCAGTTTTGCGACGTGAACGCTTTAGCAGGTGCGCTGATGGGAGGAGCTCTCTGCATTAATTAGACTCGTTTACAGCTGGAGTTTCTGGCCTCTCAAAGCTCGCGCGTAGCGGAGAGCGGAGGTTTAAACTGGGGCCGTAGCGAGCACGCGGAGTACCGATGTGAGTACGGCAAGCAGATGGGAGTCGAGCACCCTCTGGGTCGGATGCGGAAGTGGGGGAGGAGAAGGAGGGTGGGGCTGGGAAGGCAGGGAGGTTGGGGAACGTGAACGGGCGCTTCCTAAATCGATGACGCCAGCGCCATCTGGCGAATCTCGCGAGACGCAACGGAGCCCACCGGCTGCCGTAGCCGGCCGCCAGCCCGAAGCCGCAATCCCGATGAGCGGGGCCGAAGTCGAGTAAGCAAGGAGATCTGAGCAGAGCATACACTGGGGGAACGAAAAACAAACAGAGCAAGCGTTGAAGCACGTGGCGAAGGCGGAGAGACTTGGTAGCTTTCTTCCACGTTCTTTCTTGCTTGGGAAGCGTTATGCGACCGGCGGGAGCAAAGTGCAGACGGGAGCCGACTGATATTACGGAGCGGGGCGTCCTGCTCCGCTTGTACCGGAATTGAAACGTCGAAAAGAAGAGAAACATAGACCCGGAGTGAGTTTCCGTGAAGTCGAACCGAGTTTTACGCGAGATGCACAGATCGAAAAATTTATGAGTGAGTTGACCTCAGGGGGCATGCTTTTTGAGGCACCGTGGAGGTGCATAAAAAGCATATAGCAGATTGCCCCTGGGACTTATTTTGCCCAATTTCTTTCTTTTTGCCTTTACATCATGGGTACCGGTCGCCTGTGAATCCAGGAGCAATGGCTAGCAAGGTGATATCGAGTGCCGGCTCCTGGCTTGTATAAAGGGTTCCGCTGGTCAACAAATAATAAAGAAAAGATGAATGTTGAAAAGAATATGAAGTACGGTCCCTGGTTACAAACTACCTTCCTGACAAACTGAGGATGACAATCGTCGTCCTGCCGTACATATGCTTTGTCCTACTATCATGTTAAGCATATTTCTGTTAACGTGATCAGCGGATGCTCTCTGTTAAGAAAATACTCAGGTCATGTTTTAGATGCGAGCGCGCATTGAAATACATTTCTCATTGTGAGAATATGTATGCTTTATTTTTATGGCAGCAGTGGTATGCGGAGTTTAACGTATAGGTGCTGCGCGTAGGCTGCAAGGAAAGGCGTATAAGAGGCTTGAAATTAATTTAGGCTGCCCGGGGTACACTAACGTGCGCGGACGTGTTCCGAACGTATATGCTCTTCGCCACCATCGAAAGGCCGCTACCGCAGCTGCAATTCAATACTATGTCTTTGGGCTCAGCTGCTCAACGCGAAACGCACTCAGCGATCCTGGCGGCTATTTCTTTGGAGCAGAGAGTGCACATTTATGAGCTCATTTAGCTCTCCTAAAGGAAGTCTGTTCGAGCTGCGATTGGCGGCGTATCCACTGTTACACCAGGAAAAGCACACTGCAAAAAATAAACCCTCCCAAACCCGTAATTTCATTTGCGTTGCGAATGGGTATTCCGCAAACCTACCGTGACCTCATGTCTTTCGAGGCCAAGAAGTACACGTACGAGATTAATGCGGTCTATGCAATTTTGTCAGCTTGGATAGAGCCGGGAAGAGGAAATTATTGAGCGCAGAAAAGGGGCCTCGCACGCTTGTAAAACAATTTTTCAAGGCTATTTCTGTTTTATTCATTTGCTCTTTTAGCCCCAGCGCAGCCATAAACATCAGGCTGATTGGAAAAGTAGACACAGGGCTTTATTTGATACTCCAAGCATCTCAGACATGCTTCGTCGTTTTTTCTCTGGCGAGGAACGGACACATCATAGGAAAGAAAACAAGGACGCAGTGGAGAGTCCTACTTACAGGCATTGCAGGCAAAAGAATATCGTATATCTCGCCCTTGCTATGCACTACAGCATACGGTGTCACTTGAATACTGTTTAATAATTTCAAATGGGAAAGTGATTTTACTTCATGCGATAAGAAGGGATGAAGACTATATCGGAAGAAGGGTGTTAAGAGACGGACGTAGAAGGTAAGTGGGCGCGTGCACGACCAAGGAGGAGGATGAGAGAACTGGTTGAGAGAGATTGTTGGGAGAAAAAGCTGTCGGTGGGGAAAACCCAGAACAAGAAGAGAACTCATTAGAAACAATGGTCCCACATAAACAAATGCTATAACCTGAAGGTGGAGGAGATAGTGATCGTGATGAAGAAGGCATTAATTTTATAGGTGCGTGATAAGTTTCTTCGTAAGGTGGAATAGTAGATGTCGTTGTGTGTGCAAAATTATCGGCTTTCAAGCACGCTTCGTACAAATGCTGAATTCGACATTACGATGAGTAATGAGAATACAGAAAATCAGCATTTACGGCAGTCTGTAAGTAGTGTTTAGAGAAAGGCCTAAAAGGAAATAACGCCCGTCCCCCAGTTGAAAAAAACTAGCAGTCTTTTACACGAACTGCACTAAACCGAACCTTACGCCCCATTTTTACGAATTTTGTTGCACTTAAACTTGAACTCACCATACAAATGAACTCACCATACAAGAATATTACTGCGCTAAAAATACCTTTATATTTTTTTTTCCACGAGCTGTGCGGGAGTGAAACTGCTTTGATGATTCACTGACTGTACAGCCAACTACTGAGAAATTTTTGGCGCTAGCTGGCAAAAGTGTATTGTCAGGGAACAAACTGTTATTTTTATATACTTTTCGTAATATTTTTGGGTGTTTTTTATGTATTTGTATTTCCATGTATTTATTCCTATTTCTCGTGATGATTTATGAAGTGAAAAGGCGGTCATTATTAATGCGCTGTTTTTGTATAGCCTTTCTACAACGACTCTTCCTATTTTCCTCATAGTTTTCACTGTCATTTTTGCATACTTGAAAAAGTGTTTATGCCTTTTCGACTGCTTGTCTGCTGCCAAAACCCACTCCTGTAAAAATTCTTGAAAAAGGAATTATTATTAAATAAATAAATAAATAAATAAATAAATAAATAAATAAATAAATAAATAAATAAATAAATAAATAAATAAATAAATAAATAAATAAATAAATAAATAAATAAATAAATAAATAAATAAATAAATAAATAAATAAATAAATAAATAAATAAATAAATAAATAAATAAATAAATAAATAAATAAATAAAAGCAGACAACTTTGCTTCAGGTTACAGCGAATGTGACGCTAAGTTTTTGGCAGTTTATGCCTTTGGTTTTGCTTCAAGGCAAGAAAAACGAGGTGCTTCCATTACTCACAAACAGCTGTCGCAGTGTTGTGAATAATTTTAGCTGCTTGAAAAGGTGCTTTTTGCATTATTGTAAAGGCTCTTGTACTTCAGTTTTAATATCAGGCTGCATGTTCACTATATCTGTATTTCGGAGCTAGACGATGCCCTCAATTTCGCATTTTTCACAGCGAGGTGCTGAATGTTTTTGAAAACAAAGTATGCTCGCCGATGAAGCTAACACGCTCGCTGGTACAGCCTTTGTCAAAAGTTTAGAGCCCAATGGGGTAGCTTCTAAGCACTATTGTAGCGCTCCTGCAGCACTTGTGGAAGTCCTACGCATCGGAGGGAGCAGGACCAAAAATCTTCTTACCTTCAGGAGATCTGGGACGCTGAGGTCGCATTACGAGCAAAGCAATGCAGCCCAGAAGCAAACCCCCTGGGCTCTAAACTTTTGACAAAGGGTGTACGTTCCGATAGAAGATGGCTGTATGAAGCAGCCAATCGCTTTTTAATGAGCAGTGCTCGTTCTTGCTATTGTTTCCGCTGGCTAGATTTTGCCTTTCATCTGCATGTGCAAGTTCACTCAATGAACAACCATTATATTATATTCGTCGAGTCATTATGGCTAGCCTTCCATCGTCTCCAGGCGCCGTGTAAGACCAAGAATGTGAGTAACAAGACCTCGCCGAGTTCCCCTTACTACGGCAGCTTTTATTGAGGTTCGCTGGTCCCATATGGTTCTGTACTCGCATATAATACTTTTAGAGTGAAAACTGTATGGGCCACTTTCAGCGAGATCATGTCTGGAAGAGCTGGACGATAGCGATACCTGGTACCTTGAAAAACTGTATATCCGATACCAAACAAAAATTGATTTCCGATACACATTCTCGCTTCTCTATTGCCGATACTTCGATACTCCACTGAAATCGGCAATGTTAACAAGACTGGTAATGATATGTTAAGTTACCAAATTTCTCAGTGATTTCTGGAATTTTCAGTGTGTTTGAGACAGCGCACTGTATTTGAAAATGCTTAAAGGAATGCGGTCACATTTCTCAAATTTCTTTAAGATCCACTGTCAGCGCAACTGATTTCGTTAAAACTTCAGCATTGGTATGAAACCTTGGTGACATTTAAAAGATCGCTTCCTTAAGCAGCCTAGCGAAATCCTTTTTCAAAGTTAACGTTATTCATGTGAACCGGTCTCTCAGCATTTTGCAGCACACGAACAAACTTGAAACTGTTTCTGATGCTTTCAGTTTGTTGCTCTAGTATTTACTGGTTGCCTCTTCCTTTACACTGTGCTAAAAGGCGCAAGCTTCGTGCGCTCTGGATAGCCAAAAAGATATTTCCCCAGCCCTATATTCAGTGTGGAGTTGAAGTTTGGAGTTGAACATTGTTCGTTAAAGGTTAGAAGGAAAACAACAGACAATAAAACAGCAAAACATATCCTGCTAATCTATCTTTGTTGCTTAGACTTTTTTTTTTGACAGTAGTAAGTAACATCACTCCCTCAAATAATCTGTACGAAAGAGCCTAGCGATGCAGCCGTTATTTAAGAGAAGCGACTGAAAAAAGCCAGTCTATACTGGAGCACACGAGCACATTGCTGTGTTAAATTTTATGAAGGTCACATTTAACAGGAAAGTTTTAAGGATCCCGTTCAGCGGAGGAACCACCGTAGTTGGCGTTGACTTGTCGAGAAAATCGAGAATGGTCGAGAGGATCGTGATGCGCATTTTAGAAATTTTATAAACTGACATGGCTATTACCAACGACCGGCTACAAATCTCTAATTGCAATCAATTGCCTATCTGTGATAGTTAGTAGTTATCAGAAATTAGTTTACAAGCTTACTACTTGTGACAGTTCACCGGCTTTCCGGTGCCCTCCAACACTGTTAATACTATGCCTCAAAAGCTATATTTTCAACCCAAAAATCCTATTTTTGAAAATTTTTTAAAGTCTTAACTCAGAAACCTCGTATATTGGCTAAACCTGCTGTGATAGACGATATAAAAGGTTTTCATTTTATGCTTTTCTCGATACTGGTCTCAGTGTGATGTGGACACTATTTATAAAATGTAAAAAAAAATAAAGCCCAAGGGGTTACCTCCGCGCAGATGCGTAACATGACTCTTGTAGCATCCTAGCAGATGCGCAATAGGACTCTTGTAGCATCCGTAAAAGTACTAACTTTCGGAGGGAAGTGGACGAGAGTTTCTCGCACATTCAGCAGAAAGGGAACACTGGCGGCGCCTAACGAGCCGCACAAGAAGGTCCAGAAGCAAAACTTCTGGGCTCGGAACTTTTCACTAAGGGAACTTTTCACTAAGGCTGTGCATCGCAAGTCTTGGAGACCCCTCCATGTCCATTCAGTGCAGCGCCTACGCTATCCTCTAGTGTTCTTAAAGAATTGCGGGTGCAGATTCCGGGACGGCTTTTCGTCTTAGGGAGACGAGGTGGGCCGCCATATTCTTTTCACAAAAGTTCTGAGGGTGCCAGGGCACAAAACGTCGGAGGCCTTATTATGCCGGCTACGTAAAAGGCGTATACGCACAAGGGCACCTGCCGCATAATGGAAAAGTGCAATAACTATACTGCCTACCTAGAGAAATTCTGGCGTGAAATGTCTTATCGGCTAGGGCCTGCTATAAATTTGGGTGTCCGGGCATTCGGCGTGTTTACATTGATAAGTGTACCACCAAAAGAAACGAGCCGAGTCTGGATCGGCCACAGGCTGCTCTTCTGTTTCTGAATATGCCCCTTAAACATGTTCGAATACGCACTGTCTCAAAGCGACATAAAGGGAGCAGCATGCTTTCTAACAGCCCGTATCGCCGAAGTGTTTGTTTTTACGCAGAACAAGAAATATCCCGTCACAGCGATAGCATGCACTGAAGACCAAACTATTACAGAAGGGCATGAACAGGCCAGTAGGCGGCTGACCTTCGGTGCTCGAATCGTTTATTATGAATGCCCGCGGTCCCAGCCGGCTCTGCGGACGATGGAGGGACGAATCAGACTCAAATGCACAGCTTTCCTCCTTTGACTATATTGGCCGCTTTTCCGGATGGCTGGATTCGGTCGAGTCGGGAGGCCGTTCCCCTTCACTAAAGGTCCCCGGAGCACGTTCCCGGTGGTCTCCGCGCGCTTAGCTGACCGATAATCCCAGATGATCGCTTCCAGGAACACCGTCACGCTTGACGTCATGCCTCGCAATCGTTCGGTTGTGGTGTGTCCATTGGGACTAAGGCTTGCAACATTGCTTGAGTTCTTGAGCAAACAAGGGTAGGGAAATGAGGGGCTCGTTATGAAATACATAACGCCGTAGCTTAGTTGGTAGAGCGCCGTACGCGAGATTTGAAGGTCGTGGATTCGAATCCCACCTTTGGCATGCGGTTGTTTTCTTCTGCTTTCTAATTATCTTGCATTCCAAAAAGCAATTATAAATTTAATTTTTCATTAATTATCACCGCAGATTAAAAATAAAGGTACAAAAATTCTGGCACATTTTCTTTGGTTTCAGTGACTGTTGGCTTGCGTTATGTGCATGAGTACTTGTCGCTTATAAACGTATTTTAGCGATTGACTTGTTTATACCGCTCATTCGAAACTAAAAAGCACGTTCGTAATTCGAGACGTGTTTATTTTTCTCTGCAATGTGCGCCTGTTATTTGTAAATTAGTTGTTCGGCCAGCTTTTTACTGCCATAGCATTTAGGCTGTCGTCATGCAGTTTCCGATTGCCTCGTAACGATATTCTCTGAGACGTAATCAGAGTCATGTGGCTCTGATGAGACGTCATTAGAGTCATCGCTTAACTGCTGCAACACGGCGCAGTAAGGGTAAGAGGACTCCCCGCGATCTATGAATGCGATTGAGAAGGTTGTCCACATTGCTTGACCACCAGTGGACCAATATAAGACACCGCCAAATTTTAAAGTGTGAGGACCACCAAAATTTGGAAGTTGGCCCATCTATAAAAATTCCTAAGGACCCCCCAAAATTTTGGGTGCCCTTAGAAATTTTTGGACACCGTTCCTTACGCCGACGTCGACAGTGATGCTGGAGCTGACGACGGCGCCGGCTCTTCTGCGACACTGGGCTCTTAAAGCTGTGACGTTAATAAGAGATTCTATGGCCTGAGACCTTTGTCTAAGGCTTTAATAGGATTTGCGTGCTTTGGTGCAGTAATAACGGTTTCGAAAAACGCCCACTTTGTGCAGTCCAGGCAAGACACGTCCCATGGCTTGCGTGTGCACCCTTTGGCGATCTTGTGTTTGTCTTGCTGATGAACGTATTGGACGTATTTGAGATGCTGCTGCTGATGATGGTGATGATGAAGGATGCGACGTCTTTAATGCCATTAAAGACGTCGCATCCTTCATCATCACCATCATCATGTACGGAGCGCTCCGTACATGTCGTGTGTGTTCTTTTGTTGTGTCCCTTCTTCTTCGCCCAGGTACGTACCCGTTCAAAGATGAACAAACTCGCCCAAACAAGACCATTATATGCATCGTTTGTAAGCATTCGGAACACTGACAAGCAACTCTTAAAATTTTGCGAAAAGGATGTTACTTATGAACGAATGAGATTCACAAGTTGCCTCACCTTTCCGGCAAGTGATATTCCTTGGCCTTGGCCCTAATCAGGATGAAGCGGAGTGTATAAGAAGCACGGCCTACTCTTTGTCTCCATGGGTGAACACGCCTCAATCAATTATTGGCCTTAAGGACGATATGTAACCGAGCACTCGGTTACGAAACTTTCATTTAGCACGGTTATGCTTTTAGCTGATGCGTCGCTCCTTGTCTCTTACCGAACGTGGCAGCCGCTTACGAAAGCTACCTCGTTTCATCGACCACTGTAACTCTTGGCCATCCTAGTGTAAATGCTTCAGTGGCAGAGTCAACGATGACCTTGACTATGAGGTCACTTTCTCCCCGCGTAAATGGCACACGAACCACGCCTGCTGCTATGCATTAAGGCAAAGCTTCGTGCGATTTCGTTGGTTAGCCAATGCAAAATAATTGATGGCGGTTTAACATTGCGAAGAGTGAAACATTATACGACAGCAGTTTTCTGTGGATGTACAATAGCGCCACGTACCTGAAAGCGTGTTTCAGGTGCCCACTGACCCAGGAAGCCAGTTATGCGCTTTTCCTGTCCTCAAAACCAGTGGAGTCTTCAACGTTGCCAACGCTAACGCGCAATTCACCCAGTGAACGTCGGCGCCCTATTGCTCCAGTGCCGCGTTTCTGCCAAAACGTCAACGCAAATGCAAGCAGCGTACATCTCTCTGTCACTGCTGCCACGCAGCTGAAAGCGCAATTGAGGTGTCTACTGATCCAGGGAGCCAATTATGCGAGTTCCCTTTCCTTTGGTGACTTTTGCGCACAGATGGAAGTTGATGAAGACGACGACGTGCAATACACAACACGACAATGTGGCAGTTTGGCACGAGGCAAACTCCGGACAATCCCCAACCTTGGGTATGTGCCATTGCTTCAGAATCAACAATAACAGTTGCTACTGCAAAACAGCTCGTACGTAGGAGGTCCATCCCACCGCTTCATAGTCTGGGCTCCGGCCCACTCGGGGCTAGGAGGAAACGAGGGAGCAGATGCAGCCGCCCGCGCGCTCTCTAACCGGGCAACCTCGTCCCCCGCCTCCTCTGAAGAAGTAGCGGAAGCCACGCCGACCTACACTTACAGGGAAATAACGCAGTTATACCAAGATAGACATAAACTGTACCCCCACCCGTGTAAAGGATTAACGAGAGCGGAAGAGCGCCTGTTCCTCCGCCTTGTCACGAACACCATGATGTGCCCGGCCTCGCTAAAGCACTTTGACCCTGCCTTCTCCGGGGAGTGCCCGCACTGTGGGGAGAGGTCCTCGGACCTCTACCACATGGTGTGGGCGTGCCCCTCCGACCCTGCTTTTACTCCAAACCCAAACCCCACCCGGGAGGACTGGGAGGCGACCCTACTCGCCTGTTGCGACCTGAAAGCCCAAAAGGCGATGGTCGAACGAGCTATGGCGGCAGCGGAAGCCACTGGGGTCCCGTACTATAGGACTCCACCTAGTGTTTGTGAGGGGAAGGGCACTAAGCCTGACTCCAGAGCAACCTCCATGTAACTCCCTCTTTTCAGAGGAAATAAACGTTTTCACCACCACCACCACCTCGCATGCAGTGGTCAGCGAAGCGGATCTATTCGCGTCGGTGCCGGTTCGAAACCAGTCGCGTCAACATTTTTTTGTTTCTTTGGGTACTTGACAGGCTTCAGGCAAACGTAGGCTTTTTCAGGATTGCTAGTGAAGCAGTGTTTTCTTGCTAAAAACTGCGACACGCTTGAACTCTGTCTTTAAGGATGTGACGCGAAGCGGTTTCTTTTGCCCACGCAGACTACGACAGTGTTTCCTCTTTCACAGTAACAGTCATTAAGTGAAAGAAAACACGGCATACATATTAAGCTCCACATTAACCAAGCCGTACGAACGTGTCTGTGTGGCGTAACGGTATATCTGACTCGCAACCCGCGGGTGGGTCAGGGGCTCGATGCTTGCCTAGGCTGCAGAGGTGCAGTTACTAAAAATGTAGGGTTGGGTCTGCTGCGTAGCATCTTGAGAGGCGACGCTTGCAACGTCAGTCGTCGTCTGCTGCTCCGTGTTTATGGGTGCGTTCCAATTCTCTAGACGTCCGACAAGACGTCTAGTGTGACGTCTAGGAACCCGTCTACATGTCTACATATTGGAACGTGTCTACTTCACGTGCCGCCTTGCGGCATGTAAACTGAACTAACATTTGCGAATAGTTGCACTCCTATGTTCTTAAAAATTCTTAAGAAAACAAGTTAAAAACACGCTGTTAGTAGTTTGCTAGTTTTTTTTTTTTTTGCAATAATGGTGCGTTCATCGCTACCGCTTCAGCAGACGATCTCACCCGCACGATTTCCTCTCGCGGGATTCACAAATATAATCGTAGGTCCACAGAGACGGCTTTATTTGCCGCCAGTTCCTATAAAAATCAACTTAACGGAATGACTGACACTTGAAAGATGGTGCGTCTCCGGGCTCCAGTGCCCGCCAAGAGCACGGCTCACTCAGCTCTGTCTGCACCAACTGCTCTGCCGTCTTTAGACAGGAAGTTAGCCTGCATCGATGTGGACTTCGGCGAAGCAGTCTTCTTGGACGGCTTCATGAAAAATGGAACGCGTCTCAAAATGGCGGCGGTCCGGCAAGACGTGTAAGTAGACGTCTACTCGGGAGTATTGGAACGCACACTATATGAGAGTGAGCGGAAAGATGGCGGCCGGTAGTTCGTGCCCTTGGCTCGTTGCTCGCGGTTGCTTCGGTCGCTGAGCTCGTTCAGTGCGCCTATCAGGGAAAGAAATTTTGGGGTGGAAATTTAGAACCACTACATCATAGCAGATGCTTACGGAATCCTGGTGAAACAAATTAGTTTCTCCCAGCCGAGCGGTGGTTGCCATTACACAATCAGAACACATCGCACCAACGCGCCTGCGGCGCGGCCGACGCACTTGGAGCACTGTTTATTACCCGGTGCAGGTCGACTAGCAAACAGAGGTTGCCGACAATGCTGCTGACGAAAGTAAAGCAAGGGGGCGCAGAATGCCGGCACTGGTCACCAAAAAGAGTTAAAAGGCCGCTTCCAAATTGAGACCTTTATAGTACGTGCGTGTGAAACCACCTCCAGTATATTGCGGATATAGCCTGCGATATACTCCCGACGTTTGCAGAGGCGCGAAAAGAAACGTTTCGTGCGATGTGCCAATAAATTCCTGTTGAAAACAGTGATTTATGCGGCTTCTTTATAGCATGGTTCGGTTGAAAAAAAAAAGAGAGAATCGTGCCCATAATACAGCAGAATGTTTTGTCGTTAGGGAAGATTTTCTGCAGTTTTGCAGCAATTTCCTGCTGTACTGCGGTATTTTTATGAAGTTTGTCGCTACAACAAAGGAGAGCGCAACACTATAGAAAATTCTGTTGTTATACTCCAGAAGATCTGTTGGGACGACAGAAAATTTTCTGTTTTTTTTTTTTCTCGGGGCAGTGAAGGTAACTCGGGAAACAGTGCTTACGTGCACTTATTTGTGACTGCACACAAAATGGTGCCCGACCATGTTACGCAATGGCCACACGCACTTCATATTCGCGGGGCATCTGCGCTCACTTTGCTGCTTGGAGGCTAAGGACCATCGAAGCAAAAAGCGTGGCTCAGGTGATGGCTTTGCCTCCGATATGGGAGCAGTAACCGGGCCAAAAACGACCAAAACCTGCGTACTTCGGTTGCTAATTTTCAGCAATACAAAACCGAGCAGTGGACAAAGCAGGGTCGAATAACCGCGAGCGAGCCTGCACAATTTTCGAAATCGGGATGGTACAATCGCACCAAACCACAACCTGAGTGAAAGACGTCATGCAACAAAACAAATCGGAGCGAGACGCGCTGGTCTCTACAGAAAGGCTCGAAATATCAGAGGGCTTAAATGTCTTTCAGTAAAGGCGCGAGCATTCTGAGAACTTTTGGTTCTGATGGCATAGGCTAATTTTCGTAACTCTGGGCACAACAACCAAAACTGGAAGATGACGGCACATCACCAATGATTCGATGGACTCCAGAAAGAGTAAATGCTAAGGGACGAAATTAGTGACTCTCAGTAGCCGTTAGAAAGCGGCTCGAAGGCCACGAATAGCTGTTCTAATCTCTTAATGGGAAGAACGTGTTTATAAGCCTGCACTGCTTTGTCGACACCCGGGAGATACCGTTATCGGCCTCACCCACTGTGGGCTCTGTGCCGCAGACTACAACCCTCAATTTTCATTTGAAGCTTCTGTGTCGAAATCCAGTCGTGGTTAAAATCCCCTAAATGAAGAAACGTTTCTTGCGTTCTCTGTACCTTCTCTTTTGAACTAACACGTACGGCTGTTTCGTGCGTGCATTCCTCGCTGGTACCTTCCAGCGGTGCTGGGCCCACTCCATCATGGCAGGATTAGAAATATGCTTTCGAGTCGGAATAAATCATTAATAAAAAAAAAGTGCGCCCCAAGACAGGACAAGCTTTTAATGTCTCGGCGGCCCGCTTTGCCTTAGTTCTCGCGTAAGCGCAGTGCGTGTTCGGAGGAAAAGCTGAGGTGGATAGAAGGGGGAGTGGAGCAATCGACGAACCCGAGTGGCTACTTTTTTTTTTCCGTTGCTTCTCGCGGGTTTCCGCAGATTAATTTCGCCCCTCGGCGACGAGAAACAAATTACGCGAGAGCGCTAAAAGAAACGACGAGCCCTAATCCTCCACACGTGCCATCGAAGTTTGCTTCGGTCAGGAGAATTCTGCCGCGATGGCTTGCCGAGACTCTCGATGAGCTGAAGCATTACTTAACCCGAAACGACGGTGCTTTGGCCACTTCCTCTACTTTGCTTTCGCTGGGAAGAAGATGAGTGTGGATGGTAAGTAGATGCAGTGTGTTCGGTGTATTAGTTTTTTTTTTTACTTTCTTGAATCAACCTCTGGGGCAACCGAATATCATCGTCATTTGGCGAAGCCATAAGCTGGCTCTTCGTGTTTCGGACTGGTGCGTAATATTTTGTGAGCGTGTCAAGACAAGAAACAAAAATGAGGAAAAGTGCGAGACGACAGAATTTGTGGTTCTGGCTCCTGTTACATGTTAGAACGTACTCTTTTTCTTTTATCATATGTAGTGCCTCTCCGCTGGTAGAGACGTTTGCCACGTTCTATTCATGTTTTTGTTAAACAGACATTTTGGCCTAGGGTGCGTAATTTGATCGATGTTAAATTTTAAACCATCGTGACATTTTCGCTGAAATTTTATGGGCGACATCAGCTGAGAAAAAGACCAGTGCACTGTTGATTTGTTTGGAACAGCGGGCACGATGCTATACAGCACCGGTGAACCTGCTTCTTATAAAAAAAAGCAGGTCCACCTTCGACGGTCATCGCAACAATCTCTGACGCATCACCGTCACAAGACATCATCACAGCGCTGAGGCTACGCGCGACTTCTTAGCGCGACTTCTTCGCGCGACTTCTTAGAACGCCCCCGACGCGCACGCACAACTTGAGTACTAGCCAGAGAAGAGGTATAAGCTCAGAGTCAGCCAATATACCGTGCATTCCAGCGAACACTTTCAATGATTCCTGAAGTTAGTTTTTTCAAGAGAAAAAAAAATCTCCCAGCAGCATGCTGTATAGTTCAGCAGACATCGGTAATTGTGCAAAAAATGGTAATGATCTAGTCTAATAAATATTTCGTAATCATCTTTTTTAATCAGCGAATTTTAGACGCTAGTCCGGGCCACTGAGTGAGATCACAAGGTCGCCGAGAGCCATGGGCTCGAAGCCACCAAGTACAATGCCCACTAGGGCTCAGTGCTGGCAATAAACGCTTTCCAATCAATGAAGGTTATTACGTAAGGCGAGTTCCTAGCCGCGGAGAAAACAATGTCATGTCGTTTTCTTTAAGGAAGATAAAGTTGTTTTCCACTGCCCTGCTGCGCGAGAAAATACGTTTTTTTTTTTTCCCGCAAGAAACAAAAACACGGCGTGAACAGCATTAGAAGTCCCAGAAGCCTGGTGCCAACGAAACGTCCGCTGGTGAAGTATTCCATTCACTCCGGCGCCAAATTCGAAACGTCTGTGGAAATTTTCCCGGCTGTAGGGAGCCTCCACGCTATACTTAGACCGCGGCCGTTGTTATATTTTGCTTAGTCGCTCGAAAGGAGAAAGAGGATAGGCAACCCCAACTCAGCGACCGTAGTTTTTGAGACCTCTCATAGGCTTTTCCAAGAAATAACAGCGCGAAAAACGGGGACGAAGGGTAGAAAACACAGGACAAGCGCTGACTTTCAACTAAAGTGTAATCACAGGAAACAAGCAAATATAATAGCGTCCTCGATCAGATCGCACCTGGTGCGCCCCGAAACCAGCGAGGTTCCCTGCGCACCGCGGTGGTGGCGCACCGGCGAGGGTCAACATCGAGGACAAGCTGCACCCCGCAGGGGCTCGTGCATGCAGCGCCGCCTTTAGGGTGTCTTTCTTCTGGCGCGTGCATTTGATTGTAAACCACAACACCAATCACACGCTCCTGCTCACTTGAAAATGCTTTCGGAACTGCAAATAAATCACACATTTCACATGTCAAAGGTGATGCACACTGCAGCTATATATGCCAAGCAGTGCAATGTAAACAGACGCTCACTCCGGTATCGGCGAGGCGCCTGACGACCCGATAAACGAATTTTCGGTCGTTCATCGCCGTGTTTAGGCTATCAAGTCGATTATCATGTAATCTTCGCTATCAGACGAACTTGACAGCAGTTGATCAATGGCGGCCACCATCCGTATTCTCTGCTCCATCGCGTGAGTCTGTGCGCAGGCACGAGCAGGATAGTATGGACCACCGTGTACGGCTAAAAGCGGCTTGTCCGCAGCACGCGTCCCGTAATGCTTGCCGGGATTGCACCCTTGCAAACCGCCGATTTTCCGGGTGCGAGTCAGGGCAACGAAAACTGACCCCGTAGGGTGCAGTTCCGGTGATCGAGGGCTGCGGGTGCGCACCGGTGCAGTTGATCGAGGATGGAAGGTGCGCACCAAGGCGCCCCAGTGCGCACCGGTGCGGGTGATCGAGGATGCTATAAGGAACCAGGCAACAACCGAACAACCGAACAAAACCACAGGACACGTGCTACTATGTTGGGTCAAGATAGGCAACCTGACTGTCACGCAGGAGCAGGGATGGTTTGCTGACGCACAATCTTGGTTTTCTGCTCATTTGGTAGGCTTCGATGATTTCCCTAGTCGATTGGTCGGGGTGTTTATACAAAATATCACTATAGTATATGGAAGGAAAACAGGATTGACGCTCTCGGCAGTGATCGACTAAATTAGTGGAGTGGTTAGAATCTAATCAGTTAAGATGTTCTCTGAGTCATGTGTTAATACACCGTCCCGTTTGACCTATGTAAATCTGACCACAGGACAGCGGTATTTTATGCACTACGCCGTCAGAGCACGGCAAAAATTTCTTATCATGCTTAATGCCACAAGACGCTACAGTTTTATTAGGGTTGCGAGCCTTATTTTCTACAGACTTGCTTTCTATAATTCTACTCTTCGTCCCTGTTTTTCGCGCTGTTATTTTTTGGAAGATGTATCACCACCTGGCCCACCTATCTATCGTGTTGACTCTCATAGGCGTTGCTTGCAATTTGTTTCTATTTTTTTTTGTTTCCGCTGCCTCTAATATGGCTACAAGGCGGGGTAGACGTGAAGCGTCACCATCCGTTAATTTATGTACCACCGTCAGCACGCTTAACACGATCGCTCGAGCGCGTGTCTTCCACTGACTTTAGCGGCGCTGGGGGTCGGCCGCTGGCTCTGAGTCAATATTAGGCTGGAAGCAGGGAACGAGCTGTCTCCAATCGCCGCAAACACACCAGTCAGCATGGTCTGGGATTCAGCGCCCAGGGGCTGTAATATCAGTGCAGGACGCTCAATCGAGCGTTCGTGTTAAGCGGGCTGACGACTGTACTATAGGCTGAGCTATTGGTCATGTATAATCGCTGCGTGTTAGGAAGTGCATCAGACAAAGGAGTTTTCCGTCGACTCGCAATGAGGACTTGGCGTCAGTGGCTATAGCCTATTAATAACAGATGTTCTTCCGTATTCTAGAGCCAGTTTCACAAAAACCGTTGAATTCCTTTGAGGTACCTGTTTTGAAGGTGCGCGTGCTACTCAGCCATTGCACCGCAGTTGTCTCAAATTACATAAAATTTGTGAAAAAAAGGACGACAACCATTCTTGCTTTTACACTTACTTTTGCACTAGAGGCAATGACTACTCGTGCCCCCCCCCCCCTCCCCCTCCCCCTTTCTATAGTCCATACTGTAGACATGTCCAATTAACCTGTAATTTAAGCATTTTCCTGTCTTACCTATGTATAACCTTTACCAGAGGTCAAAGGTACTTTATAGGTAACACCACCTGTGCATCTTACAAGCGGCTTCTGGTGCCTTACTGTGCAACCGGCCTTCATCGTATTCTCTGAAATGCTTCGTCTACACAGTGTGCTCAACTTATTCGGTGCAGAAAAAAAAACGTTTACCCTCACTCTCTTGCCAATTTTTTGCAGGTTTGCGGAAGCATGTTCTTGTAAAGTATAACTGCGACTTTACTTTCGTCTTTTGTCTTTTCGGGCTGCTGGTGAGACATGGCTTCCTTTTTTTTTTCTTTTTAACAAGCCCTTCGGCTACTGAAACCAACATGTGCAGCGGATAACCTGCGTCCTGCAACCTTCTTGAAGTCATGCATGTGTGCATGACTTCTTTGATGATGGTTTTGATTTTGTTACGGCGCAAGGGCGTCTGTGGCCAAAGAGCACCATGCCACAAGGCATTTTTCTTCTTGTGAAGGTTGGTTCAGAGGTCCATTTCCCAAGCATTTAACTCTAAAGAAGCCCAGCACCTGGGCTGGACAAAGCTTGTACCCACTGTACCACCGGTGGGTACCCGGCGGCACTGGGGATCGAACCCGGCACCTCCCGCATGCGAGGCGGGTGCGCAAACCACTAGGTCACCGCTGCGGTGGCATGACTTTTTTACAGAGTTTAGGTTTTAGTTGATGAGCTTAGAACACGAAGAACTGAACGGTAAATGCATTTTTCCAGTCCTGGGATGATAGATCGAGCACGTGTTGTCTTCCAAGAATTTCAATTTGATATCAGGAAAACGTATGCTGCTGTTCTCAGCAAGATCATGCGTGACGAAAAATAGTGATTAGGAGCGCGAAAACTTGTTTAAAACGCTTTACACAGCCTCATTGAGGGTGATGGATGTGGTGTCTAAAGAGATAAAAAAAATCCTCAAGAATACGAAAGACATTCAGAACACCAAATCTTCAAAGCAGTCGGAAAGCTTTCTGTCACATTCAGGTGAAAAAGAGATCACTTAAAATTGGAGCAACGCAAAACCTTATGCATATTCCTTGTTTTCGTAAAAACAAGTTATTGCCCCACCTAACAAAATGTGGAATTAAGGCAGGTACTCAAAGGGTCTAAAAACCCCCAACGCTCACAACCACTCAATTCTGGTAGGCAATGAAACCAGTGCTCTTAATGCATCTTCATACGCACTGGAATCAACCATCTTGGGGCAAGGAATGGTAGAGGTTTTTTATGTCGACCGAGAAGGTAACCAGATTTTTTCTTTCGGTTTTCTTGAGAAAAACTCAATGGCACTTTTTGAATTTTTCGTCACGAATGCGTCATCAACTTCTTATTCCTTAAGACTTCTCTGCAAGAAATATGATACTGGTTTTTGCCAATTACTTGCCTCCGAAACGGTAGTTCTTAGTGGGCAATCAATCTTGTGGATCACAGCAGAAGAGAACATGTCTAGGTTCACGCTACTGTGTTTTTTAAGGGACTGAGCTGAACGAGTAAGGTTCGAGGTTTTACAAACCGATCTTGCTTTTGACCTTACTTCTGAAAGATTTACACCTTGTTGCCTATCAAACGCATTCTTTACAGCACGATAGACTTTTTGCTGAAAAAGACTCCGCGGCATCACAGCAGAACCACTTTCGTTATCGCAAGGGCGCCGCCGCGGTGGCTCAGGGGTTACGGCGCTCGGCTGCTGACCCGAAAGACGTGGGTTCGATCCCGGCTGCGGTGGTCGAATTTCGATGGAGACAAAGTGCTAGAGACCCGTGCACTGTGCGGAGTCAGTTCAGGTTAAATAACTCCAGGTGGTCGACATTTCCGGAGCCCTTCACTACGGTGTCCCTCATAGCTTGAATTGCTTTGGGACGTTAAACCCCCATAAACTATAAAACTTATCGCAAAGAAGAAGACATCAATCGCCTTGCTTTGAGAAGTTGAAGACACTTGCAGGGGAGGCCAGAGGGCTTGTCTGCGTCGGACAAACGCACAGTCCTCTCTGTGACAACTGCGGCTCGATCGAAACTGTGGAGCATATCCTGCTTGAGTGTCCTGCGTATGCTGACGAACTTGCGTATTATGTTACATTGCATGGAGGAGCTCTCCCCAGTGCCTCTAATAACGAACAGTGTTTTAGGCCCCTTAGCCTGCCTTAGGCAACAAAAGACATCCAATGAACTTTTTGTTTTCATATCTAAATGATATTGGGCATCTAGAAAAGCTCTAATTTCACCTTGCATGTTACCCTCACTCATTCTTCGCGTCGTAAATTTTGTTAGCTCATTTTTCGGACTATGCGCTTCATCATTACGTACGTTACGTCATTAGTCACTGATGCACCATAATACACTTTTAATGGCCGCATTTATCCTTATTATTTTTATTTTCCTTTATTTTACCTTTCCTGCACTATCTTCTTCCGTCTTTGTCTCCGAAATTCACTTTGCCATGTAGAGTAGCATGCCAGTAACTTTTAAACAAAGGCTAAATTTCCTGTTTTTCATTAAAGGGTTCTTCTCTCTCTTGTCTGCGAACACTTGTTTAAAACGTCAATGCCCTGCGACACACAACTCGCTTGCTCAAAGAAGGGTGAGAGTCTTGAACTCGTTCTGACCAGGGCTAACAGTTCCGTTCTTGATTTCCTTCGCTCCACGGCAAGCTTTGGCCAGAGCTGAAGAGTACGGTGCACTTCTCAGGAAGTGTTAGTTCCCCAAACGTGGGGACATGGTAGGGCGACGTAGACTGGCATGGAGAGACCATTTGTTGAAGCATTGGCCGGATCGTGCTCCACAAAAACCCTAAAGAATGGTTAACCACACGACCAGATTGCTGCCATTTTTTTTTTGGTGCTCGGCAGGCTCTCCCGTGAACAATCTCGTTTGCAGGCAGTCCTAGTACAGCCTTGCTTGCCTTCTCTATTTTGCCCTAAGTATCTTGTGAATTCATTTCCCGTGGCTGGCCGAAAGTCCAAGAGATGCTAATAGTGCTATGATGTTCGGGGGCAGCACGTAGCAGCGAATACGGAAGAAGAGAGCACGAGCTTGTTAGATGGCGTTTATGGTGAGGGACACAAGATAACACGGGTCTACATTCACACATGAAAAGAGCTCTTTGTACTGGAAATATAATTTAACAGCGGCAGCGTTTGAGGTAGTTATAATTATCAGTTTGTAGGCTAGAATTATCTTTTCGGAAGCAGGTACTTAGCAAAAAGTAGCATCAGAGTTCTTGCAGAGGAGTCTAAGAGAATTACGAGTTCTGCTAATGACCCCCTCGGGATAAAAAAATTCATTAATTAAAAGACTAGCACATGTAACTACGACATGTAACTAGGATTACGGCGTGTAATTAGTTACATACGCTAGTTTTTTAATTAATGATTACCCACCAACTAATCCAGCTTTCCGCCTCGAAAAAAATTCAGAAATTGTCATTGCCTTTCTCAAGCACAGTGAAAGAAAAAATCTGGTTGCTTTCTCGGTCGACATAAAAGACCTCGACTTCTTTTTGCCCCAAGAGGGTTTATTGCAGTGCGTAGAAAGATGCATTCAGAACGCTGGTTCCATTTGCCTTCAAGAATTTTGTTGGTGTGTGTGCTGGGGTTTTTATTAGAGCTTTTGAGTGTCTGTTTTAATTCTATGTCAAAGTTACCCGAGAAATTGTTGAAGCTTTGGAAATAGCTCGAGCTTTGGACAATTACGTAAGGGCGCCTTCAATTCTTCTGTCTGATAAAGAGATGTTTTCTCTTTCATCGGGTTAAGGGGATATTAGATAAGAATCCACCTTCCATCACTGTGTGGCTGAAGCCTTGTAAACATCGCGTCGCTATCGGTTTGAAGTAAGCGCACTGTGTGTTCGTCTCTTTCAGCGTCGAGCCGCCGCGGTGGCTCAGTGGTTATGGTGCTCGGCTGCTGACCCGAAAGACGCGGGTTCGATCCCGGCCGCGGCGGTCGAATTTCTTTGGAGGAGAAATTCTAGAGGCCCGTGTACTGTGCGATGTCAGTGCACGTTAAAGAACCCGAGGTGGTCGAAATTTCCGGAGCCCTTCACTACGGCGTCTCTCATAGCCTCAGTCGCTTTGGGACGTTAAGCCCCATAAACCAAACCATCTTTCTGCGTCCTTGTCTTTTTGAGTGTTGTCACGATGTAAATATGCTTAACCAACTAGCCCAAACGCCAGCGCTGTTGATAGTGGCTTAGTCAACCTACAAGTTGAGACAGTTGCCGCAGTGGTACAGTTCGTGTTCTAAGCTGCAGACCGATAGCACAAAAGAAGTGAAAGTAGAGAAAGGTGCTCTCTCATTTCCACTGCATCATTTCAATTGATATCTCCTCAGTGTTTTTGCACAATGAGTTGTAACCGCCTTAAAGAAAAAAAATCTGAAGAGCTTAGGTTTTAGTTCAGATTGATTGAGCTATGGTTTCGGTTCCAGGGAGAATAAAATTATATGCTTTTGTCAGGAATGTCCGATTTGGGTGCAAAAAAAAATTGTGTGGCTATGTGACAAAACCCAGAAAACGCAAGACAAGACGAAAAAGTCTGAAGCAAACGATCTAGGAAGCAGAAAAAATTAATGCGCGGGATTTCCTGTCCCACAGGAATAAATGCAGGCAACTGATGGTTGCAGCCTGTAAGCGGCTCAGTGAAACAACAACAGCCGGAACAGCGCTCAGATATATTGTTTATTCTGAAAATAGATTTTTTCATGAAGTGAAGCGTCATATTTCTCGCATTTCTCCGGTTGATATGATTTAACCATGGGGCCATGACAAAAATTTTTCGTTACGAAGGCGCAAATATGATGTCGTAGATAGCCGTACTTTTTCGACACCCACAACATGCACAAAAATTTCCCTAGAAACGAAGAAAAGTTAAAACAGATTAGCATACGTAAGACACAGTGGTGAAATGAAGAAACGTAATTAATTTAATTGCACGCAAACTGTATTTCACGCCGAGAAAACTGCATTCGTTAGTCGCTTTCAACGTCAGTGTTTTATTCGAGTATTTCCCCTTACGGTGGAAACGTACGAAGGGATGAAGACTCTGCTCAGAGTAAAGGAATCACCGTTGAAGATTGAGGGATCAGGTTTTTTTTTAAGAAGAACTCTAGTTTGGGCTAGTTGGTTCATGATTCAACAGGAAAATGGCGCAAAAGACGTGGACAAAAGAGACAAACACGACAGGACCAGCGCCAATTTACAACTGAATTTTATTTCGCACCAAACCCGCCTTTATGTAGGCCAACACGCCCTAACATCCGTGTAATCACGCACAGGAAGTAGAAAAGATAACTGTAAGATATTTAGCACATGAAGCGAGAGATGTAATGCGGAAGCATTACATCTCTCATTGGCCCTACAGCTGGTCGCCGTCTTCCATCTATGGTACGAAATTCGGAAGATAACAGAACACCTTTTACGCGGCGCCGGAACGAAATTCGATGCAGCGTCATCGTGGTCAACGCATCTGCGCACGACCACCACCATGCATTGCTTGGGCATGCGGATTAAGATTTTCACCCACCAGCACCCGACTCTTGGTAGTACCTGCATCATCATACTGCACCAACATGCGCTGAGTAGTGCGCAGCATGTCTCCAGATGGCGACAGTGTGCAGTCAAGCTATGAATGGGTCTCGCGCTGCCATCGCAGTCACTGGGCACGGCAGCATGGCAAGCATGCGGAACACTAATCTGATCATCTACTTTGTGCAATTCTACATATCTAATACCGGGTGTTTCAGAGATGAATTTCAAGAAATTTCAAAAATGAGGCTTTTTGGGGTAAAAATGTGGCTTTTGTATTGTAGTATTACTAGTGTTGGCGGACACTAGAAAGCAGGTGAATCATCATAAGTGGTAAGCTGATTAACTATTTTTTAATAATTAACTTTTTAACTAGTAGAATAAGATGCCTAGTAGCAATTAGAGATTTGTAGCCGGTCTTTAGTAATAGCTGCATCAGTTCTTCGAATTCAGAAAACGCGATTACCCTTGGCGCTGTGGCTCGGCAAAATTTGTCTTTTCTGACTAGTTACATGCACTGGAAAGGTTGCTTTGCCGGCATGCGTTTATAAATGCCATATACTTTACTTTGGCATGATGCAACCGAATTTTGCTGAGCCACAGCACCGAGGATAATCGCGTTTTTGAAATTCTAGAAACTGATATGACTATTACTAACGACCGGCTACAAATCTCTAATTTCAACTAGGCGCCTAACTCTGCCAGTTAAAAATTATGAAAGCCGCGGCGGTTGAATTTCTTTAGAGGAGAAATTCTAGAGGCCCGTGTACTGTGCGATGTCAGTGCACGTTAAAGAACCCCAGGTGGTTGAAATTTCCGGAGCCCTCCACTACGGCGTCTCTCATAGCCTTAGTCGCTTTGGGACGTTAAACCCCATAAACGAAACGAAACCAAAAATTATAAAAAATTAGTTAGGAAGCTTACTAAAGGAAGATCGCCAACTTTCCTGTGTCCGCCAACACTGGTAATACTACGCCGCAAAAGTCATATTTTTACCCCAAAAGCCCTATTTTGAGTCTTTCCTGGAACACCTCGTATAACGTTTAAGCATTCCCACCCATAAGCAGTCTTAAGTGTCTCTGCCAAAATTTTTTTAGGAACATCAATATTGTTACTTAGGGGCTAGCCGATGAAAACAGGACTACAGGACAGATGGCGATGGCATGACTTAACGACAGCGGGCCTAGCGCGAGTGCTCCGTGCCGCGCCACTGCCCACATTGTCGTCTTCTAGCCCGTGACAATATAGACCAGCGAATCCACGACAAATCAGCGAAAACGAACACATTCGCGGTGATGTACTGTACGTCTGAACTGCACCGTACTCGGAGCAGCAGTGGGACCCAATTTCAAGATTCGCGTGTTACCTACCGGTGTTTCCTTTTTTTTTTTTTTTTTATAAAAGCAGATTTGTTAAGTCCACATTATGACTGAGACAGGTGGCGAATGCACCGCCATTGTTTAGAAGGCCTCGCAGAGCTTTACGTCGTAAGTTTCCGCCATGAATTTAAAAGTGCTAAGGTAGTTGGAAACGTTCATCATCTGCTGTGCTCCTGCTGTCGACATGAGTCACGAGAGGCAGCGAACACCCAAAACTTTGATATATCGCTGCCGCTACCGCCATTGTACTTACGCGTGTTCTCCCCCTCCTCTCCCCCCAACCCTCTCTCTCTTCTGCGTTTCGTCCCGAAAGGATAATAAAAATTGCGTATTTTGTTTGACCTCGGCTTTTAGCTAGTTTTCTCCACACTTCCATACCAAAATAATGAGCTACTGCCAAGCATTCTGAAATAAGCCCGCTGTAGAGTAAGCAGACAATATCTTTTTTACTTAACGTAATTAATATAGCCGAAGTTTTTGCTGAACAGCTTCTGCACAAGTTGGCCATCAAATGCGTATGAGATGAGCATCTCTGTTCTTGCCAGCACATGCCTTACGCAGCCAATTGACATCGTCCTTAAGAGCGTGTTCTTGAGGAAAATTTTCAGTTGTGTCTTTTCCTGGTGCGATGCGCGTATGGAAGAGGGCATGATGAAAACACGGTACAGAGCCGTTGGCAAAGTCAGCTTGAGCAACAGCAGGATGACTACTCAACACGCAGCATTCACTGGTAAGCTGCACGTAACTGCAGGCCCCAAGAAATCGAGTGAAATAAAGAACGTCTTGGCAGCGATTGTATAAACTTCTAAACAAAAATTTTCTTTTCACGATGACTGATTCTTGATTTGAAACTATTGTGGATGTGTTATCGATTGAACATCTTCTATCATACTCCAAGAGCCTCTGTGACATTTTTACAGTGGAGTCAAATGAAGCGGTCAGAGCGGATGTTAAAAAGTTTCAATTTTTCTGACCATGCGAATCGTTTGCATGGCGTTTGGCGTGAACTTGACGGAGTTCATTCGTGAAGATTGGGAGAAATATGTTCCCCTGCCCATTCACGTTTCCATACTTATTTTCTGAGCGTAGACCCCAAGCATGACACTTCTCTAAAATTTTTCTAACTCAGATGATACATTCGTGCTTCGAACTTAGCTTGAAAAGGAGACGACCTCATTAGAGAAGGTACACAGGTGTTATAGACGCAACGCCTGTGTAAATACCTTTTTCCGCGGCAATTACCAAGTTAGCACAAAACGTGGCGTCGTTATCATATAACTGCTGTTCGACTAGCAGTAGCCTTACCTTGTCTGTCTCGATGTTCGCCTACTACAAGGCATTTGTTGCTAGCATGTAAAACTTCGTAATATTTAGGTGCTCCATGCGAAGAATTCTTTCCTGTAAAAGTATGGGAAATATTTCACCTCATGTCATCTGCTGATGCCGATGCTTCTTTTTATAGCATCATGCTTACTTTTTCGGAGTTCCCACCTGACTTCAAGCAAAACTTTCTTGTGACAAAATATGAATCAGCAATACTGGACATTACCGTATGAAGTTGTTAAACGCTTGGTCTTAGCTAAATCTGGGGTGCCTCCATACTAACGTGTCCGTGAAGCTGGACGTCGGCGCCCTCTTGCGGATCGCCAGTGGGGTAACAAGGGTAGTTAACTAGCACGTTGATGGCGGATTGATGGCTAAGGTAAATGGCTTCTGCGTGGTGCCTCATACCGTAAACATTATTTTCCTGGTCAGGTGTTCCAATGGGGTCCTGTTGCAGAAGCTGCAGGAAACCGGGGAGGGTTCGTGGTATAGGGTGCAGTAACTGCTGTTATTAATCCTTATCCATTGTTTTGCGCAGTGTTGCCGCAAAACTAGCAGAAAAATGTGAATTAGAAACATCACAAGAGAGCACCATTTCCAACATTCCCGTGGACGTCTTGAAACGGGAAGGAAAATTTGCTCGTGCCATCTCACGTTATCTAACATGCAAATGATGTCAGTCCTACTTCTCGGGCAACATCAAGCTTCAAACGCTAAGTTACTGCCGTCTGCTGTTAACGATAGCAGCTTATTAGAAAACAGAATTATTAGCGTTTGTAGTTTTCATGCAAGCAGTACTTTTGGATGTTATTCACCATACGACGTAACCTCCAGTTGAGTGTTTTCATCGGCTCCCTTCACTTTAATCAGGATCTTAAATTTTCTAAAATGATGCGGTACAGTGTAGTTTGTATTCTCTCGCTCAATGCAGCCAGCAACTGAACAGAAAGTAAGGTAGTTCGGAGCGGCACCCGAAAGTAGAGTTCAAGTTGACATAAAATGTACCCTTACTGCGCGTTACCTAACTCCTAGTTGGTTACATGATTTCAGCGTCGGTACAGCGAAGTCATTGTTTCTTAGACTTGCTTTACAGCTACTTATGTGTTTTCAGGTGGTAGGAGCTCTGACCACGCGCCTAGCAAGAAGGGAGTATTAGAGGATTTATATTTTTTTGCACTTCAGTCCGTAATGCGCTCGGCATTCTAGGAGCTGTTTTTTAGGGCTGGTAATAATAAACGCAGTGAATTGGGAAGATCCCTTTGTCCAAATTATAATGCATTTTAATCATTATTTCTTCAATGCTCATTTTGCTAAACTTCGTGAAGGAAGCTGTTTATTTCACAAGCATTTTTGGTGGCAATATGCTTAGACCCCCAGGTGGTCGAAATTTACGGAGCCCTTCACTACGGCGTCCCTCATAGCCTGAGTCGCTTTGGGACGTTAAACCCCAATAAACCAATCCAAACAAACAAAAAAAAGAAACTGAAGTGATTGGATTTGTCACCAGTCCTCGACGTTGAATGTTCAGAATTTTATAGATGAATTATTAGGAGTTTGTAATTAAGGGTGCCTTTAGCTATCACGGAGGTTGACAATGAAATTGGAAGAATGCTTCATATTGTTCCATAACACATTGGAACATCCTATTCTTATATGCAACTGGCCATAGCTTGTAGTGGCCTATCGTTAAATTAACCTATTGTTAAATTGATGTCTCAAATTTTATATCTGGGTGATCAAAGAATTATTTGTGCATTCCCTTACGGTTACATTTAAGCATCGAAGAAAATAATAGCTAGAAAAAGATACTTACTCTGGCTTCCACCTGTGATAAAGAAAGAAAGAAGTGCATGTTAGCTGCCGGGTCTGTGCAAGCTGCATGCTAGACGACGCGAGAAGAGATGAATTAATTATATTTTTCCGTGTTACAAGAGGAGGAGGAAAAGCTTTATTCATGGCCAGTACTAGAACTCCGTGAAAAAGGGCGCTTGCTCTGCTAAGGCTCGTTGTTCATCTGCCAAGTGCGATTGAAGTGAAGCACTATGGTAGGAAGGAGGCGGGTAAAGGGAATAAGGGGAGGTAATGGTAGCGTTACCTGAGTAATGTGTCCTGCATCTTACCTGATCTCCATAAACTTGAGGCAGTGAGCTGTATCACACCGCCTGAAGTTGCATAGCATTAGTGGATTCCGGGCAGTGTTAGTCCGAACTTTGCAGAGGATGTTTACACGTGGTGGGTGTGGTGTTTCGTCCTGCTCTTGTTATTTTTGGTTATTGGCTCTTTCCATGTTTGTTTTTGCATTAATTTCACTGGGAAGTTCATGAACAAACTCAGCTCCCGAAAGGCTGTCGTGGCCGTGAGTACAGTGCGCGGTAATTGTAATACTGTAATAGCGGCTGCGGGGCTTCATTATCATGTGTAGTACTTTACGTTGGATTTTGCTAATTGTCTCGCTTGAATCGGTGAAGATGAGGCTGCTGATGCTATTTTATTTCATTTTATTTATTTTATGTTTTTTTGCTTAATAACTACCCTGGCCTCTTGTATGCCGCATTTTATCGCACGCATTTCCCGCGTGGTTATTTTTTTATGACTTACTGTTATCCCAGGACAATGTTTTATGATTTGCTTTTTGTCTCGTGAGTTTGCATACGAGTGGTGAAGCTGGAAAATACATAAACCCGGGGCATATTCCCCACATTTCTCTTGCGTAAATGGAGTTGGTCATTGTGGGGCCTCTTCATGCCGTCATGACTGGCACGTTTTGCCATAAGCGGTGCGGGCATGACGCCAGTTTTCTTATTTATTTTTACTGTCCACTGTTACCCCTCTGGCGCCAAACATGTACTGAGCGTGGTATGGAAGGAGAGTTTTGTGGTGGCAACGAAAATTGATGAGGGTTCTGATATACCTAATTTCGATGCGCCCTTAGCCGCTGCTTAACCTGCCGTCAGTTTGCTATCATATTTCTATCAGAACCTCAGAAACACTGAAGAGTGGTATGCTGTCGGACACATTTTCAAATTCGACTCTACTAGGCTGCAAGTTCGCAAGAACCCGGCACATTATGTGTAAAACTAGTAGCACAGTCAGTCGCAGCAATGTCGGGTAATTATTTATTTTACATTGCTAATGTCCCGAAGTTGCAAAAAAAAAATTGACTATAATACGAAAGACAGCCCTCTTGTTACAAGGAAGAAAAAAATGTAGCAGATGACTAGAAATACATACAACCCATGTGTAACTATCTTATAGAAAACTAGCGAGTTAGGTTCCATTTGATTCAGGTTACCTAAATTTTGTTTTCTTTCACAATGCTGATTGACAAATATAGTAGAGCAGAGGAGACATTCTATTTTTGTCTCAATTGATCTTATAGAATTTGTTTGGTACCTGTTACAATGTGTGGTCAATAAACCAACAAGATTTTACGACAGAAAACGTGGTGAGGATTTTTTGCTAAGCACTAGTTTACCTTTAGTTCCACCTGTTTTAGGTATGCAAGAGGCACCTTAGTGATGACCTCGATTCCAAGCATTTATTCAAAAAATTTCTGGGCAACTGGAAGTATTAAAAATTTAGGCAGATATTTTTGGCAAAAAACCCTGAATTACCAGTAATTAGTTAAAAGAATAGGGATTTCGGTTAACTGGCATCTACTGAACTGGGTTGCTCTTGAAGAAGGTTCCCTCTTTATCTTCAGTTCATAAGAGTTGCTACAATAACAGAAATTACTCGCGAAGCTTTTTTTCAATACAATTCAGTATGAGGTGTAGTTTTAATACCATCATATCTAGAAAAAAGGGGCCAAACCTTGTTACAAATTCTATCACTCCCGCTGTACGACATCTGTTTATGGTGCTTGCTCAACGATTGTCATATCGCCTTCGTCTTTCAAAAGCCGTTGCCTACATCAATGAATTTTTTATACGAACAGCCAACTGGCGCAATCAGTCCAATCCTTGTTATATCATAATTTATATAAGCATTGGCAGTTTTTAAATTGGGGCGGGCGTGGGGAAGGAAGAAGCCGACCCCCCGAACCGCAAGTGACTTTATCTTGAAAAGGAACTGCACTGAGTCACTTTTCTGGTACCCCCCCTTGACTGCCTCTTTCAAGGGCAACCCATAAAACTCCCCTGCATTGAAAAAAGCCATGCAGACTGCTAGAAAGCCCACTCATCATGCAAAACCATGAAAGGAATATTTCAGGTAGAGCGAAATAATTCTTAGGCGAGCTTGAATGAAAAATTAAGCATAAAAAATTTAGCACGCAAAAATATAGCAAGAACAAGGCAGAGTTCGTGCAAAGAAATGGTTGCACTGCGCAGTCGTGGTAAAAGCGTATGCGGTTCATAGTGGAATAGAACTAAAGAATGAAACTTCAAATGCTTCTCACTCAAGGCCCTCCTGCTAATGTCGTGTACCGATTCTGATGACATCGCAGTTAATCCTCTTGCACCTGCCGGACACCTGCGATATCATGCTAGTAGGTGCAAAATGATTAACTGCAAGCTCATGTCAATCGATTGGCGCCTTTGGAAGGAGGCCTGCCATTGAGGGGCATTTGCCGCTTTTTTCTTGAGTTGTATCCGACTACAGTGCATACACAACAAGGCAGTCTTGAGTTCAACACCGGCTACTTAGGTGATGTATCAACTAAGACTGGACGAAGCTTACGTTTTGTTGATGGCGTGTTGGTACTCGACGATGGCATGAAAGCCTTCGGAATCATTGGAAAAGAAGTGGGACTTTACGCAGCGAATCGCAGATGTGTTGAACGCTCTTTCAGAAGCCCTCAGTAAGAGCATTTCTTTTTTCTGAAGCATCTGTGTTTGGTATACAAGGACATTGCGTGGTCAATGGCAAGGGCTAAATGAATTCAATCAATATCAAAGAATGGGTGGCTGCCAAGGCAAGTTTTTAAGGTGCCTTAAGTATAGCTTCCGCGTTCCAGAGCGCACCAGTAGCCTTGTGTTTATTTCGGTACTCCTGAATCTCATTAAAGGATAGGGTTTCTTGCCCATTTATGTACTTACTGCTACAAACTTTATCGAATTCATTTACCATCAGCAGCACGCTAGCCGAGAAGTGCACCATGAGAGAGTTTTGACGGATAAATGTTGCAACGGTTGCAGCTTTTAACTGGCACAGAAAAATAAACTATGATGTAATAAACAAATCTTTATTGCTTTGCTGTACGATATACCTTAATAAGCAAAATAAATTTTAAAATACTCACCTTCTCTGGATGGAACCGCCTGGTTTCTTCGGTGCCGTAAGAAAGGGAAAGATTGTTGTGGAATGAATTATTTCGCATATATATTAAAAAAAAAAAAGAACGAACACTTTTCCTTTGTTCTCGTCAATTATATTGATTCCGCTTAAGGACTAGGGCCTAGAGCACTGTGATAATGCTCATAGATAACGTACCTTGTAATCATTCTAGGGACCCATCTTAGACAAGACTTGAACTGGAGGCGCATGACGACAACGTGTGCGATAAGGCAATGCGCAAGCTTTCATCATTATGACAAAAATTCCGTGACGCCACCGCGGACGTAAAATTGATTGTTGGCAAAATGTGTGTAATTTAAGCGGTTAAACACATCTCGCCACTGAATTTTAGAGAATAATCTTTCAGTCACTCATTTATAGTTCGAAGCATAGGTGTATGCCGTAATTTACCAAAATATATTGCAGAATATTCTGATTTACAAATATTTGAAAACGCTTTCTTCAAATACTTGTAAGGTCGGAATTATTTTTCTGCATTATTTGATGAGTCTGTTTCTGAATCTTAGTTTTTGTTTGGTCAAATGTTTAGGGCAATCCCCCAAGGTGGAGTAAATTTGTATTAAGGGAGTAATTACTCATTGACATCCACCCGAGCGCTGCCGTAGGGCTACAAAGGAAAGCTATACAGCTTCTCAGAAAATTCGTAGTTAAAGAACAATTCGTCGTTTGTAGCCGTATGGCAGCCCTCACGTGGATGCCAATAAGTAATTACTCCCTTAATACAAATCTACTCCACCTTGGGGGATTCCCCTGAATATTTGACCAGCACAGTTCCCACTTCGAATTATTGATCAATTCGCTCTCGCACTACCATAAGCTTGCCCTCCCGGTTAGCTCAGTAGGTAGAGCGACTGCTACGGTAAAGCGGTGGTCCGGGGTTCGAACCCGGACGAGGACGAATTTTTCTTTCACTGTGAAGTTTCTGAGAAAGCTGTATAGCTTTCCGTTGTAGCCGTATGGCTGCGCTCGGGTGGATGTCAGTGAGTAATTACTCCCTTATTTAAAAAATTCGTCGTGCTCCGGGGTTTGAATCCGGACTGCCGCCTTACCGGGGAAGTCGCTCTGATTTTGCCGACCACTCGGTCGGTCCTGCGTGAACTTTCAGTTAATAACGGCCATTCCTTCGATACGACGTTGAAACTGCCCCACTCACAACAGTGCACTTTTCCAAGACTGACTGGGCTTCACCACTTATGTTTGTGCATTGTCCTAGCTAAACCAGACGCCGAGCTATTTTATCAAACTGTTCGACGTCAGTCGCGACCTTTGCATTTGATGGCGTTGCATGAAACGCAATTGCTATTTTCAGGTGCAGTTCTACGTAAATTTCGGAAATTATATTAAAATCTGCACCCCCGCTAGCAAAGGCAGAGATGCTTCCATGACGAAGCTGCGGTTCCTGGGCGCCATGAAAACTTCTACATTAGAAGACTAAGTTGAAATGAATGTCCGAGAAAATACTGCAGAGCAACACTAAGTATAGCAAAACTTAAAGAAGCTTAGCGAGATTCCAGACATGCTTTTTCTCTATTGGAAACAGCCCTGGAAAAGCATTGAATATTACAGAATAACCAGTGATAAGCAGTGATGCCTCTCGCAGGTTTCGATAACTGCACCCCTTGAAAGAAATTCGTCGCCAGCCGCTGTTGGTTCGTCGCTATCACGGGCAAAACTATTTCTACGGAAGTAAAACAACGCTGTTACTGTGTAGAGTAGCGCGGCGAGTGCTGCAGAGATGAAAGAGTGCGAGGGGTTGCTCTTTTTACATGCCGCCCACTGAACCTACGTCAAGGTGAGTGCATGAACCTCGGAAGCTCAAGCTATACGTGTGGGCTGATTCGCGCTGTTTGCGAAAGGCGACGTCGTCAAGTCTGGTGCAGAGAGCGAAAGCAGGTAATGGATGGTGCTACCACAGTAATTAAGAAATGGCATGGAGTTAAATCAGCGAAGTCTCAAGATAGCGTACACTCACCCTATACCGGATAACTTTGCGCAAAATGATGCCACGCACTAGAAAGGCTAAGAAACCTGTGCGGGAGCTTGGGGAGTCGTGCTATTTATTGGTTTATTACACAAGAAACTAGGTTTTTTATGACTGTATTGCATTTTGCGCGGAGGTTTAGCGATCCATCTATGGTAATATCGCATGTACACCGGCATTTTGATTGCTGCTGCTCTTTCCTCGAAAAGGCCTATGTTCTCCCTATGTTAGCTTCAAGGAAGTCATTGAAAGAGACTAAAGCAGTAAAACAGAAACAAAAATTGGTCTCCTCAGCCAATATCCTGGAGTTCGAGTTGTGCGAAAGTCCTATCTAGATGCTTAAAAGAAACAGGGAGAAACAAAGGAACGGAAAGGAAGGGAGGTTAACTGGGAACTAGGCGACGCCCATGCAGTCTGTTACCGTACGGGTGGAAAGGTAACAAAGGGAGATAAAAGAAAGAGAGGAATGAGAGATCAGTTACCCAGAACCAACGCCCAATGACTACTAACTGATCCTAGAAAAAAGGGTAAAGTTCACGCGCAGATGCGGCATTTCATAGTAGGCGGAGGTGTTGAAAGAGGAGGTTGCGACGGCTCTAGATGTGCGGCACTCTTTGGCCAGACACCATGCTTTTGTCGATGCTCGTTTGTCGACAATGCGTTTTCCTGCATTCAGTCGGTGACAGGGGCTCCACGATAGTCGGATAGGTGTACGGCAGTACAAAGAAAGTAATCTGCATTTGCCCTCGGCTAGCGATAGGTATGGTCCTTGTACCTCAGCAAGGTTCCTAAACAAACCAGAATTGGGCGCATAAATGTGAACATTTAAGGCATTGCACCACGAAGTGTGCGCGTACCAGTAATTATGCACACTTTTTTGATGCATTCTTTTAAGAACATCACAGTGCATAACCGTTGCTTTTCGAGCAAAACGTATAGACAATAACTCACCAAATAATCATCATCATTACCACCAGCCTAATTACGCCCATTGCAGGGCAAAGACCTCTCCAATATCTTTTCAATTAACCCTGTTCTTTGACAATTGCGGCCACCGTATCCCCGCAAACTTCGTAATCTCATCCGCCCACCTAACTTTCTGCCACCCCCTACTACGCTTGCCTTCTCTTTGAATTCACTCCGTTACCCTTAAGGATCAGCGGTTATCTTTCCTGCGCATTATATGCCCAGACCAAGCCCATTTCTTCCCCTTTATTTTGACTAGGAGGTAATTAACCGGCATTTTTTCCCTCACCCACTGCGCCCGCTTCCGATCTCTTAACATTACACCTATCATTTTTCTTTCCATAGCTCGCTGCTGCGTTGTCCTTAACTTAAGCTGAACCCTCTTCGTTAGCCTCCACGTTTCTGCCCCATACGAGAGTACCGCTAGGATGCAGCTGTTGTATACATTTCTCTTCAGGGATATTGGTAAACTGCCATACATAATATGAGAGAACTTGCCATGTGCGCTTCACCCCATTCTTATTCTTTTAGTAATTTCCTTCTCATTATCCGCATCAGCGGTCACTGCTTGCCCTATGTAGACATATTCTCTTACAACTTCCAGCACCTCGCTACCAATTACGAACTGCTGTTCCCTTGCTAGACTGTTGAATGAACATTACTTTGGTTTTCTGCATGTTAATTTTTAGACCCACCGTTCTGCTCTGCCTGTCTAACTCACTGATCATGCTTTGCAGTTCCTGTCTTGAGTGACTTAGCAAGCCAATGTCATCGGCGAATCGCAGATTGCTTAGGATTTGTTCATTAACTCTGATTCCCGACTGTTCTCAATTCAGGCCTTGGAATACCTCCCGTAAACAGGCGGTAAATAGCATTGGCGAACTCACCACATTCGTCCCAAAATACGCACCGCCCGTCTTTTGTCTGGTATGTTCCTTCGATGCACGCGCACCTCAATGTTAGTGGTGCACACGGAGTAGCCTTCACCCTCGGGCACAGCAGTCCGGGAATCTTGCTATCAGTGCACGCAGCTGGAAATTCATGGGACTTGCACGCTGATCACGCGAAAGGAAAAGAATAATAAAGGAGTCACTAAAAGGAGTGCTAATGGACTAACGCGGCTTATTCTGGTGAAAATATGTTTGAAGTAGAGATGTCTCCTTGTTGTTCGCGTCACCATGTTCAACGTTTGCGGTGGTTTTCGTGGGTACCAGCAAGGAAGAAGCGGTAAGAACGCTGTGAAGTACACTGTACGGCTGCAGTTAAGACACGTCTGTCGCTGTGCACCGCCATTATCACTGCCGCGTGCAGACAGAAGTGACTTTAAAGAAAGATGCCAAAGGATAGAAAGAAAAACACGCATCGCAGCAACCTCATCTGCCGAACTGGCATAGACGGCTGCTTCTGCAACAGATACCCCAATTACCAATTACCAATTTCCAATTACCTTACCCCCGCTGCGCACATTCCGCTAAAAGTGAGCGCTGCACCAATGCCAGCAATTCCAGACAGCTTCCGGTCACTGCGAAAACATGTTATCGGGGCTATAGCCGGTTTGATTCCATGCTTGCAGTGAGTGTTCAGAGCCATGCGCCACGTGGTGGCAGCTGAGGGAACTAGAAGTGTTTCTCCCGAATTCCCGGTAGTGTCATATCGGTGCTCATGTTTATAGAGAGCCCCTGCTGACGTCAATTTTCTCGCAAGCAAGGAACGGCCACAGCATTACTTTTATGTAATAATTTATAGAAACGCTAACGCGTTCACTCGACGGTCGCCGCGACCACGTTTGGCGTCCCCACTTCCTTGCGGACGTGTAGCATTCGCCACCGCACCCCTGAAGCCATACTAAACGGCACCGTGAGCCAGTCTATGCAAGGGCATAAAGATGGTCTGGGGACAATCAAGGATTCGCTCAAGCTGTTCAACAGCTTCCAGTGGGGTGGTTTAGGCGGATACACGTACCTGCGGGAACTTCCCGTTTGCGCGTAGCAAGAAGCAGTGTCTGCGACGCTCCGTCATCGGCTTTCGAGGCGATCGAAAGACCTGTCAATGACCACGGCTGAGCGCGCGCCACGCCCGAAGACTACGGAGGTGGCGCGGGGCGCGCGCGGGGCGCGCGCGGGGGTCAAGCGCAGCCGTGTTTACGGCTTACTGAAGCCGATCGCGGTTGGGTTCGCTGTTACAGCTTTTGGCTGTAAAACATGCAACTCCGCGTGACATTTGCGGCTTTTGCCTTCGGTTTTTGTCTGCCACGACCCTATGGCGCAATTTATCCGGACCGAGTCACAGCGAAATCGTTACCGCGCTTTGCGGCCACTGGAGCGGCTCTGGTTAAGCAGCACCCCCGCTGACCGAAACTGCAGGCGCAACGCAAACGATAGCAGCATTAAGGGTCTTTATTCGGCCCCGTCAGTGCGACGGTGTGTGTTAGCGTTCAGAACTCTGCAAATCTAGGTCCCTAACATTGCTCAAATGTGTAATTTTCTGCTTGCGTTGGTTACATTTTTCGTTACAACACGTGGGATTCATTCTTCCTTGGCAAGCAAGCCAGCAAACAAACAAACAAACAAAGAAGCAAACACGGACAGACGGCTACCGCGGTGCCTCAGTGGTTATGGCGCTCGGCTGCTGACATGATAGACGCGGGTTCGATCTCCGATAGAAGAAGGTTCGGTCCCGGCCACGGTGGTCGAATTTCGATGAAGGCTGTGCGATGTGCGCGCACATTAGAGATCCCCAGGTGGTAGAAATTATTCCGGAGCCCTCCACTGTGCACCTGTTTCTCTCTTTCTTCTCTCACTCCCTCCGTTATCCCTTCCCTTGCGGCACGGTTCAGGTGTCCATCCAAATGTGAGACAGATACTGCGCCATTTCCTTTCCCCAAAAACCAATTTCCCATATCAGATTGTAGAGGCCCGTGTGCTGTGCAATGTCAGTGCACGTTAAAGAACCCCAGGTGGTCGAAATTTCCGGAGTCCTTCATTGCGGCGTCTCTCAAAGCCCGAGTAGCTTTGGTAGATTAAACTACCATTAATTAAACGAAACAACTGACGGATAAAGACAGACACACAGACAGACAAAGGGCGTCTTCGTAAAAAGAACATCCTTAACGCATTTCTGGAATAAAAGAGACATCGGTTATGTATGGACAAATTTTTAAGCGCTTTTCGGAGTATTTATGAGAGATGTCGCTGGAAAGAAAGCCTTGTTGTCAAGCATGATTGGCTGACGTAGAGCATTGCACTTTGAAAATTGCTGACAGTTATAGCGTTTCATTTCCTGATAACAAATCATTTTTTTCGCAAAAGTGACCTATCGACAGTGGCTTATGCCTACATACGTTTTCGTGATGTTTAATGTGGCAACCGCAAACGCGTCAGTAACCATTTATTGTGGCCGGCCAGTATGTTCAGGATAAGTAACATGGAGAATGAGAGAACAAATCATTTTTTTCGCAAAAGTGACCTATCGACAGTGGCTTATGCCTACATACGTTTTCGTGATGTTTAATGTGGCAACCGCAAACGCGTCAGTAACCATATATTTTGGCCGGCCAGTATGTTCAGGATAAGTAACCTGGAGAATGAGAGACCGCAATTCAGGAGCGTACACGCCATGCGCCCTACTCTCGCTGTAAGTTTTTATGTATTACACTCAATGCCCCATAGTAGACAACATTGGATTGAAGGAACGGCATAAAATCAAGCAATACGCATATCGTTGTGCAGAAGAATGCAAATGATTAAACAATTAAATTGCAAAACCTATCGACTAATGCAGCCGCTGACAAGAACCTAAACGCAGTATCTGCATTTGTATCATTAGATAGACCGGTGTGCGTTTTCCATCGTTTTGTTGCCTATAGAGGTCTGCCAGTTCTAGAAACGACAATCTTATTGTTTGGCTCTCTGTTTGCCATTGAAACAAGGCAAGTATGTGACGTCACCATAACAATTACTCAAAACAGGACATAAAAATCTCAAAACAAGACTGCGCACAGGCACACTTTGGATACTGAGCAAAGCAAGAAGTCTCACCTTCAACGCGCTTCCGTAGAAAACACGTAATAAGGACCATGGCAAATTGAGATACTCTCATAGCCACAGCTGTCCTCGGAGCCGCGCTCGAAATCTAAAGGAGAAAAAGTGCGCAAGCACATTAGAGCTGGATGGAACACGCCGACTGCAGGCTGGATGCTAGTAACATGATGCTAATTTGTTGGACCAAAGCAGCGCGTGCCACTGTGTTTTCCGTGTCTATTACGACGAAGCCGCATCTCCAGATCAACGGTTCGCGCAATATATGCGCTATCTCGGCATTCCATTCTACGCCTTAAGTGCAAAAAGAGACAGCTGTGCAATCTTTCGCGGCGTTCATTTCTGGTCTACGAGTGCACGTGCTTTGCTGAGCTGCGAATAGAAGGTGCTGCAACAATGAAACTTATTATGTTGTGGTGTTTATGGATTGTGCTTTGTTCGGAAAAGAGTGTTTAAAAAGAGCCCGTGATGTTCAAAAAATTCATTTTCTAGCATTTTGCTTTGACACTGACCTTTAGGTTAAATAAAAAAACAAATATTAGTGGCACTGTAGATTATGTTGGCACAGCCGTAAAAGGAAGACAAACATTTTCTGGCCTCACACTGCAGAAGACAACACCCTCAGCAAAGCTGCCGTTGGAGTTCAAGTAGCATCAAGGCATAGCACCTCGCTTTTCAGTGCGGACGGCTGGCTGCCACATTCATTTTTTCTTTCTTCGATGGTATATGCCTGCATCAGTTCGCGAATAGAACTGTTCTGATGGCAATGCAAATGCTAGCTAAGCGAAAGGATGCGGCACCCATTTCTTTCGCATTTCTGAGATGAATGTTGGCACAACGCCCTTTCTGAGCCAGTGAAAGTTTATCGCAAGAAAACTGTAATCCATTGACATACATGCAAGCTGAGGGTGGATACAGTGTCTTATGATTGGCATAGCAAATAAAGCGACTATGATTCAGAGAAAAGCAGCATCGTTACGTGATGAAGATTTTTTTATGCGGATTTAACGTCCCGAAGCGGCTTAGGCTATGAGGAACGCCGTAGTGACGGGATCCGGAAATTTCGACCACCTGGGGTTCTTTAACGTGCACTAACGTTGCACAGTGCACAGGCCTCTAGAATATCGTCTCCACTGAAATGCGACCGCCGCGGCCGGGATCACGGCCCGCGTCCTTCGTGTCAGCAGCCGAGTGCCGTAACCACTGAGCCACCGCGGAGGCGAAGATTTCATTTGAACTCAATCAGCTGGCCAAGAAGGCGCAGGTCTGGTAAGAGGCCGCCGATAAGCGGAATGCCGTGGGTCCTGCCATTAACACTGCAGCAGAACAGCGAAGTTTATTGCAGAAGGAATCTACAAAGTTTCGGAACTATGCAGTGTTTGTGAGGTTAAAGAGTTCAATGACGGCTCTTTCTTATCCGTTGTTCATTCATCAAGCGTGCGTGGTGATACTCGGACGGGAGCAGGCACCTTCTCAACAGCATATTCCCCATCGCGGTATGACACGCAGCAGCCGGCCGTCGCCACGTCCGCGACGAGCCGTGCCCGTTGCCCGCCTGCCAGCGCCCGCCCGAAATCCTCCGATTGCAATTAACCGAAGACTGCAGATGGCATTTACCTCTTGTCACCGCGAATCGAGTTTGCCTTTTAGTTCAGTGGATAGACGGCGTACTAATTCTGTTGACAGCCTGAAATGACGCCTAAAAGCATAATCAGGCACCTCCAAGGGATCCTCATATAGTACACACGGCTGCTGTTAACGATCGCTGAACAGCGCGCACATCAGGGAGGCATGTGGAAGAATAACCATGTTTACATTGAAGCGCACGCTAGCTGCGTGGTTCCGCAGACGGCCGGCTTATCAGTTCGCTTCCACTTAACAGCCCGGGTGGCGTGTACAAAAACCGCGGTTCTGCCTCCGCGAAATGTCGTCTCGCCACCGGTGACGACACGCGGCCCTGCGCGCACCGGCACGCGGCGGTTCGCTGAGAAGTGAGTCTGTGTCAAAGTGAACTGCCTTCTGGATTCGGGCCCAGATGACTTGAAGGTGCGAGGAATTGTCTTCATGCTTAGGAAAGTTAGGAATTCTGCTGATGCTCTTATGGACCCACTGTTAGGTTTATCAGGAAATCTCTTGGGCTCTTTACAGTGGCAAATACTGCACGTTGTTTTCTTTTTACTCTCAAACACAGGCGCGGTAATAACCGCCATAATTAACATTAGGCTAATCGCTTCTTAGTATCATCTCCATCAAATTCATTTCTCTAGAGCCACTCTGCCATCGTCAGGAGTAGCGATGCCGCTCGTGAGGAAGATTACTGGTCACATTATAAACGAGTTATGTCCTAAAATAAGTGGGATGAAGCGTCAGGTTCAAACGAGTCCTCTTTTTGCCCTACCAACATTCAGTCACGAAGACGATCTTACTACTTGGTCGCTGCTCAACATTAGTCTCGTCACAGTCTTCAGTAGCCCTGCTGCTCGCAAGCTCCGTGCAGCAAGGATAACTTCTGCGAATCTGATCGTACCAAAGCGACAGGAACATCGCTAGCTATATAGCATACGCCGTCGGTATCTGCGAACGTGAAAACCCAATTATGAGCTAATTATGAAAGGGGTTGTCACTTAAGATAGTGATGTGATTGAAGGCGAAGTGTCTCAAACATGATTAGTTAACTGTAGCTGACGTCATCGCCCTCTCATTCAGCTTAGAAAAGCTGCGCACATGTGGCGCAGTGGAGAATGGCCGGACACTACAGACTTCCCTCTTAGTTGTGGTGATGCTCACGAAAGGTCACCACTGCAGACACAACGCGTTTTGTATGTGACGTAGTTCATCGTCAGCGGTCCGCCTTTGCTTTCGTGCCAGAGTTTATATGTGCTAAAACAATCGCAGCCTTCCCGTCGCCGAAAGAAAAACTATGCGCTGCATGTCCGTAATAAACTAACACCTGCATAGTAAATGCTCATTCGCAATTGATGGAAATAACAACCGGTTCTTTGCATGAAATTAAACACTTCAGACAGGAAGCAAACCAAACGCGCACATATTTTTCGCTTGACTTGCAGCTTTTAAATTATTCTTTGACTGGAATACCTTAGAAAATTCGCAGTTTCAGACTCCCTAACGACGTTACATTTCAAACGCTTAATGGTCGCTGGCGAATTCGAGCCTGACTGTCAAGAATGCAACCTTAATCATATTTGTGACAACCTGTGTATGGAGTCTTGGAAACATTTATTTTCGTTCTTGCCGCTCTAGGGTATAACGTATGGCCTGTCATGATTACCAGGATGAGAACATATGCCCGCGTGCCTACTGTGCACGTGCACTATGATATCTGTGGCGTTGTGTCGAGAGACAGCGCACACAAATGTCTTGGAATGCACATCATCACTGTTCGGCCTGCGGGCTTGAAAGGAATTGTCTGGTGCTGATGAGCGATGCACTCCTTCGAGAAAGGGCCCGCGAAGACATCACTATTTTTTAGACATTTTTTCATTTCACTTGCGCTTAACTTTATCTGTTACAATCTCGTTACAGAAATGGGAGCAAAGGAAAAAACAAGAAGCATGAAAAAGGTCTCTCCTGCGTATTTACTTCGGCACGCAGGCATCACAAACATGTAAAAACAGAATTGCGAACACAAATTAGTTGTATTTACGCAAGACTAAATACCGATACTATGCAATAGAAACGCCCTTAGATTTTCACTTCAAGACACCTAAGAAAAAACTTAAAAGAACGCACGCCGAGGAAACTACTCAGACGAACAAAACATGAAAAGTGTCTGACAGAAAATGTATTTCGATTTGCAGCACCAATTTAAATCAGTATGGTCTCGCATGCACACTGACGGAGTGAAATTATTTTACAGGTGGTAAAAAATTTGCTTCCTTTTTTACGGGAACGAAAGGCCTAAAAGAAGCTTGGTTTTGGTTTTATGGAGTTGAAGGCTTAGGGGTACAATAAGCAACCATGAAACGCCATATATGCGAAAAAAGCATTGGAAAAAATCAAGCAAATGAATTCAATATTTTCTTCCAAAATTATATTCTTGAGAAATTTCTTGGGAATGATCGTGTTGAAATCCAGCAGTTTTTTTAGTGCGATTCAACAGAGATTGTATTTGAAACTGTACGTGTTGCCTCCTGCAATCTGTCCTAACTGTAGAGATATCCAAACTACAGGATAGGACCTTCCTATCTTATTATACAGGAATCCTATTAAGTTTGTGCTTAGCAGATTAATCTCAGTATTTTTCAGGTTAGCACGTCGGGAGTTTGTTAGGTTTGCATTTTGGTTTTATTTTTAAGAGCGAACGATTCTTGTCTTGGCTTTTGTACTTAAAACCTTGATTGAGTAATGTATATTTGGTTAGTGCGTGTGTGATGAGTCTGACTTCGTAGCTGGGCTGTGGAACTGACAATATTTCGTGCTTAACAATGCCAAACTACCAGTAGTTTTTTACCCGCATCAAGCTGGACATTTTGTTGCTCTGGCGTGGTAAATATAGAAAGAAAAAAGGGAAAATAGAAAATTACAATATATAAGCTGGCACACGTGGCGTTCAGCTTTATAGCGTGTCTACCGTGCATCACCATTCATCCGGAAAGTCTGGAAAGAGGCTTTTGTGAGCACAGTATTACGTTTATATCAAGGTAGCTATCAGTAACGGATCCTGTAGTACCGCCAGAGGTCACAGAGTTGAAAGTCCTAGCTCTTCTTGTTCCATGCGTGCAGTCTACTGACATGCGGTACTGCAACCGATGGGTCAATACTGTATAAACGAACACGCCAACGAATCCTTTTAACCTGTTCCGCTCTTGTTACGCACGAGTGGAACACGTTAAAAGGATCGGTTGGTGTGTTCGTGTTGCATTTTTCAAAATTCAAGACACAGGCCCGAGTCAAAGAAATCTGGAACAGCACCGGATTTTTTTTTTCCTTCCGTCAAATTCCATGCGTGGATGGTTGTATCATATATCTGTTCGAGGAAATGTGAACGGTAGGATTCGCAAATTTGGAATTTTTGTTCTGTTATTGGAAGTGAGGGCAACCCTGAAAGGGTGGTAGCTGTGTTACTATGACACGAATAAAATACAGTCGTGCCTCGTTAATACGAGTCCCGTTTAATACGGACGACTCAACTGATGGACCATTTTTCTGGGTGCCAAACTTCTCCAATGCATTTACGCCTCATTGATATTGAATCTCGCTGTCCGGACAATGGACAGTGGGAATATGCACAGAGGCCATTGGGGCCCATGTATTTTTGCCGCGTTAATACGGAGACAGCGATGCGAAAAAAATCTCTACTACGCCAAACGGATATCTCAATTTCTACATTCTGAGCACAGAACACCACAATAATGCAGTGGAAAAATTTCCAATTCACTGCTTGACGTTCTTTTCTTTAGAGGTTTTTTGCTTTGCAGTTGAACGTTGCCGTGTCGACACCTTTATCATTTGCCATATTGCATGAATGGATGCGAAGAAATCAACAGGCAGTTTGTGCTGCATAGAAAGCCTGTTCAGCAGCTGCCAGCCGGCTTATTAGCGGGGTCGTAGGAAGTGAACAGTTGTATTAGGAGTTAGGTCATCTAACCATGATGTGCCATTAAACGTATCACATGTAGATCCCTAGGGGTGTGAAGCTGCACCACATTATTTCGAGCATAATGATGACCAAGATAATGGCCTTGGGGCGCCCGAAATGCGTATAATTTCATCTTCACTGACCACCACTGTACACAGAAGCAGACCCTAATCAGAGCGTGTTTTTTTTTTCTAAATATTTTTTCTTTGCGATTGGTTTTTACGGACGAATCGCTTTATGTATAGTTTTGCTGAGGAACCAAAGTGTCCATATTAACGAGGCAAGACTGTATATACAAAATATTTAGAACGAATTGTTGTGTATCCATGAATGCATTGAAATAAAGTATGGAAATTGGACCAGCTGCTAGTAGCGGCAATTGTAGAAATAAGACGCCTTCTGACGCTGTAGGTTTCACGGCATAATGCAAGGCTGTATAGCTAAACTAAAGCTATATAACCGCTGTCGCCGTTAAAAAGGTGAAAAGGGCGCATGCCACCGGCGACAAAAAGAACGTAAGCAAAGAAGTAAGAAAACAATCAGCTTTCATGGCACAGCGTACAAAATGCACAAAGCTCTCTTCAACACAATTTATAACATTGAACACAGAACTTCTACGAATGCACTAAATTAATGAAGTAGCTGTCATATTTACAGAACAGCATTGTTTAAAATACTAAGCGCACACGACACTATGAAATGTGACGTGCGTGCGAGATTCGAGATGAATGTCTTGATTGGCAGTTGCGTTAACACGTTTTGGCGGGCTAGTTGGTTAAGCATCTTGAATAAACAGCGCGAACGAAGACGAGCACAAAAGGCAAGAAAATGGACGACAGCGCTGTGTCGTCCATTTTCTTGTCTTTTGTGCTCGTCTTCGTTCGCGCTGTTTATTCAAGTTGATTGGCAGAGTCCGCGTAATTTGTTAAAAGTTGCGAAAAATTACCACAGAAATAGATTTAAAGTGCTGGGAACGTCTACATCCTGCTGTTTAATCAATTTACTGCCGCTTTCTCAGGTGGCCGATCGACAGGAAACAGGTTGAATGTTTCGTATTGATTTTGTACAGTTGTCGCGTCCATCTTCCAAATTTGTTTTCTGATTAGTTTGTCGCTGGCGTAGCGAAGTTACCGTAGTATTCTATTCACTTGAAGCGTCGGCATCACTGTGGTGTCTCTGGCTGTAGAAAATCAGCGTTGTAGAGCATCATAAATTGGCCGACGGGTTTTATCCTGTATTCTGCGTCTGCTTACAATAAAAGGAAATCCCAAACAATTATAAAGTGGAAAAGTAGCCGTCTCTCCAAATTTCATGCCGCGCAGCAGCCCCTGTTTTCCCTAATTTTTATAGACACCTCTTTGCTTGCTTTGACCATTCTCAGTCCCCGTCAAGTGTACGCTGACCTTGGCGCCTGACCTTGGAGTCACGCCGTCCATAAGTCGCCAAACGACTGTGCGCCACCCCTCTTTTAGCAGCTTCCTCAACGTCGCCCATGCCCAAACGTGGCATGGAGCATCCGAAATTAGCCCTTTGAATGACCTTAGCCGAATTTGATTTCGGTTTAGGTTTAATGGGGTTTAACGTCCCAAAGCTGCTCAGGGTATGCAGGACGCCGTGGTGGGGGGGCTCCGGGAATTCGATCACCTGGGGTTCTTTTACTTGCGCTGACATTGCACATTTCGCCTCAATCAAAATGAGGCCACCGCGGCCGGGATCGCACCCGCGTCTTGCGGTTCAGCAGCCGGGCGCCTTAATTACGGAGTCACCACGGCGGGTTCGCCGAATTTGACTGCCGGTGATTGCGTGCGTGGTCGGGTGGAAGACAGGTTTGATTTAGTCCCAAGATGGATTTGGTCAACCTCCAAGAAAGGCCTTGGCTCATTCCAGAAGTTTGGCTGGCCCACTACCGAAAATTTGAAGTTGAGTGGACCCAGATTCGGAACCAACCTCGGAAACTCCGGAATGGGTCTGGCGCACCCCCAATTTTTGGGCGGCCCACTGTGCTTTCGCAAAATATTTCGTGCTTTGTAATACTAAACCGCCAGATATTTTTTGTTTAATGCTAGGAGCGACCAGACTGTGGTATGTGCATAAAACATATTCTGATTTAAATTTTCTTATCGTGCTGTACAGTTTACAAACAGGGCAATCTGCAGAAGGACGACTGTAACTTAGTATATAAAGCACGTTTTTTTTTTTTTGCCGTCGTGTCATTCTTGAAGGGAAAAGGGCGCTTTTAGAACAAAGTAAAAGATTACATTTGGAACATTGGTGGCGAACCCGTAAAGAGGTCTTTTTATTTTTAAATTTTGTATTTTTTTACACAATACTGCGGGCCCTTCAGGTCCCCTGCAGAAGAAGCGATATAATGCAAAACCAATACAAAACGCACTTAAAGAAAAGGAGAAACAAAAAACCGATAGGCTTCATGACGTCAATCTTTTATTTTAACTCGACAGCCTTAAAAGCCTCGTTACTCAGAAAATCCGGCGTTGGCTTTGTGGCCGTCGGCGATGTGAGCGAAAATTGTGAGCCGGAGAAGTGAGCCAGCTAGGTCGCGTGGCCTTAAGGCGTAATCACTACCTGCGCACCGGGTTCTGAGCAAACTGAGCGCCGTTGCAGGTGACTGTTGAGTCAATTATTGATCGCGAGGCGCAACCTGTGTCGCACAAGCCCCACCGGTGGCAGCGCCTGCCATCGCAGGGCTGTGATGCATCCCTTAACCACATCACCATTGCGGAAGGAGTGGTGTGAGGACTTCCAGGGACCCATGAATGTAGCGGAGGCGGATGATGACGTCATCTAAGGCATCGGTACATTTCCAACGCATGAACGCCTGCTTTGAAGGAAAAAAAAAAAACAACACCCCCGAAGGCAATGCCCTCCGAACGTTGTTTTGCAGCATCTAACGAGTCAGGGCAGGGTGTGGCTGACGGCAGCGGCAATTTGAAATCACACCTTCCGTGACGTCACACTAAACTTTCCCGCACTGCTCGGGTGCTTTGAAAAAAAGCGCCAAATTCAATACTCGATTACGTCACTGTTTTAAACGCTAGTGCGAAAAACTTGGCATGCTTTGCCTACAGTGTTATAGATTTGAATCCTTGAATATCGCAAAATTCTCAAAAAGTCATGCAGTTACTCTTTCAGGTGCAGCGCAAGCGCCCCCTTTAATGTATTTTATATAGATTTTATGTTATGTGGTGCTGTCAGTGGTAACGCATTACAATCAGTGATTGTGCGAGGAAAGAAGGAATATTTAAATACGTTAATTAGTTCTGGCGGTCAGAGAGGTTACTGGATCTGTGCGGCGATGTGACGTTTACCGTACCCAGGAAAATGGCTTAACATAGGGATTTAGGCGTATTGATAACCTGTTTCGTTTGAGAAGAGGAATGATTTTTAATCTCTGGATTTTACTTCTCATTTGTTACGTTTGAATTTTGTGTTCCCGCATTGATAAAGCTCGTGAGTCTGTTGAACGGTGTTGCGAAAGACGAATCGAATGGTTTTGCGTTGGATCATTGCAAGCGCTTGAAATCCGGGCTTTGACAGAAACCTTTCTGGTCGGGAACGTTAATGGCGGAAAAGTGTTGAGCGCCGACGAATATTAAAATAAAGGACGTTTCGACCCTGGTACGAGGGCCTTGTTCGCAATGAAGGGAGTAATGTGAGTGTTGATTACAAAGCCTTCATGATGTGACGTAAGCAACGGGTGTATACCGTTGGTAGATTGCCTTCGTTGCAATTGAGCGTGTGTCATCATCATTATCATCAGCCTGACTACAGCCACTTCAGGGAAAAGACCTCTCCCATGTCTCTCCAATTAACCCTGTCTTTTACCAACTGCAGCAACCGTAACCCCGCAATCTGTAAAGGCTACATATAGGGGTTGGTTATACGCTGTGTATGTCTCTATCACCTGATTGATGCAATAGAGAAATGCATAGTGTATAACCAACCCTATATACACCACAATAAAGCGGTGCTCATTTGTCGAAAAGGCTTGTATCGAAGGAACTTGGGAGGGAAGCACGTCTCGCTCTTAAAGAAAAATACAACAAAATACTAATATAGCAGTAACATTAAACTGTTATACTATAGAAACCAAATCGCTCTGTTATCATGCCGTGTTTGGGGCCGCCGATGTCTTTGCCAGGGCTTCACCGGCGGTGCCCACGATACCGGCTGCGTAGCCTTCTCTAAGCACTTCAATTGCGCTGTAGTTTGTGCATGGATGAAAGAGGCCCGCCATGGGCGTATGCAGGCTGTCGTAGGGGAAAACTAAGAGAAATGTTACGAGCGGGCACCTTAAATTAAAAGCCATGGCAACTAGAAAAGGGTGAGGACGGACACGCATATCGAATGCAAAGGAGAAGTATTCATGTTGGCGGAAGCAAATTCTTTAATTTCTTGCTGTTACGTTAACACATAGGTAGGATTCCTTCCAGACCACATCTCTCGTGAGTCGCCTCGTTGTGTGCATTGGGTTTCTTGGTATCGAAGACGATTTTTTTCAGGGGTAACTTCGACGTTGTCGAGGCGGTGCTCTCAAGCGTAGACTGCTACATTTGACATATCCAAATGTTATAGCATTTGATAGGCGCACTGCATGTGCAGTGACGCACTTTGCTCTTTCATCTGACCTCTAGTTCTCCTACCTTCTTTGTTTGCTTTTCCTAAGCTTCGAATCATTATTCTTGCCGTATGCGCGCTTGAGTTGCAGTTGATCTGTGCAGTTCCTAGTGCATGGCGCAACGAGACTGAAATGTTTTGTTAAAAAAAAAAAAAAACTTACTGCGTCTGGTCCCGGACATCTGCTGAAATAAATGTCATCACGAGATTGATCTTTGCGCACTGACTGCAAAAAGCATCAAAAGATAATTGCTTTGCGCATAAGTTCGCAAAGGGCAGAAGTAAACGCCCGACTTGGATAACCGCCAGCAAAATAACAGAGCTTAGCCTTTCAGAGTTACAAGTTAAAAAAAAAATCCACTTTGCCAGGCGCACATAGGAAAAGAAAAGTTTACGCTGTTGCTAGAGTTGGTCCAGAAAGGCGAGCTTAAGGCCGCTCTCATTGCGATCTAAATAGGGCACCTCTGCTGGACGTTACTGAGTGCTCTAGAAAGCTGTGTGTTCATTTACGTAGGCGAACTCGTCGTTTGGGGCGATGGTACTACTTAACCCAGTGAGCAGCCTTGACCTATGTAATAAAAAATTCAGGGGTACACTTTGTTGACCTAACGTGCGGTGAGGCGAAAGCCTTTAACGCCGTGTTGCTGTTAATTAAAAATGTTAATTAAGATGTTAATTAAGTACACAATTGTTTGTGAATCTTAAATGTTGGAGACACTTGAGGGCGTTTGGGAGGCATCCGCCTGATTTGACGCCTTTCTGAAAACACATTCCAGCGTCCTGGACAAGGAGAACTACATGTGCATTGGCAGGACAGGAAGTAGCGTAGCCATTAGCACGCTTGGCTGCGGAACGGAAGGATGGGGGTTCGAATCGCATCGTGCAGAAAGATTTTTTTTCTGACTAGAAAAAGCGTGACACCTCTGCTGACGACCTTCTGCTGCAACCTTCTGTCGACAACGATGAGGCATTAAAGGCTTTCGAACTAACATTGCTGGGTTAAGCCTCACGGGGTGCACTGGTCCTATTCTTGTCTCCTGGGGGGCGGGGATCAACAAGGGTAGGCGCTGGGACCGCACTTTTGAGTGCCATTCGTTGTCATCGCATCACCCCTACTTCCCTTCACGTTATGAGTTGGTCCTCATTCTTCTGACTGGACAAACGCAGCACTGTACACATGTCAGACACGGTGCTGGACTTGTTCGACATCCTTCATGAACAGCATTTAAGTGATGCTTTTTCGCAATTTTATATATTTTCTGTTCGCCCAAGAACTTTCGCCGCAGGTGGCTTTTGAAAAGCCAGCTCCGGCAAAACAGGATTTCCTGGTACTCTTATAATCTAAAAATATATAAATAAAAATGTTAGGATTATTTATTTGAGAATAATTTGCATTTTTACGAGAAATCAAGTGATAGTTCTGATACGTTGAATGTTTCGTAGTGAAGTTGTGCTCTTTCAACTGCAACGGAACAATAGATTTCGCCATGAAAAATTGCATGTATTACTGTCGTTCACGAGTGTCATAATATTTGAGCATTTGGCTTCGCCTTATCCACGTTTTTAAAGTATTAAATACTGCAAAGCCCTCTAAATGTCAACATTCCGGTATTCCCAACCGCAAGCTGCGGTGACCTACTCTTTGAGAGAGCGTTCCGAAAAAGCACAAAAATAAGCAGCATGAATGCCCTTTGCGTATCACTGCCGCTAGAACATTCGTTTATAGCTGTAAGTTACAATAGTCGCTTTTGGCTTTAAAAAAACCTTTCCAACAGCGTTCTATTAGTGCTCTGGATGCTCTCAGCCACATAAAGGCGCACTACTTTACGTCTTTCGGCACATTCCCGACATATGCTCACCGGAGGCGGTGAGTGATAGACGCACGCTTGAATTTCAAGCAGAAAATTCTTTGGCATCGAAAACTTGAAGACGGAATAGCGTAAGTTCAGATTGTTCCTTCTTGTGAGCCCTTTGTGTCGTAAGACGGTGCGGGCAGGGCACTTTTTTCTTATTTATTTTTTAAGCCCACACTAATATCTGTTCCTTCTTGTAAAAATATTTTATGCGGTCTTCAGAATAATATCAGGATAGACCGCGTCGTTATATTGGAACATTGTCTCGGGTGCCGTTTAGTTAGTTTTGTGAATAGATGGCAGCAGTTCTACATGACCAACCGAAAAATTCGTTTAGGCGCGAAACATTACCATTCTTTGGAAGGGCAAAAGTAGCCTATGAAAGATGCCGAAGACAATAGTTTAGAACACGTAATGAGAAATACCAGGAATTGAAACACCTCAATCTTATCCTCAACCCCGCTGTTACGAAAAGTGGGAAAGAGGAAGTGAAAGAAGGAGAGAGAAAGAGGCTCTGAAGGAGAGCTAGCGCCTGTGTTGTCTTCTTCTACTCTGTCTTCCTTGTTTTTTAGCGCTAATACTATGTCCTCTCTGTAACAGAGCGCTCCAAATAAAATTCGACTACCACGAGTTCTTAAAGCGCATTGACATTGCGAATTGCACGGATGTCTTGCATTCATCTTCATCAAAACCCGGCCGCCGCGGCCGGGCTCCGAACGTTGAGCGCAAATGCGAGAGGGCAAGGAATGCGCAATTAATGCAGAAATGCATTCTTGACCTCCACCTCGACCTTTCCGAGCACTTCGTGGCGATTTCACGTGGATTGATCGGTTCGACGCTGCGAGCATCCTATGCTATCTGTTCAGCACTCGCCATGTGTTCGACACATGGCAGCACAATGGACGTTTGTGGAGGAATTCGCATTTTTACTTGTAATTTGTGGCAGATGCGACAACCGCTGCGACAGATGCTCGCTGCGCCTCCCTGTTCGCCAAGAGTATCTTCTGATACCTGAGAAAGAAAGATGAGGAAACTACATCGCACCACGCAGAATAGGTTATAGTAGACGACCAAAAACGAAAGCCGTTACAGACTCGAATGGCAGCCTCAGAAATAGCGCATCAATGAGATGCAGAGACAGAACCCAAGAGTAGGAGGCAGCTATTGCGCTCGCAATAACCATTAGGACCGTGAGGGACATACAAGAAGTCGAAAGGCAGGCGAAGCTCACATAGACACCAGCGCATCAGTCCATAGAAGGGAAAGAAGGCGCACGGGCCGGAACTCGAGCCCTCCTAGGAATTGCCAAATGAAGGGAAGATACGTTTTCTGGATATGATTTTCCTAATCCGCAGCGATCACCTGTGCTCGCACCACGAGCCCCGACCATGTACAGGACTTCTCATCACGTCTGCACACTCCAAGATCGTCAAGCGCCATGTTGCTCCAAGAGCCCTCAAGAATTCCATTGCGAGACCGTGCCAACACCAGGTGCAAACCAACTTTCACGTACAGATGAAACATTTGAGGTCGGCTAGCTTTCCGGAGTTACTTTTGCTGGGTGTTACGGAAGGTTTGCTACGATGGTGCCGCAACTCTGCCGGCCACAAGGAAGTAGAATCCAGGCTCAGGCGAAACGTCGCCGTTGTTTCGTATGTTCTTCTGGTTTGTCACAAGCTGAAGCGCGTTGCGCGCAGGGTAGGAGTTCACGGGATGATTTCAGCATCATACAAAATATAGCGGTTGTGCAAAAAGTGAACTTCTAAGGGCCTCGCGGTCTTGTGTGCCGCAAACGGCACGAAACGCATTTTGTTGCCTGCCGCACGCATGATGTTTACGAAGTGCCCTTTTCGTGCGGCGACTCACATGTTGGGCAAAGGGGCGATGCATAAATGATCGCCTCAGAGAGCATGCTGCATCCCCAGATGCCGCCGCGCCGAACAGCAACCTGGCGCTCCACTACAAAAGCTAGAAAGGGTGTTTACCCCTTTTTGGTCGGTGCACCACCCTCAGGCATTACGCCAATGCACGGACAAGGGAAAGCTTTGAAGTCCGCGTTAGCGCGCGGAGACCCTGCCTCCCTGTCCCGCCAGGACTTGGCGTATCTTAATTCCTAAGTGACACGCCCTAGTGGCCTTGCTTCTGGTGATGTTTTTTTCTGCTGCTGCGCAAGCTTTCTACACATGTATTTATCCTCGTGCAATAAACGCGTCCAGTTTCTAGTCAGGGCTCGTGTGTGTCTGTTCTCTTCAGTACCGTTTCTTTAGCGCTGTGTTTGTGAACTTCATAACACTCTTACCCTGGGGCACCCCAACACACTGCCGAGCGCAACTACTCAAACATCAGTCGTGCACTAAGAAATCCTACAAAACTATAGGCTGGGAATAAAGGAGTATGTGCCTCCGGATAAACCATACAACGAACAAGAAATAACGCTGAGAAGAATACAAACAAACACATACTCAAGCCCAAAAAAACTTCACGCAACTTACCCAGAAGAATATATGAGCCACAGTGCGCACACTGCGTCGCGTAAGTAGACCTATACCAAACGAAATGGGTCTGCCAAGGAAACGCTGAAATAGGAAGGATGGAAGAACCGACGATTGAGAGAGGGGAAGAAATGCTGTTCAGCTTAGACCCGAAAATTGACAAGGAGCTGACGGAACGGGCAAGAGCTGTTCTACGATACAACCGAATTCCGGAATAGCGGGACCGACAACCAGTTTTAGGTAAAATAAAAAAAAATTTTCATCATTATGAGGCCATGTATATATTCCGACACCTAAAAAGTGTTTCTGTTGCAGTGTGAAAGTAAAGACATCTTACTGAATGGCTCTTGTCGCAAATGGTAAAATAGTGGATATCGTGTCAAGTATGTAGGGTGTTTCTTGTAACTTCAACCAAGTATTTAAAAAAAGTGCTGCACCATAGCTGGGTGAATAGAACGACATATTGTTTCCCGCCGTGTAGCGCTCCTTATAGCATTTTGGAATTCAGCTTAATTGGTTAACTGCTCAGAAATTTAATATTCTATATACAGTCAAGCGTGTTTCCTTATACAGGGTGTTTCACCTAAGACTTTCTGCAATTTTTAAAAATAAGCTATTTGAATTAGATGCGCGATTTTTCTGGCATAGCATTGTCAGTGGTGTAGTACATCATAATAAAACTAAGACGTGCTAACTAGCAGGCTTGTTAACCAATATTTAATAGTTAACTTTTAAACTATTACCGTTGGGCTCCTTAATTTAGAGGCATGCAGCCCACCGTAAGTAATGTCCATATCCGTTTTTAAAATTTAGAGAACGCGATTATCGTCGGCGCTGTGGCCCAACAAATTTCGCCTACATCGCGCCAAAATACATGCGGTTTGAGAAGCTTGCAGGCAAAGCAACCTCTCCAGTGAACCTAACTCGTCGAAATAGCCAAAGTTTGTTGGACCACAGCGCCGAGGATAATCGCGTTCTCGAAATTCTAAAAACGAATATGGCCATTACTTACGGTGGGCTACATGCCTCTCAATAATTAAGGAGCCCAACGGTAATAATTTAAAAGTTAACTATTAAATATTGGTTAACAAGCCTGCTAGTTAGCACGTCTTAGCTGCATTATGATGTACTACACCACTGACAATGCTATGCCAGAAAAAGCGCGCATCTAATTCAAATAGCTTATTTTTAAAAATTGCAGAAAGTCTTAGGTGAAACACCCTGTATAGTAGACGGGGTAGAGAAACAACTGATCTCATTTTTTCTGCCATCGTATCTCATACGTGGTTATTTTTCAACGTTTAAAGAATGCTCGTGAATTACGAAAAAAAAAAAAACACATGGCGGCACTCTTGAGTTCACATACTACAGCGCTGCGAAACGCGGTTTGAATGAACGAAGTGTGCGTGCTCAACGTCTCGAAGTGAGAGGCCGACGTCGCTGTCAGCATAGTCTTGAAAGTGCGCCTTCGCATTTTCCCGGAACATGGAAAGGGCATGCCGGGATATGCGACAGGAAGGTCACCGGCAGCCAATTTAGACGGAGCCTTTACTGAGCAGTCACCAAGAGAAAACACAAAAAAAAAGAGAAGGGAAAGCAGTGAAATCGCGTAGTTAAAAGTAGCCTTCGTTTCTTTTATTTCTACTATCACGCAGCCTGTCAAAGAGAGCAGCGGCCGCTCACTTAGGCACGGTCAGCGCGTTTTGTTCGTTCAAAACAAGGTTGGGAGCGCTGCAACCGGTAGCGTATGACCACAGTCATATGGTATTTTTTATATTTCGCGGGCTTCCTTTAAATGTCAGGAGAAAGAGACACTCAGGAGGCACGCTGGTAGAAACAATTCGATAGGTCGTTTGTCAACACCCTCTGCAACATAACGAAGGGCATTTGGCCCTAAAAAGAATATTAACTATTGTGGATAGTTCATCACAGTCAATTGGCTAATTAAGCGGAATATAAAAATTCTCTGAAGAGCGCCACATGAAGGCAAACAATATGTCGTTGGTTTCGCCCAGGTGCAGTTTTCGCATTGTTTAGATCCTCGGTTTAAGTTACGTGAAACGAAATGTATACGTAGCAGCAGTTGGTTATACAGGTGCTGAGAATTATTTCAGAGATTTTTCGTTACAAACCATTGGATACGTTGGCGTGGTTCCAGAAGTTCGAATGTTGGGAAGGCGGGGTTTATCTGTGCGATAGAGAGCAATTAAAGTGCGAATGATTGTTAAAGTGAGCTGATTAATCAACATTATGTACAGCGCGAAAAACTAAGACAGGGGAAGAAACACGCAAACAAACAAGCGCTGTTTGCGTGTTTCTTCCCCTGTCTTAGTTTTTCGCGCTATACATAATGTTGAAAGTTCACCAACTCGCCCAGTTTTCGGTTCTGATTAATCGTTGTTTTTTTATTTTACACCAAAAAAATATATTTTGAAATTGAAAGCTTTCGTCGTCGACAGTGAGTCTTGCATGCGTGTTTACCTTTTTATTCTTTTGTCCAAGTAACTCAGAAAATCTTCGAAGAACACTTGCAGCCACGGCATTACCGTGTCGAACTCACATGTATATTTTCCCCCGACTCCTCTCTCTAACACTGACTGGCCCTGAGACTAAATAAATGAACGGTGTTGGATTCGGTGTGCGAACCTTTTCGTGATTATTGCAGATTCTGCCCGCTTGCAACAGGAAGAATGAGAAGACAGTTCGCTGGAGCCTTCTGGGTTGCCTTGCTATGTAAGTGTCTTGCTTTTGCCTAGTTCCTATTGTTAGAATTTTAGAGCGATTCCAAGTTTGGATTCAATGAAAATCGCACATGTATGAGTTCGACTATTTGAAGAGTTTCGTAATAGTTAGAAAAATATGGGGGAAAACTGCTCGCTCCAATTTTGCAGCAAGCCCCTATTTTCCACAAATAAGCTAATAATAAAATTGTTTCTCTTTTCAGTCGTAACAAAAGATGTTATTTTTCAAAAACCAGTCTCGGCTTTGACGTGCTATGTTGCAGTCAGTACTGTAGTTAAGCTTCGCTGCATTCTTTACTGTAATTCAGCCCTTCACTTGCTTAATAAGGAAAAGACATCAGCCTATCGGATGTTGATGTGGCATTTTTCAATGATCTCTCTTCCAACTTCTTCGCTTCTGAGATTTATTGTGAACGGGCGGGAGATAAATGAGCTTGTTACTCTGCCCGTGGAACTTTTACTGATTGGAATTTTCTCACTGTACTGCTAGGCAGTACCAGGGTTGCATGCCTCGCAGCTCTCGTGGTAGCAACTATACTTGCAGTTGATAGACGTTTCTACTGCACAATGGTTGCATGACTGTAGTTGTTTCCACTGATTCAATTTTTTTTCGTAGTCTGTGAAGGCGCCTCGGGTAAATGATAGTGAAGCTAAACAATCAATGCATGTTATGATACGACGGAAAAAGCAGTTCAGGTTGGTATTTCGATACGCTGTCAGTTAATTACTCGGAAAAGGAAGCCAGTCAAGAATCTTGTCCTTACATAGAAATCTCAAGGTTGTATCTTTTCATCGACATTGAAAGCCTATTCCTGTTTTGACGACGTTTGAGGGTTGCCGTTTCTGAAAATAACGCAATGGTGTACAGTGCCTCATCGGTATAATGCTGAAAAGGCGGAAAATGCGTTGCTACCAACAGCTAATTACAATGCAACATTGTTTTAAGAAATGAAAATGCGTCACGAATTTTCAGAGATAGCGTTAGCTAGCTATCCAAGGCAGCTATTGCAGGACAGAGTAAGGCTCACCGTGTCCAAAATTCTCGGAAAAAATTTTGAAAACTGGAAAATTGTAAGATGCTGTTATGAAAATATTGAAGACAGTAGTTTATTCCTCTGACATGTAGCATATGTAGCAAAATCTTTTTTCAAGCGTTTACATCGATCGCAGCGAACAGTGAAGACTGACATAAAAAAAACAATGAAACGCTTTTGTGGTAGCAAAAACATTAGTAGAAAAAAAATGAAGAGTGCCATCGTTTGATCGGCGGATATATTGATTATTATAATGAAAGCTTCCATTATACGAAAAAGAAAAAATGTTTTCCCGCTAAAAAACACTTTTGTCCAGAATAGTTGGGTGTGTTAGTTGATGGTGAATTGCAGCGTGAAGTGAAAACGATGGATGGCCTGAAAGACTCGGACAAGCTCTGGACTGGAAATATAGTCAAATCAGGATCTTTTTCATGTCGTTTTGTCCGTCCCTTGTGTAACGTAGGGAAGACAGGCGATTATCTCTGCTACATTCACTTACTATATCCACTTGTGCTACATCCGCGTAATATATCCGCGTAATATATCCGCGCATTAGAGAATACTTGATTACAGAAACAACATAATTTCCTGTTGGGCTGCTTGGTTTTCTAAATTTTGATGATCAAGCGCAAATGAACACAATGCACAAGACCAAGAAGGACAACAGCATCTTCGTTCTGCTTCATAAAAACATGAACCTTGCTTCTTTGAAGTTATTATCAGACTACAAGCGAGTTCAAGTATACGAGTGAAAGACAGATGCACTAATAAAGCACCCATCCGCAAAAACTGCATAAATAAATAACCTGTCCTAGATAGCGTCCACCTAGAAGTTAAGAAATAAACTGCTGCGCGTGGGTCGAAACAGTAGTTAATGAGTACGATTGGCGCTTATGAGAACGCGAGAACATTCTAATTAAGGTTGATTTTACGTTTCAAAATAAAATAGTAAGCTTTCCATCGCTTTACAATAAGACAGGCAAGATAATTTCGCTTAAAAATAATTAGAGCGCCTGAAAGGATCAAGAAGACAGGACATATTGGGTGTTTTTCTTTGACCCCAAAATATTTTCGCTTTGTCAAGAAAATGGTTGAAACTAAAAATGTCCACAGGAGCCAATCGTATGCTACGTATTTTAGGCCGGACAAGGAGCACTGCTTCATGGCCATGAGCCACCTAAATTTTGTTTGATTTTCGTCAATATCTTCTTTAACTGTGATGTAAAACTGTGTCATTTTGCTGCAGGTGGCCACCGAAGTTACGGAGTGCGGTTAGGCATTGCATCTTGTACCAGTTCCTCAAAATAAGTACTGGACCCTAAGACTTTAACGGAAAACTCAATATTGCTCTGATTACATCAAACCATCGCTTTCTTGAAATTTGATTGCAAGAAAGCGATTGTTCTACAGATCTGATTTTTGTACCGATCAGAGGGAGGGGGAGTATTCAATTCTAGTTTAAAATATACTCAGCCAGCAAGAGAACGTCCGTAGCTGTCTAAGGTTTGAACGATCCAACTTTTATTGCCTTCTACTTCTCTTTGAGCTACCCCATTTCTACGGTTCTTCTTCAGTACCCTTCCCCGAGTTGCTGACAAGTTCTATTTTCCCTGTACCCTTTTCCGAGTTGGGGACAAATTCTCTTCCCCCACGACGCGGTTGACGTGTCCACCTAGAAGACACTAATTGCGCTATTCCCTTTTCTCAACAAACACCAATTAATTAATTGAAGGCGCCGCGTGATTACCTGTTGTAGGAAAGCTTCAGCTTGCAGGCTGGCACAATGCCATCATAGCTGGGGTAGACTTCTACCATCCTTGACCTCTACCTGACTTATGGGCCACTTGTTACAATCCTTTACAACAGCGCCACTGCTCACATCTCCAGTGGTCTTGAACTAGTGTTGGGATCTCTGTCAATTCTTGAGTACTGTCGCCGTAGACAGCTTGTTTAACGATGCGGTCCTCTGCACTTCCTTTGCCGATTTGGTAGCAGTCGCTGCTGATGGCGCCGCACTGCTCGAGTATTCGAATTTAACGGGAGGCACTTTTCGGCATCCCGTGTTCGCGAACACTCTGACCTGGAGCGCTGTTTGGCCGTCCTTTCTGCATTGGCGATGCTCAGTTTTCGCATGAGCTCGGGGTATTGCTGACACACTCCGTTCGTCCTCTTTCCTGGCATTGACAAGGTTATATTTGCATTAAAGGTGGTTGGCTCCTCCAGCAGCGCTTCTCTCCATCAGAAGAACAAATGGTGGTCTTGTAATAACGGCTTTGCCAGTCCTCCAATGCGTGACCAGAAACGAATGTTTCTCTTCAGCGAGACGTGGACGTAGTTGTGAAACAATCGGCTCTTGACCACCATCATTTTTCACGTTTAAATCCTTCTCTAACAGGATGACAGGGTGGTCGCGGTAGCTAGTGGTGCAGTTGGCAGATCTAAGTTCTCGCACTGTCCGCACCTGTGGACAACAGCTGAATGCAGTCCCCGGACAGGTGAATTGAGTTGTTTTCGCCAGACTTCGGTGGCTGGCCGTCTGCATGCTCGCTGGCTCAAAGCAGGGAAGGCATATGCTCATGTACGTCCTTTCATGTGTTGCCGAAAGGCATGTCAGATTCCTCCTCAAACCATTTCATACAATGCCAGCTGCCATGCGTTGGTGCGTAGACGAAGTCCGGATCGTGATTTCTCATACTGTGATATCTGACCCGTAATCGAACTACCCCGTCCTCATCTTAACTTTCTTGTCCCCTGCGCCACCCACAGAGGAGTATAAAACGCCGACCATGTACTTGGTCTCTTTGGAGACAACTGGTTCTGAAGTGCTGCATTGAAACGTCCAGCCAAAGTTTGTGGTTATGGCGTCAACCTTGTTATTAAGGTCTACCAGCGTCCGTGATCGATACGTAACTGAAGAAGATCATGTGCATTATTCACTAACACCCTTTTCTGGGCCCGTGGGACTGCACGCTTCGCATAGAGTTTCTCCGTAATAGAAGGGTCAAGACGAGGAAAGGGACAAAGAGTGCTCTTCAGGATATGACGCACCGTGCCGTCCAGAAGATGCACACGGGTCAGCGTGACGTCGTGGCGAAATCTAAGGCCAGGTTCATTCCCTTGTTTCAGCAAAAAAAAAAAAAGAAAAGAAGCGAAATGCCCAACCAGAAACAGCGCGTCCGTAGCGATCTATAGTTGCCACGATCACACATTTATTGTCTTCTTGTTTCCTCCGAAGGAATGGCACAAGCCCACGGTGGAGCATTGGCCAAAGTTTGCTGCAAACCTAAGCGCAGAAGAAAAATTCGCTTTTACTTAGATGATACGGTATATTTATAACGAATTAGAAATCAGGGAAGGTGAGTAATGAATTGGGGAAGGTTTCCACATTGTGGAAAGAGAAATCGAAGGAAACGAAGACGTGAAAAAAAGTGGTAGTGTTTTAACGTAGTTCAACCAAGTAGACGTGCGAAAGCATATGTTCAGTCATCTAGGGTCATAGTTTTGCTTTTCTGGGTCATGGACATGTCTGGCAACGATATTAGGTTCAGGTTAACCTCTCATCGAGGTTAAGCTGATTTGATCTGTTCGCGCCGCAAGTGGAAATTGATGACGACGACGTGCAATGCACGGTGCGGTAGTGTGTTTCCCTTTAACAGGAGGCATGATCGGTTGCGACGATAGCCTAATGCTCTCGTGTAGTGGCCAGCGAAGCTGATCTGTTTGCGCTACCGCTGGTTCCAAGTGCAGCCGCGGATATATTTACTTCATTTCTGCATAGGCTGTTGTTATGCTAGTTTTGGCCAAGGTCAGTCTCCCAATGGCAATGCTGGCGCGACGCTCCTCCGAACTTACCTGAGCTTCCTCCCATTGGCTGCAGCTTGCGCGACGCTCCGCCGAACTAACCCGTGTTTGCCCAAGCTATTGCGAGGCTTCTCGCAGATTCTTGGTTGGGATCGTGTTAAGTAGTGGTTTCGCACTAAAAACTTTTGAGAGGAAAGCTAGGAAAAAAAAAGCGTTAACAGAAAAATCTCTTGGCTGCAGTAACGTAACTATAATCTAATACACCGTCTTTAGGGAGTGCCTTTTGATAGGTGCAACAAAAGAGATGAGGGAGCATAGCTGACATACTTTTTTTGAACAGAGATGATTGTGTGCTTGTCTAAAGCAATAAACTGAAAATTTATCATCCTGATATGAACAAGTAGCTCCGACATCATGAATTTCTCCCAAGGAATGGCTTATTGATGGCCTCATACAAGACTTGTGTTTTATTAGCTTAGGTTCAACGGAAAATGTTTTTCTCAAGTAAGTTTTTTCATTCCTTGCTCTAGGTGTCGTGTTGGGGGAAGAACAGCCGGAGATCGAGGGTAAATTTTGTTTTGAATTTTCGTGCCTTTCGTTCATAATAAATATGCCGGTAATATATAGCATAATTAAACTATCTGCAAGAAACATAGCCCATGTAAAAAAACGCCTTTGTTAAAAAGGTACCACGAACACGTAAGATGCTACGCACTTCAGTGCTAAATATAAACCTGTTTTATACGCACTATCTAGAAAAAAACACTCTGACTTAAGTTTGGTTTTATAGCATTTACAAACCTCTTGCATGTACTTCCGGAAGAAGGGACCGGAATTTGAAAGTTAGTCTTTCTTCAGCAGTGAAGTTCTAAGCTATGCTCTTCTATCTCAACCCGTCAGGAGAGTTCTTGATCTCCTGACATTAAAGTAAGTACTCTTTATGCATTTTGCACTGCTTTAGGCGTTTTATTATTCTTCTATTAATCTTGTATCTCTCTGCTATAACTCCTCAAATGGCGATGTGGCTGCAAAATAATGAGATGATGCTAATGAGTGTTCTCTCAGGGTTGGTGCATGTACCTGCACGACGAAGCGAGAGGGGTCACCTGCCGCTGGTCACATATAAATCGCCTATAATATTATATATCACTGAAAAAGCTAAGACACAAAGGTTAGCTATCTTTATTCGAAGTTGAGGAACGCAGTATCCGTGGCCAAGATCGTGGAGAAAGGTTTCTTTGCCGCTATTTTAAGGGGAGTGATATTTATGTTAATCGCATGGTTAGTTATTTTTTGCGATGCTGGGATATATTCAGATACGCAACATTTTCTTTGTTTTGTTTTCAGAAGAAGACAGAATTACCTTGGGACTGTACGTTCTGTACGACAGTACCTTCTATAGTCGAGCAGTCTTTAAGAAAAGCAAAGAGGAACTCACCTCCTATTTTACTGTACTTGTCAACACTGTAAGTAACCTTTTAATGCCGGGAAGACTTTAAAAATGCACCATTGCTAAGATATGCTTATATTGAAAGCACTGTGCATAAAACGTTACGTTGAACTGAGAATATGCACCATCATCTATTGTTTTGGCGTCGTGAGGTGAGGAAGCAGGCATCCTGGCATTTCTGCGTGTAGGATTATAGCCAGGTTGCCAGGGACGAAGCGAGTTGCTCCAGTGATTCTTTACTTAACAATATTTTATTTGACACATATGATTGTACCACTGTTTTCAACTAAAATAGTATACAAATTTATTAATTAGTCATAAATTGTCATTAATGTACATGTCTATGTCAGCGGTCATGATATGTACGGCTAGGGTACGTATTTACTTCATTAAGAATCTGTTCGATCGCCTGCTTGTGACAATCGGGAATATCAAGGAAATTTTCCGAAGGATATTTAATTCAATTCATTTCAATTCAATTATTTATTTAAATAAATTATTCAATTACGGTTACTTATCAGTGAATAATTGTACTCTTTGTTGTTCAAGATATCAATTATTCACTCTTTCTCCTGGGCTGGTCATAATGATAACATCAGAAGGAAAAGCGGATGTTTTTAAGGTGTTCATTTACTTGAGTTCAGAATAGTTCTTGCAGCCCTGTAGGCAACACAACTGGTGGCACAGGGCCTTCCTACGTGGCACAATGGGCTAATGACTTTGCTATGCTAAGTAACTCAGGGTTCTAATTGCGAAACACAATTGAGAACTTAGACAGGCAAAACAGAACGGTAGACCTAACAAGACTGTAGACGTTCATGAAAATTGATGCGTCAGTGTACGCGTTAGCCTTAGTTGCCCCACCGTGAATGGGTGGCATGATCGAGTCCGTCAGTCACCGTGTGAAACGTCGCACCCGCACTCCACTCTCTGGATCCAGTTCAGCAGAGACAGTGTGACACGCCGTACGTCTCCGACCCTTTCCACCTCCTCCTCCGATGCTCTCCAATCTCTCGCACCAGCCACCCGCCGCCTCCCACCTTCACTACCCAACTTTTCCTCTCTCCCCCTATCCTCTATAATTGGAGAGGAAATTTATTCCTCTATTCTTTGCACCTGCCAACTGAGGCTTCCGATGGACGGGCGCACGGACGGGCTCACGGACGGGCGTGCGGACAGATTTCTCAACATGGGGGTTCTAACTTCAGATATGGCAGTTGCGCGTTGTTCTAACACTGGCAGTTGTTCTAACACTAACGTTCATGGCAGTTCTTCTAACACTAACGCACTAATATTATGAAGAAAACTAAAGTTATGTTCAATAGCCTCAAAAGGGCAGGAAATAACTACTGGACCGTATGACGACAGTGAAATGACTAGGAGAATAAGAATGATGTGGAGTGGATTTGGCAGGCACTCGCAGGTCATGACTAGCATGCCACCAGTATCTTCCTCAAGAAAAACGTATACAACAGTTATATCTCTCCAGTACTCACCTATGGGGTGTAAACTTGGAGGCTCGCGATAAGGCGTGAAATTAAGCTGAGGACAGCTCAACCAGCTATGGAAAGAAAAATGATTGTTGAAAGTTAAGAGAGGTGAAGAAAGCAGAATGAGACAAGGAATAAACAACTAAAGTTGGCGATATCCTACTTAAAATCAAGAAGAAGAAATGGGCTTGGGCAGGGCATGTAATGTGAAGGCAAGATAACCGATGGGCCATTAGGACAGCGGAATGGATTCCAAAAGAAGGCAATCATAGCAGGAGCGCCTGAGAATCAGGTGGTCGGGTGAGAATAAGAAGTTTACTGGAACAAGCTGGCGGCAGTTAGTACAAGACGGAGATAATTGAAGAGATATGGGAGAAGCCTTTGTCCTGTAGTGCACGGTAGATACAATGATGATTTGTTGAAAATAAAAATACACCTAATGTGTGTTGCAAGCAAGTGATTTGTGTGATTACAGGCGCAAGCGTACTTCAAAGACCTAAGTGATCCAAGCTTGACCCTGACGCTCGTAGGCTCTGAAAGACTTTGGGTAAGGATCCGAAGAAAGATATACCTCCATGCCATGCTAATCAATTATTTTCTTGCCAGGACGAAAAAATTATTTCTTACGTAGAAGAGGGCAGAAAAAAATTTCTTGACGCAGCAGCAACGCTACCAAGACTGGAAGATGCTGTGCGATGGAACGAGTTAGTGCCTGCAGCAGTTGACGTAGTGTTTCTTATAACTGGGTAAGTGTGCGTAGCTCGTAAACTATGGTGAGATGTTACCACTCTTTCTCTACAGCAGCCTTCAAAACAGTCGACATGTACTGCTGATGGCAATCAACGAAAAAATCTGGGAGAGCCGGTCATTAAATTTTGGAAAATTAAACTAGCGCAAAAGACATAGGAATAGGAGAGAAAGCGACAGGAAAGGCGTCTGCCTTCACTGATTGCCCTGCCTCCTTCCCATCTGTGTCGTCGTTCTCCCCGTTGGTGGAATGCTTCAAAATGTTCGTGGTAGGGCTTAGCTGGCGATTCCAAGAGCAGAATGCCACAGCGAGGACAGTAATTCGTACTGAACTCTGAGGCAACACGTGATTTGATATCCGGAGCAGCCTGACCGGCGGCAAGCAGAGAGAAACTCTGTTTATTTAAATGCCATCTTAGTACTGCCGGAGATGCATGCTCACAGCTTGCCAATTCTATGTGTACAAGAAGACTTGACGGTATTAATGCAAAAAGTAAAGCGCGTTAGAGGAGCCGACGCACCGTGAACGGATGCGCGCTCGGGCGAGACCTGAGAAGAGTTAAAATGCCCGCAAGAATTCCTCAGATTGCATGACTATAGTGCACTGCTTTGTGTGTGTTACTTCGATGCGGCCGAAATGCCAAAGATGCCTGTGTGCTGTGAAATATCGATTTCACATTTGGTCAATATCGATGAAAGTTAAAAAAAATCCCAAGTTTCCGAAATTCATTCGTAGCCATCCAGTATGGCGCCTTATTGGCTTGCTGCTTTCACTCCCTCCTCTATTTCCTTCCTTCATAGTGCGGTTGAGTTCTTCACCTTGAAGTCAAACGGTTCCTGCACTTTTTCTGTTCTCGAAACCCATTTTTCTTTTCCTGCGATGCCCTTTCCATATACAGGGTCTGTCCTGAAAGTAATGAGACAAGTCGTGGTGTGGCGCGTGCATGCGCTAGATCGGGAAACCGCTTTTGGGGGAAGGAGGGGGAACCTTCAGCTTCACAATGCAAAGACCTCAGTTGGCTTCGAGCAGGTCAAGCGAGTGGACGTGTTCAAACGTGTACCCCTGTTTCGTCGCTGCGTCGAGGAAACCATGGAGCGAAAGTTGGAACAGCGCGAGGCGGTGAAGCCTTGCGATAAACTGAGTAAATCACCGACGGAGACATTTGACAGCATGTGGTAATGCTGCAATGTCCAGATCGCAAGTGTTCCAATGGCAAAAAGCATTTACAAATGGCCGTGAAGACGTTCAGGACCACACAGTCAACGTTACCATCCGTAACCGTCATCGACGGGCGCCCGGACCGTTGTTCGTCGTGAACGTCGTCCCGACCGTTTGTAAATTCTTTGTGCCATTAAAACACGCGACCTGGACATCGCATCGTTCCTACACGCTGTCTTTATCACGTTGATTGACTCGGTAGGTGGCGTACTCAGTATTTTGCAAAGCTTTCCCGCGTAGCGCAGTTCCAACGTTCGCTCCATGGTTTCCTCGACGCAGCGACGAACCATGGCTACACGCTCGAAGACTTCCACTCGCTTCGCCTGCTCGCAGCCAACTAAGCTCGTCGCATTGTGAAGCTGAAGGCTCCCCATCGTTCCCCCAAAAGCTCTTTCCAAATCTAGTGCATGCATGCGTCATGCCGCGACATGTCTCATTACTTTCAGGACATATCCTGTAGCTGTGGGGCCGCAGCTTCCCGCCGGCGCAGCAATGACGCAGATTCTCGAAGTTTCCTTTTCTCCTGATTAATCGCGATGAACGTGCCGGTGGGAGGGCGACTAAGCATCTAAACGGTCAATGCCCGCGTTTGCGCGCGCCCTATCTTGGAACAAACTGAAGAAAATAGGCGGCGAACCTAAAAGAGGAGTGTTTAGCGCTGGTGACTAGGTCGCGCAGCAGTGCCATCGGTACCGAAAGTCTCCGGCCGACTCCCGGGTCTACGCCACTGGTGCCTAATCGAACCAGGAAAGGAACGCGTGCCAGCCTAGGAACAACGACTTCGGCACGGCCATTTTAGCCTCCTCTGTTGAGGAACTGTCGCATTACCCGATGAATAATTGTGTTTGACTTTCTGCTCTACTATCCATTTGCTGCTGCAAATCTTCATCTGTTAATTGTGCTGTAATTTTTCTCAGATGTAACTCTGCACCCGTACTTGAGTGTTAAGTGTAATTGGTCTGTATTGTTTCTTTGGTGTATACATTTTTGCTGTTCTGTAAACCTGTGATGACGACATTTCCTGCGTCGCGACCGGTAAAAACAGGGCCTCACACAGCCCCCACCCCCCCTTTTTTTCCCTTCGTAGCGCTCTTCCATTCGAGCATATCACTTCACACTGAGGACGTCTACTGTCATTCACAAGGACAACTATCCCTACAAGCTTTGAGTGTGTCTGAGTAGAGTGCACAGTGTGTATTGACCGTTATATTTTTGGTGAAAATTCTTCGGCCAGAGGATTTACTTTTGAGCCGCGTGAGGGAACACTCACGGTACTCTTAAAGACCAAAGAATCCTGCAATGGTAGCGCAACGGTTCTTCTCGCTTTTCAGAAGTTTACAGCTTGACGAGTGCCCTGAATGCTTCACTAAATGGCTAAAAACAAAACTTGTGACGTGAAGACTTTTAAAGGGGTGCACCGTGTTTGCGTAATGCACGTAGAAGAAAGGACGCTGTCTCAATGACAAGGGCAATGAATGAAGCACTGAGTGGTACCAAAAACTACTGCAGCTAAAACGTGATTTTCCATCTTAAATGTACCTTTGTTATTTGCACTTGGTGCACTTGGTTCAGCTGCACAGTAGAAGTTTTCTATTCGTGCTCAGGGGTATCTTTGCACATGGGTGTCTTGGAAAGCGAGGTGGCTGACAGACTCGCTCATGAAGCGCTGCCAACGACATCACCAAGAAAAGTCCCCCAAGATACCAAGCGATTCTTCAAAGGAACAGCAGTTATAAGCATTTAAAATCCCTGTTGCTTCCACTGAACCATCGTTTCTTACCCAGGGCATATACAGGGCTACATCGCATTCGCAAAGGTTGTGCTCGTACCCTAGCGCGAGCGCATAAGGCCGGACAGAAATCGTCTCTGTTGGGTTCCTCATACGGTGTTTGTGGCATCTCAATCGATACCACTTATAATAAGTATGAAGGTTACATGGATTGCGTGCGTTGTATTCGATGTGCGTAGTAAGTGGGCTTCTAAGATTGTCACGTTGTAGTGACGGCAGTCCAGCAATCAGGAAGACAGCAACAAGACTTCCAAACGAAGCTCTTTATTTGGGCTGACTTGCGCCCGCAAAAGAACCGAATCACTCGGTGGCGGCGTAAGCAACAAACGCGCTCGTCAGCCGTCGGACTACGAATGACCGCCGCTCGCGGCATCGCTCAATTTAAAGCCGGCAAGGAAACTTCGAGATAACAGGTCAAGATCATCTACAGTAATCTGGAAAAACGTAGATGCAGCTCTTCATGGCTGTGAACAATCGAGATTAGTCCGCTCGCTTCTCGCGTCACGAACAAAAATTAAAACACTCGTTTCCTGCGGCCTTGAGCGCGAACGAACGGACACTACAATGATATGTGGAAATGTTGCTGCTAAAAATCCGAAGTTAGACAGAAGTGACCTTTATGAATTTAAAAAATGTGTTATCGAAGTCTACTTCTTCAAAGGAGATCCTATGGCAGCGCTTTCCAGCTCAAGCGCGGTGAAATCTTCCTGCCGAGGCGCTTGCTGCCAACAATCTACATTACAGATGCGATGTAACTAATCGTGGTTGAATCATTTACGGGAGCTAGGCGTAGGTCAAACAGCTTATTCAGATTCGTGGAGGTCGGGGAGTAGTCGTCTTACTTCACCTACGATGGGTTCTTCATAGAACGGCTATGCGATGCTCGCGTGCGCACAAACGAAATGGCCGTAGGCGACATCCGACAAACTGTGCATCAACGATGCGTTGCGTGCATTCACAAGAATCTGATCATTTGGGTCTTCGACAGCGTCTTCTGTCTTACCTGGCTGCAGAGGCGATGGAAAGAAACGCGAACAGAGCGGAAAGTAAGTGCTCTGCATTTAGCATTTCTTTTCATTTCGGCGGTACCGAAAAGATGCTAGAGTCGACCCTGCACTCTACGACGACTCTAACGTCTTTTTCTTACCACCGAGGTAAAATCGTGATCAAAAGAAATTCGAACAGCGGAGCGCGTAGGTGTCGCGTTGTTCGCGTTTCTTTGAATTGCGTAGTACAGGCAGGAACAAAATAGAGCACGTGCGCATAGTTGCACTGTCTGCTATCTGCGCAATGCTTGTATGTGATGAGCCTGCTGGGTAGGCGACGCATACAACGTGAACAGCGTGTTCAGCAAGTCGTTCACACTGTTCAAATCGCTACCGTTAGTTGACCCACGACTGTGCGCAGTAGCCTGCCTTTCGGCACTGTCATCCGTGTTTCTGCTTCTAACTTACTCTTTTGCGCACCGTCACACACGCACTTAATGATTGACCTTTAAGGCTATCCGAGCGCGCTTTGCCGGCGGTTATCCAGTTTAAATACCAGCATGTTTTTGCTTCTTTGGGTCGCCGTGTTCTTTCTGCGACAGTGTGGCGTTGCTAAGAGACGCTCTTCGGTCTCCACTCTTGCTGGAAGCGTGAGGTTTTGAACGGCTGGGACTATTTTACGAAGATTTCTCGTTTTCTTAGCAGAGTGGTACGGCCATAGCTGGTCGCTGTATCTGAGAGGAATTGCAGTTGCACTAATGCATATTTGGTGGTAGCGCCGCCCTCGTTCACAATAAGCGACCGTTTGTTACACTTGCGGTCGTTATAAGTGGGCTCAACTGTGTATAGTTTTGCTAGCTGTGCTAGCCATATCGCAGCGTTAAGATACGGGTCCTGCTCGCTTCTTTCAAGAGGGCAGGGGTGCCGTACAGTTCTCTGGAACAATGTGGCCCTCGGAGTGAGAACCGGATAATGAAGAGAGCGCGTGCTAGCCTCGTTTTAAAATTCCACCGTGACACTAAATTGGCATTCTTATGGTGAAGATCGCAGCTTTAGAACCTTGTCAGTAGTTATGTGCGTATTGATGAGGTATCCTAATTGACAGAATTGTTCCGCTAGCATTAATACTTAATTATTATTCACGCGCCGCTATAGTGCAGCAATATAGGCAAAATAACGCAAGGCTGATTCGGTAGCTCAAAACAAACTTAAACCCAACGTCAGAATAACAATGTTGAGGGGCAAACGACAACTTGCAGTGAAAGCATATTTGATCTGGGAGGAAAGGAAAACAATGACAGTGCCTCAGCCAGTGGGAGGAAAACGACTTGCTCTAAACGTTATAAAGAATTACTTCATGCGTTAACAAGAAAATACTCAAAGAGGCTTAATTAGGGCTCGTTATGACAATTGGCGCAGTTCCTAGGCCCCGAAAGAAACAGTGTTGTTCTCAGTGACAGCAGCTCCGAGAGCTCACTGCACAGACACGTGAAAGAAGACCGTCCAGATAAATAATAGCAATTAATGAATTCGGTCACTACTTATATTATCATATTTACTGATCACGACAAAGCAAATTTCACTCATTGTACACAACCAGCAGTGCTGGGCAAATAGCTCAATATACTGGATGCTAAAATAGTGAAGTATAATTTCACGTGAGCCACATGCCTTAGTGGTTGGAGCACACAGAACAGATTGTCCTGTCGTTGGCTCTGCTTTTTTTCTTGCTATGACTTATACCGTGCTAAAGATGACTTCAACCTTTTACTTCCTAAGACGAGAGCCTTTTGCTGCAATGAACTCATATCGTGCTTTGCAGGAATGAGACGAAGACAAGGGAAGTCGGTTTCAGGAAAGAGTGGAAAGGTAAGGACGAGAAAGAAGTAATAACGGTTAGTTATACATATCGTATCACTTGACAGCGCAGGTGTCTGTCTCGTTCTGTGTACCGTCTTCAAAAAAGCGGCGTTGCTTCTTTTCTGTCAACATGTTCCTAGCAACCCTTATTATCCCCCTTCTGGAATCTTATGACTTATGGTTTACTATATAGTATTTTCTATTCCTTGGCAGAGATTTTTAAAACTCTTTTTGAACGCCATTGACTACACCGAAATCTATTATGACTATTTAGATCACTGAGGCGAGGTGACAGGAGTTTTTTTTTCATTTATTTGAGCTTTGCATGATCTTGCAGTGCAGTCAACCACCAAGTATTCACTTGGCTCCACGGTGCATTTTCCTTGGCGTGAACTTTAATTTTCGCATGTTTTACGCGAAAGCGTGAAAGCCCCGTGGTCCAGAAAAGCCGGTGTCGACGTTGCCGGCTGCTTGGCCAAAAAACTTAGGACTGGTTGATTACAAGATCTTCACGTAGACGGCGCCAGCCTCAGCAGCGGCGCATCAGGCGCCCCTAACCCTAGGGCCCTCGGCTTGAGAGTCAGCCGCGCTACCACTACGCCACGCAGTCACGTTCGTGCGACTTGATTACAGCGGGGCTTTATATGTTTGTCGTGTGGTCTTTGACATAATGATTGTGCCCGCGAAAAAAGGACATTGTGTCTGCGTGGCGAAGAGGAACCGCTCTCACGTCATGCCAGTTTATAACACCACAATTCAATGTTGTATAAACTTTTCTTGAACTACTCCGCGAAAGGTTTATAAAGAGACACTACTCTGATTTCTTGCAGTGAGGGGAGAAGCTACTGTGATGTCCTGAGACATCGTTACTTGCGCTGGAAAACGAAGCGTTTCTTGCATCAGAAAAGTTAGTCAAAAACACAAAAATTTATTATGTCGGCTGATGAAAAAAAACTCAACAGACGATGCACTTGTAAATAATTTCTCATGACTCCCCATGATTTATCATGAAAATAGCGAAAATTCAATATAAATTTTTACAAGCCGGTGATATCTTTTTTAAATATGCAAAAATGTACGAAAATATGAAAAAGAAATATGCATGCACGTGACATGCTTTCATCGTCTCCAACGACTACATCTTTAAATTACGAATCAGAGAAAAGTTACATTCGGAATTTGACAAAAGATTAGCTTTACGTGTGTTGTTTTAAAAATTGCTCTAAAGGATCTCGCGTTCGAAAAAATGTTCCAAGAACCCACTTTATTGTAAGTAAGCTTTAAAAGTTTACTGAATATTAATCTCTGCCGGCTAAATTTTGGAACCTCCTACGTCACCGTACTTGGGAGAGAAAGCAATGCTGACTTGGCTGATGAATGTAACAGGTTAATTCCCCGGTGCTTCAGTGGAATATGAGTAGGAGTTTTGCGCTCGGAAAGAATGAAGACGCTTCCATGTATTTGACAGGGAACTCACAGAGAACTCCAGTTATAAAGAGGCTGTTTCCTGGTTCGTATGCTTTTTCTTTCCTTCAAAGCCCCGCTAGAGAACATAGATAAGCCTACATGAGTCCAAGCACACACACTACATTATACGCTCATAAAGACATGATGGTCTACCCATGGCATTCCATACTTAGTAAATATTTATGTTCCTTAGGACTTTCAGTGCCGAAGACCATTTGTTTTTGGGCTGCAACTGAAAATGCGAAGGCGGCTGGTATTGCTCACGACGACGGCGAAACCTTTAATGGAGCAACAGTCATGGCCCTTCAGGTTGCGCTACTGTAAGTAAACGTTGCATTTATCATGGAAATATACCTGGGATAGAAGAAAACTTTCCTTGAGCTGAACTGACGGAAACAGACCCCTTTTGAAAGTGACTTGTATTCAAAGCCGGAAGTCTTACGGAGACTGTTCTTTAGCGCCCGTTCCCAGCGTTTTGCGTCGGAGTAGTGGTGCCCACTGAAGGGTAGTTGCCAAGGGAGCCACTCGGAGAATTGAAGGAATATATATATATATATATATATATATATATATATATATATATAAGCAAAGAAGGGAAGGAGAATGAGGGACTCGTTATAAATATGAGAGAAGCCAACAGCCACAGACACCAAGGGACACAGGGGATTTTTAGTTAGGTTATTTATTTTGTGTTGTTGTTCGATTTAGAATATTACTGAATATGTTATCGCTTAAAGTTAATTGATTACAAAAGCAGACGAAAAAACAACCACATGCCGCCGGTGGGATCCGAACCCACGACCCCTGAATTACGCGTCCGGTGCTCTACCGCTGAGCTACGGTGACGGCTGTCAAATCTGCTTTCGGGGGTATTTATGTTTACAAATAATCTAACCTTGAGAGTGTTCATCAGCGCCACCCACGTTCTTAAGCGGCGGACGTAGCACGTCCTGAGTTACGGCTGATATGGCGTACAACGTCATCGAACGGCGAGGGTGGAAGCTGTGTGTGAACCCTCTTATGCTTCCTATGGCGTCAAGGTTGCCAGAACAGAGGCCCTCGCTAAGCAATTAAGCAAACAAGGGAAGGAGAATGAGGGTCTCGTTACAAATATGAGAGAAGCCAACATAGAAACCAGCGGACACAGGGGATTTTTAATTAATTTATTTATTTTGTGCTGTTGTTAGATTTAGAATATTACTGCATATGTTATCGCTTAAAGCTAATTGATTAGAAAAGCAGAAGAAAAAAGAACCACATGCTTTAAGCGATAACATAAAACACTACTTTCCTTGACATTTCGGTCGGGAACCAGTCTTCGTCTGAAGAAAAAAGACGGCCTAACGTCAAGAAAAGTACACAGGGATACTGCTGTCGTTGCATCTCGCGTTACAGAGTGGTAACCGTCCTGTAAGTGTTATTTTTTTTTAATTTCAGTGCAATTTTATTAAACATTTTCAAAAGTTCCAAATGGCTGTTTACATGCGCTTTTTTCTATGTTATATTTTTTTGGAGGGGCAGCGGCGAGGGTTCCCGAGCCTGGCTTATCACTGATGCCAGTCTGAACTGAATATTTTTTACCAACTCTCTCAATCTTTTCTCCCGCGATACAATAGTGGCGCAGGCGAGGCTCTTTTTCTTACAAATTTAAAATACTTCAAACTGCATTATGTCAATCTTTCCTGTGGTGATGATGTAAGAGGCAAGTGTTTGCAAAACGCGACTAACCACTGCAGCAAAACGAAGTACACCTTTTATGTATTAAACTTGGCGCTGCAAACATTCATTCCTGTAGTGCGGAAGTCGAGGCGTAGCCCGCATCGCAGTACAAATTTATTTAACACGAAGTAATTACAATGTTTGATTTCCTCTATTTCGATGTAAAAAAAAGCAGAAATCAAAAATAGCATTGGCATTATGGGCGTTCTTAATTATTCTTTAGTGAAGGTGCCAAGTTCATTGCATCCATCTTGTATATTATTGCTTTCCTATTTTGAACGCTTTCATGCGAGCGCACTGAAAGCCCTCTAACTGCATAAAATATATGTGTTTTCGTTATTCAGGTTGGGAGCCAGTAAGGATTCGCTGCGCAACAGAAGGTGTCGACCAGCTCCCGGATGCCTAACATCATCAATGGAAGGAGGGATTCATCCCTACCTCTCCAACTGCAGCAAGGATGCGCTGCAAGGTTTCTACTACACCCACTTGTAAGGATATGAACTCTTAGCTTGCCTAATTATGGGATACCATAGAAATAGGTTTGTGAATACGGTATACATCATAACCTAGATTGTGTTGCCTGCTATATGCAAAGAAGATAGGTTGGCTAGCTCATTGTTCGTGCTACTCCTGAAAACCTATATAAATGATTCATTTCGCGTGCCACGCAGAGATCTTCAACGGTACGCTTTTGTAATAAGCCGACCGCTGTGTCAAATCCGGACTACGCGCTGCCAGTCATAGTTTAAGTTATGGGTCTGAAATATAAAAATATTTGTTCATATTTTCACGTAGCATTCACTGCACTGAGGCGAAAATGGACGCAGTCGTAATGGAAGACAAAGTATTTACTTTGGCGAACTTGTGGATTAAAAAATCCCTCCCTCTCTCCCCCCCCCCCAAACAAAAAAATAAACAATATATGCGGACGCTTGAGTGATATTCGGAGCGGAATGCGATTGCATTAGATTGCCCATTTGTCGCAGCTTCTTTGGCAACTTGTGTGTGTGAGTGGCCTTTGATTGGTTCCCCACGACGTCACAACTTCTTTGGGGTGACATGACCTTGTGATGTCATTCCACTCTCGACCGACCAGCAAATTTTTGTGACCCCGGACGGCCCCAAGTTGCACTTGACGTGAATTCAAACGCTTTATAAGTTGCTATCTAGAAACTAGATAGCTCAAAAGCCTGTGGACAGGCTCTGATGACGTCACAAGGGCACGTGACTTTCCCCGACCAATCACGGTGGCCCACAGGGCAGGTTGTGGTGTTGTCAGAGGGTTATGAGACCTCTCTTGAAGAATCAGCCAATTCAGTCTCGGGCATCAGTGCTGTTTTGGTGTAACTACAATTATATGATATCGCAATCTGATCTTGAGTGCACTGGTTGGTCTCGCATAGCAAACCGACCATGATAAGGGTGCACAGCGGCGGTGATCAAACATGAAAAAAGCAAACGTATCACAGGTTTAGGACATCAGAAAGTTTTAGTTACACGCATGATGAGCATTCGCGTACAAAAACGTGCAAACTCTACGTGCACTACACGCATGTCGTCTGGAACGCTTTTAATTAAACGTACGCGAGGTACGCTACAAGCGGCAATATTGACCTATTGCACTGACCTGGAACTGCTCGTGTATGGTCCTCAGCACCATCTGTCGATCGACACCACTGCAGCCAACGTCATTCAAGACGACTCTCATAAGCCAAAGCCGTCCAGCTGCGTTAGCGCGCGAAACGTGCGATTCTTGCTTGTGCCGCTTGAGATTCGCAATGCTTCGAAGTGCCATGTATAATCCTCATCTGCGGCCAGCGCTGCCTTGGTAAGAAATCGAAGATCTCCTGATGATAACGAAGGAAGAAGTCTTTTGAATTTTCTCTGGACGACGCGAGAAGCAGGTCCGTGCAGTCGAAGTGTTTTGCACTGTCTCACATCACGCCACAAATCCAAATTGTCGCTTTTCGCAAAACGAAGGCACAGAGCTGCCTCACTCATGTCAAAGGCTTGGCTGCCGTCTTGCATTTGGTCCTCTCTCGTCTGCTCGGGATCTCGCAAGACCTTCCCGCGGAGCTTTTTATGTGCGCAAATTAAGTAGGCAAGCATCAGGATCTCACGTACGTACATGAGACTCGCGCAAGCCGTTTGCGTTCTGCGCATGCGCACTGCTCACCCGCAAGAGCTCCACGAACGCGGAGCCTATGCATACGTGTAACTAAAACTGTCTATTACGTTCGATGCGTTAGCCGCAAGCGTGTTGCGTATTCGCGCGTGCCAAAGATTGTTAAGAATTGCGCACATTGCCCTTTTCCTGGCATGACGACTCCCTTCAGAATCAGAATCAGAATCAAAATTTTTTATTATTCAATAATTTGAACAATGTACAATGTTATGCAGAAGGAGGTCCCATAGTCGAATGACTGAAAGGGGACCTCCTGTTCACAATAACATTGAGTTTAGTAAACTAAGCGCAGCATTTTAAGAACGAAAGATGATACCGAATTAAGACACAATACAAACATTTGTAGACAAAGAACACAACTATGGAGCACAAGCTACAAAGAAAAAGAAAAAAGAAGGAAATAAAAAGAAAAAGAAAGAAACAAAAAGAAACTAGTGGTTAACTGTCTGCTATCAAGAATTGTTTTAAGGTCTCTTTAAAATTAAATACGGAACGCGAGTTTTTAACATTCAGAGGTAAGGTGTTCCATAGTGAAATCGATGAATACTGAACAGTCTGCTTGCCATAGTTAGTACGAACTTTGTGTAGGAGGAAATTGTTGCTAGACGCAAACCGGGTAGTGTTGGAATTCGTGAGTGTGGAAGATAAAAACTCAACTGTTGGTAATTGGTTGTTGATGATTCTGAAGAACAATATACCTAAATGAAATCTGATGAGCTCTGAAATAACTAGGATATTGTTCATATGGAGTAAAGATCTGGCATTAGTAATGAACGAGCTGGATGTAATAATTCTTATAGCTTTGTTCTGAATTATCTGAGTTCATGTAAGGTGAGAGCTGTAAGTATTACCACAGCATATTAAGCGATAAGTGATATGACTATGTTTAAATGAGTGACATAATGCGATCAATGTATTAAAGCTAAAGTAAAGCTAAAGCTAATAAGAATTCGTATCCCAGGTGCCATTTTTTTTATTAACATAAGTAATATGGTCATGATACTTCAGATGGTTATCGAGGTGTACGCCAAGGATCGTAGCAGTGTTAGAAGGAAATATAGTTTGGTTAGCGATATTAATAGACGGAACAGAGGCTAACTTTCTTTGATGGGAGCGGAATACCATGAGTTTTCTTTTAGAGGTGTTAATTTGAAGCATATTATCGTTACACCACCGAATGATATTTTGTAGGTCGATGATCAGTTTATAAATGAGACGAGAGATATCGTTATCGGAGCTAAATACAGTAGTATCGTCTGCATATAAAATGCATTTTGAGGATGACAGATAATTAGGTAAGTCATTAATATATATAACAAACAAAAGTGGACGTAGAATGGATCCTTGAGGTACACCTATATTAGTAATTTCAGGCTTAGAAAAAATGCTCCTAGATTCAAACTGTTTGACTTCTATCTCGTAAATAGCTTTTTAGCAGGATGAACGGTGGTCCACATATACCTATTGATTCAAGTTTACCAAAGAGAATGTTGTTGATTATTGAGTCAAAAGCTTTTGTTAAATCAATAAAAGCTGATGCAGCGTGTAGCCGTTCATCTATTGCATTCTTTAGTTGGTCAGTAAATGCAAAGCAATAAGGGCAAGATCTGTCGAACAACCTTCTCGGAATCCGTACTGATGAGGGGAGAGGATAATATTTTGAAGCAGTTATTTAAATGCTTTTCAATTAATTTTTGGATAACTTTGTGAAAAATGGTATTACGCATGTGGGTCGGTAGTTGGATGGTAGTAAGCGGTCAGCCTTTTTGTAGACGGGAATTATTTTGCCTTTCTTAAGTTGGTCTGGAAAAATGCCCGTCTTAATAATTAGATTAACAAAAAAAAAATTACATCTGAGATTAGAGGTGCTACCATTTTTATGTGATTGGGGTGAATATTGTCAGTACCAGGACTTGTTTTCTGATTATTTATGGCAGTTAAATTCTGCTGAGAACTGTTCTAGGATTCTGCTGAGAACTGTTCAGAGCAGTACTGCCCACTTAGATTTTTGTTTCGGTTAAACCTATTTAATGACAGAATTCCTTTTAAAATGTCATCTGCGCTGTCCCGCTCGACATGACCTTGTAAAGGGAGACTGAAGCACTTTTTTTGAAAATCAGGCTGGCAGCGGCGTCCTATAGTTTTTCATGCTGTATACTGGAATGTCGCATCCAAATAAGGCAAAAACAAGCGTGAAGTGCCTTTTTTAGCAGAAATATGCGGCCTGTGCCGCGGGGCACACCGTGCGGTGCGCCGCCGTCCGTGATTGGTCAAGAGTGGTCGTGAGGACACTTCGAGGACTGGAGAAGCCGCCGATGCGGATCCGGCGCGACGCTGAGGGCAGATCGCAGCTTTCCGTGTCGTTGTAAAAGCGAATATGGCGACTATTTTTTGACTGACCTCCAAAGAAAAGTATACTACAGTTTGTTTATTCCACGTATAACCTGAAACCAAAAAAGGCACAAGCGAAAAATTCTACTCCTAGCACAAGCATACGCCAGCGTGAAAGACGCTTATGCAGACCATGCGTAAAAGGTGCCAGTACAACCTCGGCTCGTATTCTCGGAAAGGAAGGGGTGCTAACAATACGCAAGTCAATTACCAACCCCGGACGGCTCCTAGCTCGCCCGAGTGTCATCCTAAAGAAAAGGCCCAAAGCGCTGCTTAGAAAAAATCCTGTTCTCAGTACCCGGTGTTGTAGGTTGGGGCAAGAAAGTATTTCAAGGAAACGATGAAGCAGCGCAAAGTTTATGTCAAAATGAGCGAAGCGCAGTGGCCAAGCACTGCGAGGCATATGACCACAGAATAGTGACGCAATCATTGTGCGCTCGAAACCAAGCCAAATACGCGCACAAGGCTGCTGCTTCACTCGTGGCGTGTTCAGCAGATGCCGGAAAATATTAATCGCTACTCGAAAACGTTCGCCCTTCCTAGATTTGCAGTTTAGATTCAGTGAAGTGGTGGCCAAGTATATGTGTGTTTAAAAGCCAAGTTAGCTGCAACTCGCCCACTGCCACAACCTGATGAAGATAGCGAATAAGATTGCGAAACCTGGTGTTTCTTTGCAAAAACTTTGTTGGCATTCATTTCTCTCTTAAATTTGCATCCGATATCAGAACGTCGCACACTTTCATTTTATTTGCTTAGCTACGATTGAACGAGATGCAGCACATGAAGGGCTTCGATGCTTGCTTTGTTTTATTTGGTTTTGCTTGCTTGCTTGGACATGTCGAACCGAGTGTAAAATCACTAACCGAGTATTGCTGAGCACACCTCAGGTGGTCTAGCCATCACCTAAGCTGAGGAGAGCGACATATGCTTGAGCCTCTATAAGGTTTCTGCAGGGCCTAAGTGAGCATGTTTCTACTTATAGAAGAGGCGCTTCTTCGGAGTGGTGACACGCTTCTCATGCGCGAGAAAATCGTAGGAACTGTGTCATGGTTCAGCCGCGCCTTTTCGACAGAAATCTCCAGAGATCACATTAGGGACAAGCCCTGCATGTAGCCGAACTTACGAAAGTGTTTCGAGCAGAGTACGCTTGCTTTGGTCGGCTTGAATTGTTCGTCACAGCAGCGAGCGCTTGCGCCGCGAACTTATGTCGGAAAACAGCGGAGAGAGAGAGAGAGAAAAACTTTATTATGGCAAGTGTGTTTAGACCCCCCAGCGGAAGACAACACAGTCGCGGCCGTGGTTGTTCGTGGACACGAACGCAGAGTAATACCTCGTATTGAACATGATTCTCCAGGTGGGCTGACACGCTTTGTACGCCACAACGCACGCAGTACGAGGAACAACGCATGCAGCACGAGAAACAACGCGCGCTGAAAGCTCGCTCGGTTGCGCCAAAGTATCCCCGGCTCCACAACGTGAAGTCACGTTGGCCGACGTGGACGAGGTTTCCCTCACCGCTGTTCTCCTCTCCTGCGCTCGCGCGGGGCGCGGGAGATTTAAACATCGCGCTTTCAATTGGTGATTGTGGCACCGTTTTAGCCAAAATTGAAAAATAATTTCACAGGCGTGATCAGCAATGACACTACTTCAAAACCCTAAAAAATTGGCTGATTCGAAAACCGTCTCAGTATCCCTTTAACGGATGGTATGTTGGCGGAGCTCGTTTGAGGAAATGTGAGGCTGGAATTGGTGAAATCTTTAACGAGTATTTGTGAGTGGAGACAGTAAACTGTCTTAGCGGTTTTTAGATTCTTTTTACCAGTGTGCAAAAGTAGGTGTAAAAGACATGAAGCGAAAGTCCCAGTCCATGGAGTCGTCGCCGGCGTGTTTCAGATTATAATGAGTGGGTTTGTGTGCGTGTTCAAACGGGATGGTGAAACCGTATGATGTGCCTTTCAGTGAAAGCACCGATATATGCTGGAACGATTCACCCACGCCTGCTGATCAAGGAAACGAAAATTTGCCGATGGATTTTTACAAAGAAAAGGGCCATGACTACTGCTATGTTCACAGCACACGGTTTACTTCCCTCTATACTTGTGATGTGAGTATCTTCTGAGAAGGCTGTGTTTTATAACGGCTTGTAGCGCGTGAGGAGTGCATATACGTTTGCCAGCAACTGCAGCGAATATATTGGTATTAAAAGACTGAAGAACGCTGAGTGTCTAGTCTGGTATAAACTGAAAAATTTTTTTAAAAATTGAAGGTTACTTCTTATTGTCAGACCACATGCTGCATATGTTATGGCTGCATATGTTATAACATTGCTGATAAGTTTGTAATCGGTTATTTATTGCTGAAAGTACTGCGGAGTTCTACATTATAAAAATTTCCTTTTAGTGGTATTTGCTCCCCTATAGACATTCCACGCAAAAAAAAAAAAATGCGGGGCATATGTGTCACCATTCTATGGCGCTGTAACGGGCTTGTGCTATAATTAGACGTTCTGAACGTTTCTTCTTACTGCTTGCACTAACTGGCAAAGATTTGCAATTCAGCAGGATACGTTGTGGGGTGAGTTGGTTCACGAAGAAGGGAAGGTAAGTGCGCAAAAAGGACGATCACGAGAGAAGAGACAGGACGGGACGAGCGCAATCCGTTTGAGCTCGTCCCGTCCTGTCTCTTCTCTCGTGGTCGTCCTTTGTGCGCACTTACCTTCCCTTCGCAAAGATTTGCAAAACCAGAACCAACGCCACTTGCACTCCTGACAAGGGTGGCCGAAGTCTGAGAAACTAAGAGGCGCCGCACCGATATTCAAATTTGTACCCAGTGAGGTGTAAATTTTTTTGTCCTCGTCGTGGTTACGTGCCTCTGCAGTCAGTAACTACGACGACAATGTTAAACAGGCTAAACTTCCTCAAATGCTGACCAAAGTAGGATGCCGGAGATGAATGCATAATTGCATCACTAACTTCCTTACTAATAGAACAACAATTATTAAGATCGGAGATGTAGTCCTGAATTCCATCGTACCCGGCACCGAGGGTACCCCTCACAGGGCAGTGCTAGAAGCTATATTTTTTAACATTGCACATATAAAATTTCAGGAAAAGTTAGAATAAATAGAGGCGATTAGGCATGCGGTTTACGCGGACGATGTAAGAATATGGACTGGGGAAGAATCATATGGGTAGATACAAGGTAAAAGGGAGCGACCCGCGGAGGAATGTGGCCTTAAGTGCACCTTATATAAATCGGATCTAATGCTAGTCAAACTGCTTGTCAAATTGTATGGTGTATTAGTTGCATCCTCCCCTGGTATAAAGATACCAGTCGTGGATATACAGGAGGACATAGGGGACATTAACATGGATCGCAGCCTTAGTGACACAGCAGTACAAATACGGTGAATGAGGCAAACAATCAGATTAGAAGGCGCAGAATGAAAGAAAATCAGGCGCAGAGACTCCTGCAGGCCTTCAGTATTAGCAGAATCACGTACGTGGGACCATAAACTGTTTCTAAAGGCGAGTGGAGCCAAGATAGACGCAATCGTCAGGAAATCGTACAAATGAGCGCTGGGCATACCGCCACATACCACGCATAGAAAACTCGCGGCCATAGGATTATACAACAACTTAAAACAACTGACTAAAGTGCACTTGAAATAGCAGGTAAGAAAGCTCGCTCGAACAAACACAGTCTGATGGTATACACTGGCTAACAAGCAGAACGCGAGGCAGATATAGCGAATGAAATGAGGCAACCAGTTAGAGTCGCGCCGATACAAAGCACATGCCCCAGAATACCACTAAGCAAGAAGGACGGAGAGAGTGAAATATTTAGAAAGGAAATATGGCACAGGATGGAGTAGCAAAAACTGACGCTGCATATTACGGAGACAGAGGAGCCATGGTGACAGTAGCGGCGAATAAAAACGTAATCACGAAAAGCGTCACTATGCAGGCGCAAGACTCCTGAGGAGGTGAAAGAAACAGCGATGGCACTGGTAGTCGCAGAAATCAGTGCTATATAGTCATCACAGACTCACAACACAAGTGCAGAAATTACGTTATGGAAGAATAGTCAAAACCGCAGTAAAAGTGTTGGGACAAAAATGAAGGGACGGGTCTATAATTCTGGCATCTGCCCATAGCCATCTGCCCCTAGCCCCATGTCTTGTGAACCGGCCCACGCAGGAGGATACTAGAGGATCACAAAAGTCTCACCACTTATACGAAAATACTAAAACAATGCAGGTGAAGTAGAAGGCTGCACCCACAATTGTGCAGGTTAGTGATTAAGGAGGAATTAATATTTCGACTATTATCAGTGAACACCTTTTTTCACCCCAGCAGACTGCACGAATTGCTCCCAATAATTTAAGAGAATTGCGAAGAATATCCTGGTGCGTACAATATACGGACACGTTCCAAGAGTTAAAAAAAATCAATGCTCGAGCAATGGGAGGGGGAGCTGGGAAACTCGTAACCCGAAAACCAGCAACGGCCGGTCAGTTGGGCTCTGCTGGCAGTCGAGTCCAGTGAGAAACACACACACACACACACACACACACACACACACACACACACACACACACACACACACACACACACACACACACACACACACACACACACACACACACGCACACGCACACGCACACGCGCACGCGCACGCGCACGCACGCACGCACAATGTCTTTTCCGACGTGAGATGAACACATTAAAATCTGTAGCGAATTCTAAAAAGAGTGAATTATTTTTCAGGCTCTAGAAGAACAATTAAATCTTGGTGATTGCAAAGTGGCTTGCTGTGAATATTTGGGAGGAGATGAATATCGATACTACAAGCCTATCCGTGCCCCTGATGGGACGTCATGTGGAGACAATCAGGCAAGAACAACTTTTTCATTTTAGGTTAACACTGTGCGAAGTTTTGGTATTCCGATGTCGATACTAATTAGCCCTCGAATTATTTTATGAAGTAAAGTTACGTTAAAACGGAATCATTTCTGTGATATATATGTTGCAAATTTAAGAGATGGCCACATCTGAATGGCATTATAGTATGCTATTGTCCGATAAAAGTGTTGACTAGAGACGGTTTTTGCCGTCAGAAGTGCCCCCTTCTAGCCGATTTCGTAGAACGATTATAATTTTTCTGCTAGCTTGACAATGCAGGGAGTGGCAGATGCAAAGAGATAGTCTTCTCCCAGAATTGGCACACAACTCCCTGAATTGTCACCGTACTCACGGCAGCCGATCCATGAAAATCGGTCAACGCCATTATCTAGAAGAGGGTCTTTTCACGGGAAAAACAACTTTTTTAAATTGTACCCGCCTAGAGTTTGAAAGAAAGTAACAAATATGTGCAAAAAAGTATCGTTCATACCGCGTTGCAGAGAAACATGAAAGCTTCAAATAAGCTGCTTTTAAAACATGAAAATATGATCTTACTGTTCGCACTTAACGTAAAACTTGTTTCAACGGCTGGTCATACATGTCGGATGTTACTGGGAGTGCCATGCCATGTGTTTTACTTTCTCACCTACTCCCAGTCATTTTTTTTTATTTTGCGTGAGAGCAGAATGTTTATATTTTCTATTTTAATTTTTTTTAACTTTAGGCACTATAGATGTCTTATTAGTGCCATCAACGCCGTTGGCCCTGTTAATGTCATATTCGTGCTATTATTACTACGTAATAAGTTGACCTGACATTTGCCCCTATGGTAATAGGAATTTTAACGACAGCTGGGTTGGTGCGAAACTCGAATGGCAGTTTACTAACTCTAGGCCGGGGTGCATTATGTTAAGTGTTCAATCAGGGAGTTGTAGTAACCACTCGTAGAGTGTGGATGTGAAGATGACGGTGGGGTTGAGTTAGTGGGGGGATATGCACGCGTCAGTCACGCTCAGTCGCCGATGATCCCGCATGGTCGCTTATGCATATCTCCATATCCATACACATATGGCAGGCGTCCGGCAGGACCGGCGCAGTGACGGCGAGAGGAAAAAGGGCTGGAAAGAGGGAAAGTGTGAGCTCGCGAAGTTCTTGTAGTCTTCCTCCTCTTGAGAATAATTGGTGGCCTGGCCAGTCAGCGTTACGCATTATCATGATGTCATGCGGGGACGTTGCTTTATTACGATCATTCAACGTGGAGTGTTTTTATGACGCCATTTTTTACGACAACGACGCTGCATAAACGAGCAATGTGAGCTTAACAGCTGTCGCTGTAAAAAAAGATTGCCGACGATTACATTATTTCCTGATGCGAAATTTGAGTGCAGCTCATCAGCTGTTTCAGCTTTTCGATAGATTGAGGTAAAGATTGCGAGCAAGACATGTATGTACGAGGGGGTACCCAAAAGAAACCGGACTAAATTTTTTGGTCGGCAATGCTTCTGTGGTACCGCGTTTTGCCACTAGGAACGCATAGAACGAACATTCCAGAGTCAGTAAGCCGAGTGCCGTCGTTGAAGGAGGTCAGACTAGTTTAGGCAGAGTTTTAGAGTGACGACTGTTTTGTGTGAATGTCGTTTTTGCAATGGCTTATTTTCGTGAACAGCGTGCGCCGGTGAAATTCTGATTTTTGCTCGGAAAAAGTTGAATGGAAACTCTTGAAATATTAAGAAAGACGTACAAGGACGATCCTATGGGGACAACTCAAGTGTTCCTGAATCGAATCCTGAATCAAAGCAACAATCATGCCAATGAAAAACTTCAAATTCACCTCGCCTCAAGAAAGCTCGTCAGGTGAAACCAAACCTCAAAACAATGCTGATTTGTTTTTTCGACTTGAGAGGAGTCGTCCATTGAGAATTTGTTCCGCAGGGTCATACAGTTAGCCAGGCTTTCTACTTGGATGTTTTGAAAAGATTGGGCAACAGTGTGCGGTGGAAGCGGCCAGATTTGTGGCGGTCGGGTGACTGGTTTTTCCATCATGGCAATGCCCCTGCTCACACAGCCCTGTCTCTACGACAATTTTGGACCAAAAATGGCATGATCCCTATTCCTCAACCCTCATACTCTCCCGACCTTGCCCCGTGCTACTTTCTTTGTTTCCTAGAATGAAAAAAATAGGTGAATGGAAAGCGTTTCGCTGATGTTGCAGAGGTGAAGAAAAAAACGACGGAGGCACTGTCAAGCATCACAAAAGATGAATTTAAACAATGTTTTGAAAAATGGAATGAAAGATTCGACAAGCGTATCATTGCAAGTGGGGAATACTTTGAAGGAGATTGAAGGTCTGTGCTTAAAATGTGACCAAACAAGTTCAAACAAAAATAAGTCCGGTTTCTTTTGGGTACCCCCTCGTACAATTACAGACAGCTTTTAATTTTTCAGATATATTCCTTTTTCAAGAAACACTCCATTAACAGTAAAGTTACACTTGAGCGAGATTGCATTACAAAAGAATTATTGCACTTAAAGAGCACTACCACAAGAGAGACAGGCAACGGGTGGTCAACGCCCTTCTTATAAAGGCTCGCTCCACGTTTGTCTGCTTTTCGCGCCAAGGTAGACGTGCACATACACACAGTGTCGGCTGTGCAGTCTCCTTCTCCTTCTCGCGCTGGGCGCGCGTCCTCATTGGTCAAAGGCCGGGAGTGGGTTCGAGGAGCATGTGGAACTTTCTGTCGTGGCGCCGCCGCCATCGCGCGAGTGAAGAGGTGGAGGGCATCTCTAGGGCACGCAAGGCTATGCCGTCTCCGTCAACATCGCGTATAAACAACTCGGACAGCCTAGAACAATCGGCGGCAATCCACCGCGCACCGCGTCGGCGAGCGGTGGGAGCGGGGGCAGCCACACACAGAAGTCTAGTCGCTCTCCAGGGGTTCCTTCTCCCCCGTTTTACGACGCGCGCTGGCTAAAGCCGTCCGCGGCGCTATTTTTTTCTTGTTTCTTGCTAAGGAGGGGAGGAGGTTGCGCGTTTACCCTCTCCTGGTTACAACGACGACGGCGACGGCGACCGGGACGCCGCGAAACGCAGAAAAGGGCGCCTAAGATCTGCGCTCTAAAGAAAATGCTCGTGAGCAGACATCCGTGAGGAGACCTCAAATATGGGAAACATGTTGGCCGCCAAACAGAGGCACATGTGGTAGGTAGCAAAGCACAGAGAGCGCAGGCGACAAGGTAAATCGTTTTCAGAACTGCACTCTAAATTTCTTATTAATGGAAGACACGAGACGCTGTATTGTTAGAGCGGATGAATGTGGAATACGTGTAGTTTGTTTTCAGTTGCTTTTGCTTCCATGGGCCACAGTGCTCGTGAATATATTACTTCACGGAATGGTGTGCAACATGACACCTTGTGTAACAAAGATGCGCAAAAAAGAAGAAACACGAAACTATACCTGAGCTTATTTTAAGGCGAAAGCCTTTAATGTCTCATCGTTGTAAGCAGCAGTTGTCGACAGAAATGTCACGCTTTTCAATTGGTCCAAACGGTCGCGACGTCACAGTGCGCGAATTTCAAACGGGGCCATTTGTACTTTGCTTAGTAACCATGCAACCAATTGAAGGGATCGTATAGTGATGCTCCAAGTAAGTGGGACTGAGCTTAGTTAATTGCTTAATTACCTAATTAGCCTAATTAACATTTCTACTGAGGCCATATAAATAAATTACCGACGATTACGTTACTTCCTAATGCGAAATTTGAGCGCAGCAAATAAGCTGTTTCACCTTTTCGATAGATTGAGGCAAAGAAATCGAGCAACACATGTATGCGCTATCACAGAATTTTTTTTATTTTTCACACGTATTCGCAATTTCGGCTCGGGCGTTGGTGGTCAGCGCACTGTGCTGCATTATTTCGGCCTTGTACTATTCATACCATTGAAGACATTAGATGCATTCTAACGTGCGGGAGACTTGTCAGGACGAGGGTCAATATAAGATGCAGCTGTGGAATATCTGGACACACGGAATTGCGCACCTGAAAGGCGAATTCATTCAAGTAAATATTGTGTTATAACCTATAGTCGCTTATCCAGCTGCTTTCAAAGTAAAATTCTTTGGTCACGGCCCGCAAAATTCTTTGGACCGCGAAGACACGGTCAATGATGACGGCCCTGGTTTTCTTTCCTTTTTTTCAGATTTGTTTGCTTGGAGAGTGCGTCTAGAAACATGTTTTCCGCAAACATATATTACAAATAAAAATTACTTTAACGTTCCTAGAAATTTTCTTTACTGACTCTTTTTCTCCGCTTGTTGACTTTATTTTGTCATGGATGACACGCCATGGCTAATAGCAGCCGGGAGATGGGGTACAAGACGTGGATGATAAGTAAAGTACAGCATGGAATAAAATCGACGCCTTTAATTTTCTACATACTGCCTAGGAGGCGTTTAATAATCTGTAATATTTTTATAAGACAGGATATATTGAAAATACAACAGGCCTTGTATTTTTGCAACATCTTTCATATCAGCAAAAAAAAAAATCTCAATTTTTCTTCTTCTTCATTCAAACCGGTTTGTAGATGGCATCAAGAATCTAGTTTTAACCCAGCTCTAGGCGCATTGCTCTTGTCAAGCAGCCGCTCATGCACTCTTAAGTTGTTCTTTATAGTTAAATGCTTCGTAAAGAGTGAATAAACTTCCTTAATGAGATAGGCTATCTAGTCTTAGAACTTAGAAGACTATATGGTTGAATTGTGGCCTTCTCACGCCGCACTACTTGCTATCAGTCTCACCTTAGACAATCAGGAACTAACGGGAAAGTTACAAGCTGTTAGCATGATATATATAGCAGTGTGGCAATATATTGACAAACGCTATACCGACTTACTTATCCAAATTAGCAATAATGAGAGCAAACGCTTCTGTCATAATGCACTGCCTACGTCACCGTAGGGAATAACAGGACAAAAGTAACGAATGACTAAGCGGAGAACAGACACCACAGCGCTCCTGGTGCCGGTTCTTTACTTGGTGTTTCGTTTTTTTGTGCTTTTTGTTCTACGATGCATTACAAACAAAATCAATCGTTAGTATTACTTCAGTTTATTTCACCTTTTGTGTGCTCTGCCTGATTAAAGGCTTGCAGTGCTTTGGGCTCTGCAAATGACATCGGGAAGTCAGGGCACCTGCTAGCAAAGCTGTTCGTTCGTGAGCTGGGGTCTATAGCCAGCGGCTTTGTGCATGTAAATCGCCATTAATAAAGGTGAAATAATTATTGCATCTGAAAGCCGCTTTAACTGTCGCCATCACAGTCACTAGAAGTCGTAAATGTGGACGCTGAAAATTCGCATTGGCATGGTGGCTCTGCGGCGTATAGATCAGCTGGGTCGAGGAGTGAACGGTCCCGAGAATGTGCCGTATGTGGTCTTTTGATGTAGCTGGATAAGGAAGTGAACCACATTTCGGAAGCTGGCTGCATCGCAGCTATCTTCTGCACCCTCGAAAGGGATGAAAAATTAGGGAGCATTTAGCTGGGGTCAAAATTGACCTCTCGCCTGTATGACATGGTTTTGTTTTTATAAACAGAAATAGAAGGAATTGCTTGGTGACATAGCCTACCACCTGCAGTGCGTGAATATCTAAAGCTTAGGTGTTTGAGATGATACAAAAACGAGCACTCGGTCACTTCAAATCACGACATTTGTGGTAGAATAGAGCCTTACAACGATGCTGGTTCTAAGTAATTTTCTGCTTAGGTCATTTCTGCACTCGGGTGGTTTAGGTTGGTTTATGGGGTTTAACGTCCCAAAGCGACTGAGGCTATGAGAGACGCCGTAGTGGAGGGCTCCGGAAATTTCGACCGCCAGGGGTTCTTTAATGTGCACTGACATCGCACAGTACACGGGCCTCTAGAATTCCTCCTTCAAAGAAATTCAACCTCAGCGGCCGGGATCGAACCCGTGTCTTTCGGGTCAGCAGCCGAGCACCATAACCACTGAGCCACCGCGGCGGCATTTCTGCACACGCAGACATCGTTGTGATTTCTTAACTGATGGTTGGTTGGTTTGTGTTTTATATAGGTTATTTTTTTTTCTTTATTGCCTGGCTTTGACACACAAAACTGAACAACACAAACAATCAACAAAAGACAATAACTATTTACACACATGACTTTCTGTCGACTGTGAAACGAAAGAAACTCTACCATGCTCTGTGCGATGTTGTTTTCCCAGTGCCCTTGTACAGGGCCTTGTACAGTGGAGGCCAAGGCAAAGATGTTTTAAAGAGAGTTAAAAACATGCAGGTGCCATCAGGAACCAAAACCTTCTTTTTTAAGCTGCACACCGGAACGTTACCGGTTAAAAAATTTTTAGAGGGAAAGGAATTATTTTTACCCTGGGGATCTCACTGTTCAATTTGCAGAAAGCCGGAAACAATAGACCATGTATTTTTACACTGTTGGGAAGGGGTTTATTTTTGGGATGTATTGCAGCGAACATTAAAGAAAGAATTTCCACTAGACCCGTATGGCATCCGGTTCTTATGTGTTGAAAATGAGGATGGGGTGCCTTTCGATTTAATAATGCTGACAGGCCTCCACTGTATATGGCGCTCCAGAATGGCAGGCTGGCATTGTGACAGTGACGCAAGACCTGCCAGAATTTATTTTCGCGAAAGTATGAACATGTTTCTGGCCATTCAGAAAGCCGCTGCGGAGCCTCCGGAGTGGCTCTCAAGACTAGAGCCGCTCTGTACGTTACGTGAATTTTAATTGGACGAAGCCAGATTTATGCTGGCTGACCACAAGTTATATAGGTTATTTTTACCGTTATTCAGGCAACATGACGCGTCCTTGGTCACCTTTATTTAATTTATTTTTATAAATAAGGTTTTTTTTGGCAGAGGAAGTGGTTTTTTTCCCCCCAAATACAACTTTTAGCCTATTCTTGTTTCTTACACTCGTCCGCGATGTAAGTCTTTCTCATTAGTTTGTACATGTGTCTCACAAATAGAAGAAGAGAACAACCTGGGAGAGAGGAAGAACGAAGGCAGAGAATTAAACGCAAATAAAAGCAGCAAGAAAAGTACCAGAAGGCTACGAGCAAGCAGTTAGAAGTTTTTTTTTTTTTCCTTGGCATTCACCACCGTACCTTGGCCAATCCCCCCGCGTGGGTATGTGCCATTTTTGTATGGTGAAGAAGAAGAAGAAGACGGAGTTAGGTCTAGATGAGAAAGCAGCAGAACAACAACAAAGCAGAAGCACATCAAGGCCGACAGCGGGGCTCCAGAGAACCACACCGGTCGACTGAGAGTGTGTACTTCACGCCGCCAACGAAGCTCGGGGAGTCGCCCGATGCAGGTGTCTTCGCTGCAGACCCAGGACAGCGCCCGCCAGAGAGGCGTCAGTGTTCTCCATTAATCAGCAGCCAGAGGACACCTGAATGCGATCCTGCTTTAGGTGAGTACAAAGAGGTGATTATTGTCACCACCCTACAGAAGTGTACGCTATTCGTGTTGCACAGCTTAGTACTGTGGGCTGTTAATGCAGTCTCCGGGCTTGGCCTGACGCCACAAGCCTTGAATAGATTATTTGCAAGAGGATATCGTATTCTCCATACGTCGAGAGCCTGAATTTCTGAATAACCTGCATTGGGCCAAATATGGTTTGGTTTGGCTTATGGGGTTTAACGTCCCAAAGCGACTGAGGCTATGAGAGACGCCGTATTGGAGGGCTCCGGATAATTTATACCACCTGGGGTTCTTTACGTGCACTGACATCACACAGTACACGGGCCTCTATAATTTCGCCTCCATCGGAATTCAGCCGCCGTGGCCGGAATCGAACCCGCGTCTTTCGGGTCAGCTGCGGAGCACCATAGCCGCTGATCCACAGCGGCAGCTATAGAACCAAAGAGGCCGAGCATACTTGCTCTTTGCAAACTGCAGGAGGCGCCGCGACCAATTGTCCACGAGTTCTGTCTGTGGGATTGGGGGTAGAGGATTCCAACTGTCTGTCTTCTCGGTGGATGCCATAGCCGCGCTATGAGGGAAGAGGTGAGAAGACAGTGAAATAAAGATGAGGAAAAAGAGGCACAGTAGTGGAAGGGTGCGGAGTAATTTCGACCCATCGAGCGTCTTTACCGCGCTCTGACATCGAACAGTACTCTGGAGCCTTTTGCGTTTTTGGCGTATCACTTAAAAACGCAGGTATGCTTGGAGCGGGAATCCTTGAAAGAACTGCTTCCTTGTAACTGCTTCCTAGTAACCCTTAAACCCCGTCCCATTTTATACTACTACTACTACTCCATCAAAAATAATCTGCAGTGTCCAATGCACAACGGCTGCTTAAACGTGGTTTTGCTTTAAAAAATATTCATTAAGTGTATTTGCATATACAATGAAACTCTGAAACTCTGACATGTGCGGGCAGTTCGTTCCACAGTTCCTTTACCTCCGTGAATAACGAACAGCAAAAGACGTTAGTTCATTTAGGCGTTCTTCAATCACGTCATGAATTCAGTCGGACGCTTAGTCTGCCTAGAAGTTTTAAATACAAATCCTTACATTTAGTAGCCGCCGCCGTGGCTCAGTGGTTTTGGTGCTCGGCACCTGACCTGAAAGAAGCGGGTTCGATCCCGGCCACGGCTGTCGAATTTCGATGGAGGCGAAATTCTAGAGGCCCGTGTACTGTTTGATGTCAGTGCACGTTAAAGAACCCCAGGTGGTCGAAATTTCCGGAGACCTTCACTACGGCGTCTCCCATAGCCTGAGTCGCTTTGGGACGTTAAAGCCCATAAACCAAACCAAACCTTTATATTTTGATTTCTAGCACGTGTGGCACATTGTTGTCTATTGATTCTGCTGAATGAGAGCCTGTTGTCATAGCACATAGTTCTTTCTGACGATTTGGAAAGCGCTAGCTGCATGTGTGTGTCCTTTTTTGTATGCAGCTTGCGCTTTCAAAAATGTAGGATGATATACCAACTAGTCTTTGTACTGGCTCTTGAGAGCACAAACTTCATAAGGTTCCTGGCTGAGTAAATTCGAGTGTGTAGCTTATATGCAACTCTCTGAAACAAACTCAACGTTAAGATGAAAGAGTCGGAAGCCAGAAATTTTTCAGAAGGGATATTTTTCATTACGTTTTCCCTACAGATGTGTTAAAAGAAGTTAACCTATGCGCCCGTGATGGTAGCCGTCCAATTATGTCGGTTAACATTAAGATAGCCCATGATGCTCGAGAGCTCGCCATAATGCTTATTTACCTCTTTCTGCTTTACCTCCTTTACTCCCTCCTTTATCCCTTCCCTTACGGCATGGTTCGGGTGTCCACCGAGATATGTGAGACAGTTACTGCGTGATTTCGTTTCCTCAAAACGAATTTTTAGTTTTCATTGAATTCACGAGCGCAGTGGATCGGACATCCTACACTTAAGTTGCTTCCATTTATTATCATTGATAATAAAAATGGAAGGAAAAGATGTTGCTAGCTGCGGAATGTGCCATCGAAACCCGAAGCAGCTAATCTGCGGCTAGCGGGAATAAAAGGACAGGGAGAGGGAAAAAAAAGGGGGAGCAATAGGAGAAAGGACAGAGGAAGGACGGCTATATACACTGTGTACAAATAAGGGATATTCCAAGATAAATAGTAGTTTATAATTCTACAAAGCTATACATTCCACATTTTCTGCAGATTTGAAGCCATCGAAGTCAACGCCTCCTGGAATACGCAGCTCAGACGCAGCTCATGAGAGGGGAGGAGCAAATGCTTCACCTGACCAGAGCGAGTTTGCGGAGACCGGAAGTAGTCGCAGGAGGTTGGCGCTAGGATTGATGTACGTGAGCGTCGCTGTGCTGATCATCTTCGTTGCGGAGTTCTACTTGTTCGCCTCGCTGTCCAAGCGAAACTGGGCCAGACATGACGAGCTGCAGCGGAATGGCACCATCGACGGAACTGCGCCCACCACGCTGACAAACGAAGGACGCAGCGGTCGGCGCCACGCCCGGAACGCCAGCTTCAAGAACGCCTCTTCCAGCAGCTCCGCAGATGCGATTGTGACCCCGATATTCGAGGACGATTGGAGCACTTCAACGGAAGACTTTCCACTAGTGTCTAGCAGTAATTGTTCTGTTCTTCCTCGAGCAAGTTTCAACTATACCGACAAGCGCGGGAGTATTTAGCAGTGAATAAAATATGTTGGCTTGAAAGCGTCGAGTGGGCTTTCTGAAGGCAGGAATAAGATAAAGGCCGTTAAAATGCTGAGTAAGTTTTTCTTGCAAAGTTGTGCTTATTTGATAACTGAAAACATTTTTACGTTGGCAACAATTTGCTGCGATTGCGCACTGATTAGAGAGGGCTGAAATTATGGTTCAGGGCATTAAAGCCCTTTTTTTACAAGGTAGGAGGGGCAGCGAGGCATCCCACGTTAACGAAGAGCAATGCTGACTTAATCCTATAGCATTAACAATGTTCTATTGCCCTGTTAGCGCTAAAGAGATCTAAACTTTAACTGCAGGGTAATTAGGACTTATCTTGAAAAAAGAAAATATCCGAAAAATAAAGGTCTTTTGCATTTCAAATAGATTAAAACGACAAAAAACAAACACTTGCATCAACGATAGCTTTTCGTTAAGAAAAGTGTGCTGAAATTGCCGAACCAGAGGGAACCTGCGTTAAAAACATTCCCTAAGACATCAGCAGATGCGGAATGCGTGGATCAAGAAAGAAACTGCGCTAAATGCAAATAACGGCGTATAAAGAGGGCATATCTTTATTTATTCATGTAGTGAAGAAGTGCTTGTTCCTTGATAGTAAGTTCGGCAAAAAGAAGAAAAAACTTGACATTCAACTTTGCGATTGAATAGTTGTGATTAAGATCTCAGTGTAGGTTAGCTGGAGGCTTGTCATCAAAATTTAAAGCAGCGCGAAAAACGAATACAAATCGGAAACGCACAAACGACAGGCACTGGCTTGTATCGTTTCTGTGTTTCCTAGCTTTCATCGTTTTTCGCGCTGCTCTGAATTTCGTGTCGTCGTCGTTGTCGTGGTTTTAGAACAAAATCCAATAAAATACCTGCTCCAGAATTTGTATATTTTGAAAAGAAAGATATAGTTTTGTGCCTATTCATATTGCTTTATAGACCACGTACTACTTAATCATGACGAATAATGAACACGCTTTTAATGATTACGTTTGCTTGCGTAAATAAAAGCAGCAGGATCCAGGCTTCTTTTACATTTGATTTTATTAACATTATAAAATGTGGGCAGCCTGAGGCGGAAAGCGAACTATTTTCCCGTGCGTGCACCCCGATCCCTGATGGGTTTTGATATCAGGCAGTCTTAAGAAATTAGTCAAAAATTTAAGAGCGTGCTAACGCATTAAACTGCTTTTGAAAACTTCAACACGTATCTTTTGTGAAGCATTTGTTACGGGAGACTGAGCACATGCTCTATATAACGCAGAGATCGCAAACTCATATTGATATGCGGGCCGCGCTGAGAAAATTATTTCTTCCGCGGGCGAAGCCTGATGAACAAGACATTTTATTCGGAATCGCAAGAATTAACCTTCCGATGCATGCTGCTGGCTTGAGCTTAGACGACGCTTAGCAGGGACAAGGGCGGCAATATACGGCGTTAGGTCTAGTTGGTTGTCCTCGTATTTCGAGCTGCAATTTTTCTATTACTGAAATTCCTTAACGCAACAGTATATACGTTAGAAGGAGAGCGGGGTTTCGGAAATGAGTTAATGTTTTCATAGTATTACTGGTAATCGGAAGTCCATGGGTCGACGGAGAAGAAATAAATGTGAGAATGTGGGAAGGGCTGCAGCCATTCGCCCCTAACACCCCCTCTCTCCCTCACTAAAAAAAGAAACCACGCAGCCTTTTGGGCCAATTGACATAAACATGCTTTGGGTGCAGTGCGATGAGTGCCCTCATCGTCTTCAGATTCTTCGTTAGTTGCCCTCCTCGTCTTAAGAATTCGTTTGCACCGAATGAACACAATGGCGCTGTCAATGAGGCCCTCCATCAGGAGGATAATGGGTCAATTTACACGTTACCTGAGCCTTAAGCTACTCGGAAGAGCATCTTCCATGTCTTTAGTACTTTAGTACTTTCACCTCTAACGAGACAAAAGTTAGTCAAATTCAGTCATGGATAAACCCAATGTAGGAAGTTACTGCCCTCCAATTTTCGCAGCAGAGTACAGTCATTGTCTGCTTAACGGACCACTTGCGGAAATCTCCAAGTCAACTTCTCCATTAGGATGTTTTCCAACCAAAATGAACAATAAGGTCTCGTCCCCATTCTTCGTGAAGAAAGAAAAGGGACATGCGCCAATTTTTGCGTCACCTCCGGATGGTCTTCTCTTGTTCAGTGTGACTTTGAGGCAGCTATTTAAAGGGTGCAATAGTTAACACTGCCGTTACTATACTCAGAAGCGCAAAAATTTAGATTTCGCGTTGAAAGAGAGGGAGGGTTGTCCGACGCCTTGCTCCATGTGCCTCTTGAAGGCAGCTGACGTCCTACTGAAGTTCACGGATATTTAGAGCCCCTCGCCTCTTTTCTTTTCCACAAAAGAATGAGTATCGGCTGGAAACGAGATCTTTAGTCGACTTTAGTTGCAAAACAAGTCTGGTGGTGAAGATGACCTGTGAATGCTATAGGACATTCGGAAGAAAGACTGAAATTTTTGGGGCCGCATGCCACAGCTCCGCAGGCAGCGTGTTTGAGACCCCTGATTAGTGCATCAGTTTAATCCTTCGAACTGTTGCCAGCGCGAAAGTTTTTTAACACCCTTTAGTGCACTAGCCTTAAAGACCTCAGAGTGGAGTAGCAGGGTAGGGTCACTGTACCTCCGGCCGACCTCTCCCCTTTTCTTTTCATTAAATTACTTCCTATCTCTCTCTAGCTTTTAAGGCTCTGTTGTCCAGAAAATCCGATGTCGGCGTTGTCGGCGCAGGCGTTCTGAGCGAAAAATGGCTGAGGCTTAACTTGGTTAAGCCTGGAGAATGCGAAGCATCATCGTGTCGCGTAATTTGGAGGCGCACAACCACAGCGACGGCGCGAGGTGGGCCCCCGTTTCTCCACTGTCGTGACGTCGTCGTGTCACGTGGTGTGACGTCATGTATCACGTGATTTGGAGGCGCACAACCACAGCGACGGCGCGAGGTGGGCCCCCGTTTCTCCACTGTCGTGACGTCATCGTGTCACGTGGTGTGACGTCATGTATCACGTGATTTGGAGGCGCATAACCACGGTGAAGGGCTGAAGTGGTAGCTAAAGTAGTATGCTTCGCATAAAAATTACGGATGTGGATGGCTCTGGCAGCTGGTCCTCAGAGAGCAACCTAGGAGGCAGGTGGGCCACCTAGGTCACGTGACCTTGCAGCGTCATCACAACCTGCCTATTGGGTAGTGAGCGAATTGTCCGCCGTAGGAGGTGACAGTTAAATTTATTGGTCGCTCGAGAAGAGCAACCTGGGGCGCACAAGGCCCACCAATGGGGCACCTGCCGTCGCAGGGCAGTGGCGCATCGTTTAACCGCTACACCACTGCACCTAGAGAGGTGTGAGGACTCCCAGGGATATATGAATGTAAAGTCGATAATGACTTTCTTCTTATATCGGAACTAACCGTATATGCATAATCATATATAACTGCGCTATCGCGTCATACCTTTAAGGTGGATCTAAAGTGTAAGCCGTAAGCCCCCGCGTTTAGTAAGCCCATGATTGCTTATTGAGTTATTTTTTTTAACCTCAGAAGGTGTTACCGCTTACTGTAGCATGAGAAAAAACGACGTAGATTTTCAATCATGAACAGCAGGAGGCTGGTATTAGTTCAGTTGCATCTCCCTAAGTTTTTTTATGCATTTCGCAGCGTACTATTTCGAAGACTATAGGGGAAGACCGGAATAACCTTTTACGGAATTCAGTAAAGCTAAATGAGTCAATGTGTAGCAAAGTAAAGCGGAAAAAGGCTGAGCAAGTGGGTATAATATTAATTTCTTCTGTCCCTGAAGTTGGTATTCTGAACTGCCGGAGCTCTCATGTAATGAATCATGCGCACGCTGTCGTGATTTTTTTGGACGCAATATGTTCTGTAAGCCACATAGGAAAAAAAAGAGATAAAAACGACGAAAACCGAAAGTGGGGAGCTTCAGGGGAGTAATTCGATGTACCGACTTTGTGCGATTCTTGCGCCATCTTTACTTAAACGGGGAATGTGAGAAAAGTTGACAGCGAAGAAAAGCTCGATTCGGCCCCCGTCGTGCCACCGTGCTTTTATTCCGCTCACTCATAGTAACTAGGTGAAGGCATTCTTGCGATGCGTCAGTTTTTTTTTTTGAGTATCCTTCCGGTTTGGAATACCTCTGCACACAATACCTGATTTGGAGTCGATGCAGTGCTAATTAAAGAGTAAAGAGATTATAAAGAAAATAAAGGCTCAGGAGCTGTCTCACCCTAAGTAAGTTCTTGAAACGCGCTGAAAGAAAGGGATGAGGAGAAAGAAAGACAAAGAAGGATGAGAGGTAGTGAAAAGTGCAAGTACCCACGACGCACGCTCTTAATGTACGTGGGTTGCTGCAGCCCAATAGTGATAAGCCCAGTGGTGTCGCAATTGACTGTACGCCTTCTTTTATCAGACGTCACCACCACGCGAAAACATCGTAGTCGCACCAAAGAAAGCTTCCAATTCAGTTAGCTATTTATGGCATTGTTCTTTCATGCCTGCAATAATCTCGCCTTGGCGCGAACTGTCTCCTCCAGACTTTTTTTGCCCTTTGCTTTCCGAGTAAAGCGATAACCTCAGCCCACACACCTTTCACAACAGGAAGCACTGCTTTCGGCTCTTGAAGGGTATCTGGGGTCCACGCACACGTGGCTGAAGTCGAAGAGCGTATTTGGGCGGTGCGTAACAGCCCAATGTCCGGCATCTTCCGCGGCTTTAATAAAAGATCTTAAACTTTATCTTCAGTTTAGCGCGGAAAACTTTTTACTCTCTACTAGAAAAAGTATTCAAAGGCGAACATTGAAAAATGAAAAGAAGGCACCAAAATAATCACTAAAGTATAGGTACAAACGGCGTTCGTTATATTTTTGGAGGAATGGTCATTGCCTTTCTGAAGACGACACCGGCATGGCAGCACCACAGACAAAATAGCGACCACAGGGGCACGTGCTAATGATGCTGAAGAAAAGCCCAAAGTAATTGAACAACAATGATATGTACTTGTAGCGTCTTTAAAGCCAGTCGCGGGTCAGTTTGTAGTGGCATGTGTGGTTTAACGTCCGCTGTGGTTTTAACGTGGTTTAAAGAGAGACGCCGCTGTGGAGTCATCCTGATTTATCGCGACAGGTGCTGGTATGTTGGGCCAAGCACAGGAACTCTCGACACAAGCTTTTAGTTTAGAGTGCTGCCGTTATGTGCTACGTTCCGCTCAACGTTTGGTACATCCCCTATATATCCTATGGCCATCAGAATTAACCGGCTTGGGGAAGCATTTGCAGGTGAGATTCTGCAGCGAGAAGCGAGCGAGAATCGGCCATGACACTCTGCATGTTCGAGCAGAACCTCACCGCAGTCACTATACTTCTGAAAATTAAAAGTTAAGAATATCCCACTGAGTCACGCAATGTTCGCTGTTGGCTTCTAATAGATGGATCTAGTTGCTGATGTCTAGAAAAGATGTGCATCTCTGAAAATACTCGCTTTACGGAGGCTGTACTTCTCGTGCTAAAAGCTAGTATAAAGTGTATTCATTTTAGAAATGGTTTAACCTTCAAAATAATCTGCATGCATAACTGGGAAAGTCAGGTTTCGCTATGAATTGTGGAGACAGCGCAGAAGGAATCTTAAGTTCGATTCGGGCTCTACAGCGCAGTGACCGACAACTACTTTTCTTACAAACGAATAGCTTTAGTAAGTAGCCTACGAAACCTGATTATATGTTTCTTTGATTTTATACTTTTTAACGCCCCAAAGCGACTCATGCTATGAATGACGCCGTAGCGGAGGGCTCCGGATAGTTTCAACCACCTGAGGTTCTTTAACATACACAGCTATCGCACAGTACACATGCATCTAGCATTTCACCTCCATTCAAATACGTCCACAGAGGCCGAGATTGAATCCGCGTATTTCTGGTCAGCAGCCGAGCACCATAACTTCCGAGCCACCGCTGCAGTGCAGCTTGATTATAGATAGCATGCCATGGCTAAGCATACCTTAGAATACTACGTCATTTAGGCAGTTTAACTTTGAACTCAACTTCTAATAGGTTTTAAGCATAACGCGGTGATTAATTAAGCTGAAAGATTTACTATATGCGGATTATAGCACCTAATCTTACAGCCCAGCTCTTATTTTTCGTTTTGCGGAATGTCGACTTCCTCTAAAGGTCAACCTCATGTTAATACCATCATAAGCTGAACGCAAAGAAGCTTATCGCCGGAGTAATCAGTAATTCCGACGAGCCTGCGGGATAACTCCAGTGTTCTTAGTGAAAGGGGGCTTGTTTTGTCTATAGGTTAGAACACTAACGACATCTTTCTTCGTGTTGCTCCTGCGTTTAACTCTGTGCTTTTTTCTCCATGTCTAACAGATGGGAGCGCTGGTGCTCGTTTATTGGGGGTCTCTGCGGTAGTAGGAAAATTGACTGAGGGGGAACCTGTTAAGACCCTTCACACGCGCTGCTCATGATTGAAGGCGCACGGAAAGATAAGGGAGATTGTCTCTGCGAACGCAATTTCGGTAGCGCCAACGCATGATCACCATGACAAACACATAATAATGTATTCGCACTTCCCGTGTTGTTCTCGGTGGTTCCAACGAGGTTGACTTTCCGAAGAGCCTGCCGGCCTTAATTGAAAGAGGAGGAACCGCCAACATTTTGGCAGAATTGAACCGTATATGTATGCACCGGCTGCGCACAGCTTTGCATAACGATTACCTTCCTAATATCCCGCATTAACTTACTAGAAGTGAGGTGTCAGGCGCACAGGCTAAATTTACGACAGTCAGGTTTACGACACTGTGAGCCATAGCAATGGCGAAGCTCTTAGCAGCTGGAGGGGCAATTTTCAAAATTTTAAGACTAAAAATGTCTGTTTTTTCTTTTCACTGGGGCACAAAAATACAAGAAATAAGGCGAAAGTTTGTTTTTCAGTTAAAGCGCTACTGCGCGCCTGAGACTTCGCTAACTATCAAGAATGCTTACTAATTATATTTCAGTTTACTAGATAATGCACTGGTATTTTTTTTAGTCCAATTCTATTAATTTTTTACTCTTTAAATAGCTCAGCGCTGTTTGCCGCAGGTTTTGCTAATTTAGTCTCCAATTCTGATATTTACACGCATGTAACTTGGGAGGCTCTAATTCCGGGAATACAGTGAGCGCAGGTGCCGCAGGACAGGGTCACTTGAAGGTCATCAAGGAGAGCCTTTGGACAGCGATCGAGCTAGCCCGAATGTCAGTGATGATTCTAAGGCAACGTTTGCGTGTTAAATCCGTAAAGTGCGAGTTTAACCGAACTGATTTGGAGGCGGTAACGGACGGAAACTTCTCAACCACTCTTGTTCGGAGAGCCGGCTATCCGATTTCGCTGCGTCAATACTGTCAATTTCATTTCTCTATCACCTCCTGACCTCTGTTACGGGAGGTCTTTAGGAGTACGTCAGTTTAATGTATACTACAGGCACCCCTAATGCCCTTGAGGCTACACCCTTCGCAGGACACGTAGGATATCTAAGAGAAAAGTTCCCCCTGATATCTTCACAGCTGTAGCTCAGAGGCCGAAGAAAGAAAGAAAGAATAGAGGGCTCAGGTGTCAGAGACGTGCCAGCAAGGCAATATAGCTTCACTGGAGTGAAAGGGAAGAAAACTACGCTAGTGCTTTTCTCAGCCGCGCGGCATGAAAAGAATAACTCCAGGTTCTGGGCAATGCAGAGGATTCTGGAATGAAGCCGGGAGAACAATAGCGATGTGGTCTCGGAGAGGTGTGATAGTGTTGCCACGCTGGACGTGCGGCGAGAATACGAATTGTCTTTGGCTGCCGTCGGATATTGCAGGTCGTGCCGCGCTTGCACTGATCGCGGACGCGCGTGACTGGCGAAAAAATCTCGTATCTTATTGCCCAGAGCAACCGTGCCTCCTGGGTCAGAGGCAATGCACGCGCTATGCCCAACTCTGGAAAGGACTTCCGCTCGCTTTGAAAACGGGCTGAAAAGTGATTCTAGAAGTCCCTTTTACTTTACAAAAGCTGACAGCAACACAAAAAAAAGGCATCGCACGGGTTTCTACGCAAAAGAATAAAGGATGCTTTTTTTGTTGTTTTGCATGGTCACTTCAAAACTGACCTCTAATATTGTCTCTGAATGCGTAGAAAAGTAGTACTCTCAACTTGTGCAGCATCTGTTTCTGTAATTGTAGCGCATACTTTGTTCCTTTTTCTGTGCATAATGTTTGTTTGGGAGGTCAAGCGTCAAAGATGTAAATGATTTGCCACCACTGTTTTTACTGGAATGTATAAAAAAGCGCAAAACGCTGCCTACCCTAGGTAAGTTTTCAGAATGCTTACTTCAGATCAAAATAAATCGGACGCTTGCCTCGCCTGCAAAACTTGCGTTATCTTATCTAAAGAGTTGCGCGAGCCAGGTAGGAACGTTATTGGAAGTTATTGGAACACCATTGAGCTTGCTGTTTCTCGATATACTGCATCGCTGTAGTTCCAGAGGCTATTTTGTGTTGTCCTTGGGCTCCTTTTAAGGTTTGAGCTTTTCTTTTGGTCATTATAAGATCTCGCTGCTCACATTTCTTGCTTCCCCCCAAAATCTTCTGTTAGAGTCGGAAATCATTCAAAGATTTCATTACTTTAGTCCATCAAGGGTGTAACCTTTGCAAGTTCAGCTTTAATGAAAATAGCAGACAAAAAATTAAAAAAAAAACGTTTTTTTTCTTATTCCCAAGAGCTGAGAGATTCCCAAGAGCTGAGAGATTCCAAAGCCTTAGGCGATAGGTTTGCTAGAATCTGCAACTTCTTTTAATCTACGAGGTTCTTTCTCATCCCGGAGGACGCGGAGGCAAGTCGTGTCTTTCCATTAGGAGGAAATAAAGCTGCAACAAATGAAAAAGAAATGAAAAAATTAGAAATCATTACGGCGACCCGCACTGGGAGAATGCGAAAGCAATCACGCCTCCTCGGCACTCGTCGGCACTCTTTGTATCTCTGTTATTTTGTTATTGCTTGTTAATTAACTTAGCTACGTAATTAGCGTAATTATGTTATGATTTCATTAACGATTGTTTTATTTACTCTGAGTATACCTTCTTTTTATTATACCTTCTTTTATCTCAATCAGTCATTTTGGTTTTTCAAATTTAGCGCACTGATGGCTTTGCCGTCCCCTTACTGCATCCCCATCCAGCCTATTGCACCGTCCAATCGTTTTTGCTGTTTTGAAACTTTTTGTTCTACGAATTATCACTCATCAAATACATTCCAATTCATTTCAAACTTTATTTTCACTATGCCTATTTGTCCACTATTTTTACGTCCACCGCTTTTCTCTCGTCCATTCACTATATCGACGTCTGCACTATTTCGACGTTTCTTCGACCTCTTTGGCTCTAAATAATTAACTAATCAACCTGTCGACATATTTTTTTGCTCAGCATCCTCTAACCGTCTTCTATCAACCATAACCATTCGTTTGATGCTACCTCTTCTAAGAACGTCACAACTGCAGCGGAAACGTTTTGCGGACACGTTTCGGCGACACGATACCGCCGACATAGCCTGCAAATGCTTTCACATTAATAAAAAATTCATACGTTCAGGACATAACATGCTCAAGACAGCACAAGAAGCTACAGCTACCGAACCTCCAAGGTCCGACGGCGCTGGAACCGCTGTTTGGTCCGTCTTGCTTGGCTGTGGTCAATTCTCCCCTCAGGCTTTCCTGAAGTTTCTGAGATAGAATATAAAAAAAGGAAAAGAGCTTTGCGCTTCAATCGTACACTGAAGAGAGAAAGACACGCACGCACGCACACACGCACACACGCACACACGCACACACGCACACACGCACACACGCGCACACACACACACACACACACACACACACACACACACGCGCGCACACACACACACACACACACACACACACACACACACACACACACACACACACACACACACACACACACACACGTATTTCTCCTAAAGTATACACACAGTGACTGTGCTGTTCGTCGACTGAAACGTTTACAGTGCCGCAAATTTTTCTAGTGTTGATAATCATGGAGGATGTTAACAACTTTTACCTTTGCTGTGCTGGAACTGTTGTTGTATTGCATATGTTTCTTTATTATGCAGTGGGATTAAGCATGCACAAGAAATTGGAACGTCTTGTAGAAGACCGACAGACAAAATGTCTGGAAATGTCAACACTAGACCTCCTCCTGTTGGCAAACAACATGGCGTTGAGGTGCGTGGTGTGGCAGGAAAGAATGCCAATATTTATCCTCTGACGCGCCTCTGTTGCTTCTCTCTGACAACCACAGCAGCGCCAGCACGTGCCACCTCTACTGCACCCCGCTGTCAGGAGCCTAGTGTTATGCCTGCCGCGAAGATCGCACATGCTGCGGTATTGTACATCTGGGAAGATCTATTGATCCACTCCCGCGTTCGTGGCTCTTCGCTACGTATGAAGGTTTATTTTTTGTTCAGAATGCGCCGCTGGCAACTAATGCGTACTTTCTGGCGACGTTAAGACCCGTTACGTTTTAGGTGAGTTGGTTCTTCATACGTTTAGAATTTCAGCGTGCATAACTGACAGGACACGAAAAGAAGTACACACGAAGGTGCTTGTGTATGTCGTCCTTTCCATGTCCTATCATTTGCATGTGCTGAAGTTCCAAACGATGTTACTGCCATGTGTCTCGTTTTGTTTTTGGATGAGCACCCTATCATAAGCAATGACTGGGGTGTTTACGAAGGTAAATGTATAGGGTGCCGTATTCGATCTGATAACGCTATGCTTAGAATGGACAGTATTGAGAACTCGCCTGTCTGTAAAGGCATTTTTCGTTCGTTGTAAGGCGCTAGGATGAAAAGTCAGATGAAAGATGAGGGAACGAGGCGCCCTGTCTTGCCATCATCTTTCATGGTGCGTTTAGTCCTGCTGCCTTTAAAGCGACATGACTTCGGAATAATCAGCCCTAGGAGAAGTACTTTTGGTTTACGTGTCTTTTAAATGACTGAGTTTTTGAACAAATTTTTGCGCTTACGAAGGCTTCTTTCGTCCGTCACCGAGGGAAGATGTGCAGTACAGAAATAGCCAAGTTTTGCATTCATTACGCCGTAAAGATTTTTTGAAAACAACATCTGTATTCCTGAGCACCAAACCATCTTATATGACCACCTTATAAGACCGCATCTCGAGAAGATACGAGAAGAGTTTGAACAAAAACGACCCCGCGTTGATGGCTCAGTGGTTATGGAGCTCGGCTTCTGGCCCTAAAGGCGCGGGTTCGATCCTGGTCACGGCGGCTGAATTTCGATGGAGGCAAAATTTTAGAGGCCCATGTACTGTGCGACGGCAGTGCACGTTAAAGAACCAGAGGTGATCGAAACTTCCGGAGCCCTTCACTACGGCGTCCCTCATTGCCCGAGTCGCTTTTCGACGTTAAACCAAACCAAATAAAAAACGAGGACACTGAGCTGTTTGACAGCGTTAGCACTAAGTATCATTTTTAACTATGGCTTGGTCTGTTGTGTAAAGCCTTCACCCACACACATAAACCCATCTCCGCCCCCAAGAAGGCCTCCACTCTTAACCTTGTTCGGGGAAGATGGCGCTGTCTTTGTGTATGATTCCACCCGGTACCCATCTTCACCCTCCTGAACAGCTCCACCCACTTACCGACTCCACCTTCCAGAAACTTCTACCCACCAGAAGCCAACACGTCAGCATAATAAAAATGATTCACCGAAATGAAATTCAAGTACGCAATGGGACGGGGATCATTGTAAAGTTGAAAATGTAAAAGCGGAAGGTGAAATGAATGCCGCTAACTTACATGTGTCACATCACATCGTACAATAGCTCGTCAGATTGTTTTTTATCTCGTAGGACATTTGCCCCAAATTAGATAAGGTGGCGGTAGAGCCTGGCGAAAAGCGTACCCTTTTCTTCTCTTCCAGAGTCCACTTCGTCCTGGCAAGGACAAAGCTGAGCTTTGTTAATGCAGCTTCGGGCGTCATATCGGCACCAGGAATGGCGCCCACCTTGAGCAGCTCCTGAAAATTTTACACGTGCACATTTGCACTATTGTGATGCCCACGAAAAATACTGTCGTAAATTTGTTATGAAACATCATCTTATTTTTTATCTAATGAGACCTTAACTGCATCGGAAGGTGAGCTGAACTGTTTGTGAACAGGTCGAAGTAAACTTAAGCATGAACTGTGCGCGTAACAGGTAGAAAAACTTTGCTGAGTTGCGGTCTATTCATTTTTGGTATACGGCTTTAGGAGTCTTGAAGTAAATACACTCAGAATTGCGTACACAGCCAGATTGCTTCAGCAACTTCACTCCACGAGCGGCACTTAACTGATGCCAAAATTTGCTAAATTGTTCCACTTAGCGGGATTCTTGATTAGTTTGGGTCATTGATTCTGGCTATCATTAATGTTCTATACACTGTCATGGATGCCCCTGCGCGGCCTGCCAAATCTGTAACGCTTCCGGGTATGAGAAGCATTCTTAATCACATCTAATGTTATTATTTTTATGACGGTACAAAAGCAACATGGTGGTCATAAGCTCGGGAAGGTCCTCGTTTATTTCGCTGCCGTTTTTGATTACTGGCGCCTCCGAAGCCCACTGCAGAGTACAGTGGGATGACAGCTATGAAATCGCAACCTTGCTTTCACTTTTTTTTGCGCTGCAACGGCCCCCCAAAGTGCGCGCGATAAATATCTTGAGTGACGCATAGGGCAACATACTGAATTTTAGGAGTAGCGCTTTACCAGCGTAAAGCTCACTTTTTGTTTCTAATTGAGCTGTTGCTGTCATTAGATGAAAGCGTGATAGCGTAATCCATCAGAGTAGTAATAAAACCTATACTCTGGACCAACAGAGCTATTTTTCTTAGTATCATCAATTCCACGCTTCTTAGTGCGTGTGGCTGGCATCGCTCACTTCTTTCTCTTTGTTAATTGCGTCCAAGGTAAAATTTACCGTATTTATTAGCATGACCAGGAGTCGATACTTTGACATATTCGTTTATTTCTGGAGAAGTAATCAATTTGTGCCCTGGTGTGGCCTTCCTCTGCTCTAACTGCAGGCTCGATAAAGTTAGAATCTCTGGCAAATACTCACGCTTCCGGTCTCGTATGATGCACTGACGGATCCAGTGGGACACTGGGAACAGTTGAGGATCAACACACCGCGTGCATTCGCTTTGCGGATGGCATCCATGATGTCTTTGCGCGCCGTCGGCGCATTTCCCGCTCCGTAGGTCTGCAGCACGACGCCTTCAACTGGTGGCGCCAAAAAAGCGTTCACCTGGGCAGCAGTGATGAACCGTGAAATGTATTGCTGCTACCGATGCGTACACAGTGACTTGCTTAGAATGACTTTGGTGTACCGCCTTACGGTTGTCCTTGCGGTACCTCGAAGTATTCTGAGCAAATTTCCGCGAAATATATGTGATACCACAGAAGCATATTGCCTTGGGGGTTACTGTATATAGGTAGATGTAGTTAGGAAGTTAAGCTTAGCAACTTAATTTTTTTCGATTAATTTTCTGTGTTCCTGTGGAATGTATCAAAGAATCGTAGATTCATCGCCTTCCTGCCTATTAAGTTCCTTGGTCTGAACGTTCTTTACTGATTACTTATTCTTCAAAAAGTGCTCAAGTTTAGCTTTCTTGGGCATCAGTTTTAATTGTGAGGCAACTGTGAAACATAGTTAGATACTATTGTGAACATATTTATGGTTGTGACATAACCTTCGAATGTGCCGGAAAATCTTGCTTTTAAAGTCTAACCGGCACTCGTACCAAGTTATTTAAAATCTCTTAGAAACCCGAAGGGGTAAGTTTTTGTAAATAAATAGAAGAAAACGACAAGCACCTCGAGGAGGGATCGGCTCATACTTTGGTTGTTGTGGTGCAATTTTATGATATGTGAAAAATCTGCGTTCATAAACTGCTCCCCGTTGAATACATGCGCTATTCCATAATTTCTCGGCATGATTCGTCAGTGCGGGCATTGCGAAGGTTTCAAACATAGGAACGACATGAGCCACGAAGGTGCTGATGACCATCACAGGAAATATGACACTTTGTATCTCTTGGTGCCTCCGTGTAGTATCCCTCTGTCATGTTTCTTACTGTGTTCTGTATATACTGCCGGCGCCTCCTGCCTGCTTTGTAGTGTTTAAACAAAACCTTCTTAACGATCTACCTACTTTCGGTACAAGGTCTTCCAAGAGCAGCGCGAAAAGGCCGAAGCCACGAAGAAGGAACACATTAAGAAGAGATGGGCTCTACCCGTCGGTGCCCCTCTTTGCCAGGTCGAGTCCACGTAAACGAGTGCGGTACCGGAAGATTGGACGTTGAGGATGCCACAATAATGCATCTATGGGCATGATTTCTATGATGACCAAAACCTTCACCGTATCTTCATAAGTCGTTCAAACAACGAAGACTTAGACACGGTACCCTGTTGCGTAGGTAGAAACGAACACTTTTTTGTTTATTTTACCTTCAAGTGGAGTGGCTTTACTAGAGAGGAGTGAGTTAAAACAACCGAAAACAAAGTTACATGAGCGGGCAAGAATAATGCATAAAGACAAGTGTTTACGGAAATATAGAGAGCACTTAGTGGTAAAATAAATACAGGAAAAAAGCTACAACAATAGACACAAACGAAGAACAAATTTTTATTTTAAACACTCAGGACACCTAGAACAGTGTGATGAGGGTCTAGTTAAAAGAGTGTAGTGAGGCGCTAGAAGTGCTAGAGGAGCGCGGTGTGGGGCAGGCAATGCAGTGACAACTAAAATAGCTGAACCACGTAGTAAGACAGGGGCGTTGACTTAGCTGATAAGAGGGGATCAATTTTTCTACATCAGAGATGACATGGTGGCGGATCTGATAGGTGGCGCTCGGATTTGGCTTAGGCGCTGGTGAGGCCTGTGCGTCTGCTGCGCTGCTGGTTGCCGTAGCTAACGCATCTTGTTTCGGGACAGTGTCGACAGATGGCTCGTCAGTTTGTCTATTTCTGCGAGCATGATAGGAAAAGCGGTAAAGCGTGCACAAAGCTGGGTCCGAGAGCAAAGGGCAGTGGAGGGAGATATTACAGCGCAACTCTGAGCGCCGGGCGCGCACTGGGCGTTCCTGCAGCAAAATCGCACATTCCGAATGCATTGCTGCGCGCTAGAGACGGAGCTCCTGTCGGTCTTACTTCCTTAACTGAACAAAAAATGACCAAAAGAACTCATTCAAAGGTGCAAGTGGTGTCTGGGGGACAATGGTTTCAACATGTAGACTTATGAGGGGTGAAATAATAAAATAAGATAATTCTATGACAGTGAGCAGAGCAAAGCCTTTGAGCATGGTCAGCACACGAAGAGTGATGGGAATGATACTAAAAAGGTTGCGGAACGAACGATTATGGTAGATTTTGTGGAACACAAGGGTAAGTTTTCTCCGCAGTGATAGGCTGGATAAAGACAAACTGTTCAATTGATGTGACGCTTGTAATGGTACACACGGAGTTGTTTTGAACTAATTCTAGTGCTGAAGTGCAGGATGATTGGTATGGTTCCTAGAGGGAGGAGGCATATTCTAAGTTAGTGCTAACGAGTGTAATATAAAGTAATAGATGTAGTGAAGATCAGGCTTTGCTGAAATTGCGTCGCAAATACTATCATGGGCGATTATCGCCATTAACTGTTGTTTCAATGTGCACTTTCCAGGTTAATCTCGAGGAATAAGTACGCAAAAGTATCGATATTATGTATTATGAAATGGATGGAGACGAAACGTCGTCAGGTGAGTACGGAGAAGGGCTTTCGCGAAATGAGGATTAGTTTTCAACTATTAAGATTGAGTTCTATTTGCCATTTCCGACACCCTTGTAGAATATATGTTTAAATCTGCTTGCAAAGATGCTTTATCACTGTCAGCGTTAGTTTAGCGGCAAACCTAGGGTAAAATTTGAACGAGGTGTTTGATATTGTTACGTAGCCGAGAAGACCTGCATGATACATCTGTGCGACAGTACAGAAAGATTCCAGGTCTGCAAGCCATCTTCTGCGGAGGACCTGGTTTAATTGGCATTGTTGTGATATACACCGCTACTAATAGAAATTTGTTGGATTTTTGTGTTAGTCACACATTAACACCAGACAAAATGTAGCGCCATTAACAATTTTTTTCTTGTAATCTGGACTTAGCAAGTGCTTCAGGAATAAGCGGCACGAAATATACACAAAAATGATGTCACTGAACATTTGCAGCATTGCTTAAAGAAGCCGATGACATCAAACGATTCTCATTTCTTGTGACAATATCACGAGAGATTTATACATGTTTTGCAGAGCTATATGTCATAGTATTTAATTTAGTAGGCTCTTGCGCTAAGAACTGGTTTCTTTTAAACTTTCGGCCCACTTACCACTTCAAGCGTGATGCTGGGGAAAAAGCGGAGCAGGCCCACGTTTCTACTCAGAGTAGTATGACTGGTGCATTCTTTTCCTTCGGGATGAGGCAAGACAAGGCTCCAGTTGACTAGAAAGAAGAATAGAATGATTTACTGCTTCTTATATTGCTGCTTGGTGCCAAGTGTGCAGTGAAAAGGTAATTGAAAAATCAGCCCTTGTTAACTAGTCAGTGTAAATTACGGCTACCGAGGTTTAGTCGTTTACCGATTGCCCACGAGAGTGCTTTGCTGAAAATTTGCGAAGTCAACGCTTCGTTTATAGCTGTACGCTGCTATTTTTCTAAAGTGCGTAGGATATGTAACTCATTCTTGGAAAAATTATCAGGGAGCATTTAAAACATGCTGAAACCCTAGTCCAGCGCACGGTCCCTATCCTGATCATAACGAAAGGAAAATGCAAGCTTGAAGAGACACCCGTTTAACCTTAAACAAAGGCGCTGGAGCCATTCATGAGATCAGACCATACTTATTCTCATAGGTGTGGTAAGTTAATCTTGCGCTGTGAAATACGTGATTATTGGGCAGTGCACTTCCTGCCAGAAATGCTAGTTAAGAAATCAAATATTCTTTCTCTGGTGTTCAACGTGTTTTAATTTATGTGGTTACAGACGTCTTGGGTTGAGGTGATGCCGCTATATACAACAGAAGAGAAGTGTCCTGCGGTTGTCCAGGCTCCCCGATTAATGGGTTTCTCGACACAAAAAATAACGGGCAAACGTTTTGTTTTCGACTATCTATGGAAACAACTTTACCGGTAAATGGTTTTTGTGTTCTCGCAAGTTATTCCTGTACAGTTAGGATGGCGGGATTGTGTCTCATGCACATAACGCAGCAAACAGCAAAAAAGAAACTGAGTTCACGCGTTGAAGGAAAAACTGAGGGAAAAACCTTCCGCAGTTTATTTTTCTTTTTGCCGCATCGTCCGCATAAGACACAATCGCGCCATCCTAACTGCACAGGAATAATTAATGGAACAGATCTCTCACTTGCCTGATAAATTTTGCAACAGCGTCACTTATGTCTTCTTAGTTCAAATAAAATGTTAAGAGTTATGGTTTACATAATAATGGCATAAGCGCTGCAATTATCCGAATACTTGTGAGAGCAACATGATCTTGCATTTCACAGAGAGCAAGTTGCAATGTGTGTAAGCAAAACAAAAACTCACCTTCAACGTTGATGCCAATGGTCACAAGCGGAGGCATGTTGATCGACGCGAAGGCATCTAGGTGAGATGTGCTAAACTTGCTGACACGGTTGCCACGAAATAGCTTATTGCGAAACATCAGCGTTACCTGAAAATAAAATGAAAGAAAAAAACCGTTGAAATGCACAACTTCATCACTCTCGAGAAGGATGTTAGAAGCAACAGGCAGAGCCCTACGATGGCGCTAAGGCGTCAAGTAGTTATGACAGGAAGGGCAAAATCTGAGATGAAAAATATAGGAGCTGCCAGATATTCCTATCTCTCTGCAACAACCTGCAAAATGCTGTGTTGCTATTCATTCTTTTCGGAAGCTTGCGCCACTTCAGCGGTGCCTTCCTTCCCATTGTCATAGCGGTAGATTCTTAACCTACAGTAAGTAACTGTAGTTCGAGTGCTTTATTAAGCGGAACATTAGAGCGCAGTTCTTTTCATAGGATCATGGGCATCACTCAGGCAATTGGATGCGTGTTCAGCACTTTATTCGTGCCTTACTACCAGCGAGCCACGTTATTTTCATTATACAAAGAGTACTGCTGAAAAAACATGTTTTTTCTCCTATTAACAGGAAAATTACATGTGACTGCTTAAAAAACGGAGTATACGATTTAGAAGCAACGTTTAAACGATGCACATGATATGACATAACTGGCATGAAAAATATAATTCACAAGGGTAGAAACTTGGCCTAGTCGGTAACTGGGATCCATGGTATGTGAGGTAGCGCAAAACGGGACAAGGGACAGAGAATGACGCACACAACCCAGGCGCTAACTTCCAACTGACAGAAACCTAGGCGACCAAAACGAACGTGAACCGTGGGGCAAACAGGCGCTTGCGCCCGGAAAAAATAATGAAAATCAGGTGAACGAGAAGCAACGCACAAACGACTCAGCGATTATTTAAGAAGGCCAGCTCTCTTTTGGAGAAGGAGATAGACGGCTTGCTTACACACTTATCATCCAAGGCAGTGATACGCGTTGCTTCAATAATTTCACGTGTTAACTGATCCCGGTGTCTGGCCACGATCGAGCACTTATCCAAAAATAGCACACTACCACATTCCTTACAGTGCAAAGCCAGATTGCTGCCAGTAAAAGTTTTCAAGTTGTTTTTGTGTTCACAAAGCCTATCAATCAAGCAACGACCAGACTGACCAACGTACTGCTTGCCACAGGTGAGCGGGATGTCATAAACAATGCCTTCAGTACATTTTACGAAATTTTTTCTATGATTAAGGGTGCACTGCAGCTTTTGGGGACGTTTATCGGCGGGCAAAGTTGTTTTGGATACCGCGCTTAGTTTTTCAGGGGCTGAAAAAACCACGCGAACATTCGCTTTCGTACCAATTTTCTTCAGATTGTAGAATTGGCAATGAATGTAGGGAATGACGGCAATTTTGCCTTTCTTTCTTTCTGAAGGTACAGACGGTGGTTGCTCTTCCTGGCGCTTCTTCTTCAGTGTTCCTTCAGCGACAGAAACACAGATATCAGCTGGGTAGCCTGCTCCATGGAACCTTGAGAGTTGTTCGTGAAAGCCCTGGCTGATGTGGTGGGAGCATGACTTTTCCTGAGAATTTTTTAAACAGTCAGTCTGGTCGTTGCTTGAATGATAGGCTTCATGAACACAAAAACAACTTGAAAACTTTTACTGGCAGCAATCTGGCTTTGCACTGTAAGGAGTGTGGTTGAGTGCCATTTTTGGATAAGTGCTCGATCGTGGCCGTGCATCGGGATCAGTTAACACGTGAAATTATTGAAGCAGCGTGTATCGCTGCCTTGGATGATAATTGTGTCAGCAAGCCGTCTATCTCCCTTTCCAAAAGAGAGCTGGCCTTCTTAAATAATCGCTGAGACTTTTCACTGTTGTTCCTAGTTCACCCGATTTTCATTATTTTTTCCGGGCGCATGCGCCTGTTTGCCCCACGGTTCGCGTTCGTCTTAGTCGCCTAGGTTTCTGTCAGTCGGAAGTTAGCGCCTGTGTTGTGTGCGTCTTTCTGTGTCCCTTGTTCCGTTTTGCGCTACCTCACATAAAAAATACAACTGAAAAAGGATCTCGAACATCTCAAGCAGCTTCTAAGATATGACGTATGAATGTTTTCTGGTATATGATACACAAGTAAGATATTCCAGCATTATTTTTATCTAGTGTTATTTTTCTTTGTGTCCATGCTAAGAAATATTGTGCGTGCCTTTATCATTCAAGGCAAGTTAACCTCCATAGACAGACGTCTGGTCTTTCAGAAGGGCCACATTGGCGAAAGAAATTACGCGAGTGACGCTCAGCAAAGCGAAGCTAATCGGCGGTCATGTGCGTTTGTGTCATGAGTCAGTGTAGATTGGCTGGCGAAGGTGAGTTCAGCGTTGCGCTTCGTACTTTGGATGTGTGAACGTTTCGTTCAAGAAGTCTGATAAGTGAAAAAATTTCCCTAAAGAGACAACGCTGCGGAACATCACCTACAAAACGGATTTCATCAAAGCTGAGGAAATTGAATTTTAGCGCATTGAATCAGCTGACATTTAATCAATCAGGAACAAATAATCCATGGAAGATCCCTTTTTCACGCGCTGTGACGTGCCATCTTCAGCACAACTCTGACTCGTACAAAGTAAAAGGAAAACATCCATTAATAATGAATGCCTCAATCACTAATTTCGCTGCTGAACGAATTTTTGTTTCGGTCGCATACTTTATGTTTCGTTTTCTTTGTGTTTAACACTGAGCGCATCTTCGTAAAGTGAATGCCAACGCTGGATACTTACTTCTGGTATAACGTAGTTTCCAGCTATAATCAAAGCGTTTAGCAAGTTTTCCCTCCCGTCACTGCGCGGCTCAAACACGGGGATCTGAATGAAGAGAACAAGGAATGAAGAGCAGCGAATAGTATAACATACGGTTTCATGAAGAAACTTCGACAATAGACAGGTGAAATAGTTTTAGAAGCATCCAGAGTACAGTCATACACAAAAGATGACGGACAATGCGAGAGCTTGTTGAATTTTGTCACTGTGTCATTTCACGATGTGATTCCTGTTGTCTAGATGAGCGTTCGTGGAAGTCCGCCGGGTGGGCTTGCAGACTTTTAATTTCTCTTACGTTGTTCGGTTTCAAAGAGAGAGAGAGAGACCAATAAACGCAGGAAAGGTCTGCCTTGTTTTTGACCTACCATGCTACTGCATGAGAGAAGCGAAGAAGATAAGAGAAGAAGAAGGGGGTGAAAAAGAGAGGAAAAGGCAAAAAAGAAAGGGTGAACGGTGGCATCAAGCATACTCAGCACTCGCGCACACACAAACACACGATTTTCAAAGGGTGTCCGCCGAACCCGTGTCCATTAAGGTATCGCCATTAGATGCTGTATTGCGAAATGACACATACCATTATGTGCGTTTCATCAAGATGCAATGGTGAAGATGGCATCATCGTGAAGATGATGCCGCCGGCACAGGTAAAACTGTTCTGGGATGTCCTGGGATTCTGAAGACGCGAAGCTCATTTCTCAAAGTAACCCTTTAGTCACATTCTAACAACCTGTCTCAGTAAATGCAGTCTTCTGGATTTTTAGTAATACCGCAAGAGCGTCTACTGCTCGGCACTGCTGCACCGGAAGACGGAGAGGAGAAAGCATGCGAGAGCAAGGACGTGCTCACAATTCCTGCTGAGGGAGTGTGCATCGTAAGCTAGGCTATTGTGATTAGTTCGAAGCAACCCCTGCCAATCATCGGATCTTAAGGAGAAGAGCCCCAAGAAACTGTGACAAATTTTTTTTTCTGCTACATACAGTGCGGGTGACTGCTTAAAAGAGCGCACATTTGTGATAAGCATCCATGCATGCCCAAGAAACCAGTTGCATTTGTTAGTTAAAGGACCATTTGTAGAGGACCGTGCATATCGGCGCATTAGTTTAGTCAAGAGAAACGGTTTCGATATGCTACCCCGCAAACGCAATCGGGGCCTAGCGTAGTGCTTGAAACGTAGCGCCTTTTAGCAGTCCAGAGCCACAAACACGCAGCAGATAAAACACCAATCAAGCGCTTTCAGAACTTGGCCATAAAACTTGCTTCGCGGGGATTGCTTCACATGATGCAGAACATCCAAACAGACGCCGCTAGCTCCAGCAGCATGATCAATGGGCATGCTTGTTCCCTCCCTCAATTTCCGCGCTTCTTCACCTCGGAACCGCTCTACCTGTCAGTCGACGCTCGTGCGATATTTTTAAAAGTCCGAAAAAGATAACAAATACTCAATTTTCCAACAGTGACAGTGACAGCATGCTACACACCTGGCTGAAAGTTCCATATATAGCTATGGCTTAAACAAACAAACAAAAAACAAAGATTTAAGAAATAAAACGCTTATCTTCTGTTTTATATAAGGCAACTCAAGTGTGCGAAGTTCCTGCCGATTTTATTTCGCCAAAAGTTTGATAAAGCATAAAAATCAAGGGTACCAGGCTCAAGATGCGCGATACTGACAAGGCTTCTTCCTGGTTCTTGTTTCTTTCATAGATGTTCAATAATAGTGCTACATCACAGAAGCACATCCTAGATAAGCCGCAGTGTCAAGGATGCGAAATAACTGCGTAGATGGATATTGATGTGAGCACAGGACTGTACGAAACAAGAGAACGCTGCTGAACGATGGAGGCTTTAGCAACCGACTCATCGGTCCTGAAGGCTATGAAGGTACCCCAAGAGGGCTCATGAAGCAGAATCTCGTGGTGCAATCTCGAAAGGCCATGAAGCGAAACTACGCGCCATCGTGCACGGAAAGGAGAGCTTCGGCGCAAGATAGCGTGCAGATAGGAGCGCGCTGTCGGCCAAATATGGATGCCAGGTACTCTAGGAGACTTAGTCGCTGAGGACTTTTTAAGTATTAAGTTTACCCTTTGACGGCACGCCGCCTACGATACTATTCGCTGCAGGCCTGTGTTATTTCAAGAGCATATCGAGGTGCATTTACTCTGTAGGAACTTCTTTTTTTTTTGCGCCAGACTCATTGTCAGGTGCAATTAAAAAGAAAGCCGAGTGAAGCTTCTGTTATTTATTACTTTTTCTTATGTATGTATTTCGTGCCCGTTTTTAGCACTTCGGAAATTATCTCAGTTTTAGCTTACAAAGGAAGAAAGGAAGAAAGAGAGAAAGAAAGGAGGAAAGAGAGGAAGAAAAACGAGCAAGAAAGTAAGAAAAGAAAGGAAGAAAGAAAGAAAAAAGAAAGAAGTAAATAAAAATAAGGAAAGAAAAGAAGAAAGGAAAAAAGGAAGGAAGAAAGAAAGAAAGAAAGAAAGAAAGAAAGAAAGAAAGAAAGAAAGAAAGAAAGAAAGAAAGAAAGAAAGAAAGAAAGAAAGAAAGAAAGAAAGGAAGAAAGAAAGAAAGGAATGTTAGACTGATCCGCGGAGATTAAACCTGTATGAGTAGAGAGCTGAATTCTTGGGGAAACACTAGCGCTGTATAAAGACTGCGCATGAATTGTGCAGCCTTCGGCTTGCATATTTCGCCTTCAATGGTGGTGCACCTGTGAGCCGGTGATGACAACGGATTTCCCCAGGCATTCAAGCAGGAAAGACAGCGCAGAAGAGGTGTACGCCATGGTGTCCGTGCCGTGGAGCACGACGAAGCCGTTGTAAGTATCGTAATGCGTCTGCGGGAAACCAAAACAAAGCACTAGATGAGAAAGCGCGCCGATAAACTAAAGAAACAAATGCTCAGAATTTCAGCTTGGCGCGTCAAAACCGAAACAAAAACAAAGCTGTTTCCATGTTGCCCAGCTATATTGGCAGGCTAAGGTTCAGGCAGGACAAATACATTTGACTGTGTATGTTAAATAATGAAGGTGCGGCAAGTCATCCTTTCTATTCGCTGTAAAATACAATCAACCACAGCCGTGACTTTGCAATGGGTCGTTCAGATTTTTCCTTAGTAGTAGCAGCATTCGTTTGCCCATGGTATGCAGATGGGCTTTTACGGGTGACTCTTACAGAAGAGAGATGGAAGGCTGGATCTTATTAGCACAAAGGGTCATTAACTTTCTTTATCGAAAAGAAAGAAAAATTTCGGAGCCAATGAGATCGTTTCATTTTCCCTTTCCTCTGTGTACTCGTTCTTGATCAAGCTGATTTCAGTGTGATGCTTAACTTGCAACTTTTATATCTATGAAGTGTTCGGTGTAGTAGGCGAACATACGCCTTCAAGTCTTAAAAGGCGAAACTAAGGCGCATAACTTTTAGGTGGTTGCTATTTGCTACTGAAAAGCGCATTGGGAAGCTAAGCAGGAACAGCGATATAATTACGTAGAAGAGGTCAAAACAAGCGGATATTATAAAGTAAACGGTAAAGTGGAGTAGCCTATCAATGATCAAATATATTTTATTGATTACTGCTTTTTAAACGTAATTATTTCATGCTGAGCTTGGTATCCATCTTAAAAAAGAGCTGAGAATACAACAAATGACACGCAAGTCAAAAGCCATTACATTTAAAATGACTGATGGGAAGTGAGAAAAAAAAAGTTTCACAGAAATAACCATCCCTTGTATTCGATCAGTTAATTCGAGTTAATTCGAGTTGTATTCGATTAAGTAAATTTCAACTATCAGCAGTTGCGGCGCTACTCAAATCACAAACAATTCTTAGTGCTATCTGCTTTTTTTACATCTAGACGTGGCGCATACATTACCTTGATGTCTCTGGCGATTTGTATCCAGTCGTCCATGGTGATATTGGAGGAGTCGAGAAGTGGATTGTACTCAGATATGGTGTACAGTACCCGTCGTGGATCTCCGGTCAGTCTGAAGTGACGCAAAAGTTATTTACCTCACAATAGCTCGATAGGGGGAAAAGCTCAGGCAAGAAATGTGCATTAAATATAAATACCGGCACCGGCACCTTTATCTGGTTTTGACCAAATAGTATGCATGCATTTTTGGCGCCGCATTCAATTTCGAAAAAAGCATTCTGGTTGGATGAGTGTAGCAATACGGCAAGCTTACTTCGAAAAGATCTGCTGAGTATCGTTGCTGAACCTAAAAGAAAGGCGTTTAATAAAGCAAGACGACAAGGAGTTTCAGACAGACAGGGTTCCAGAGATAAAAAATATTCATACATTCTCCGTCCACTTATGCAGCAGTCCGTGTTCAAGCCTTCGCTACGCTAGCCCACCTGGCCCAAAGCTTCCCCTTGTTGAACCTTCACTACGCCTTCGGCATAACAATGGATCTGCTATTAGCTAGCCGCTCTAATGCACTATGCACTATGCAAAGGATGTTCTGCTGGAAGAATGAGATATCAAGTAGCGACCCAGTTCTAGTCGCTTCGAAGAAGGAGCTTCTGCTTTTCACTGCTACTCTCTAGCGTGGGTGCTTGACCATTACTCCGCTGATCACAAAGAGGTGGCCGCAGAAGTTTGGAGAGCACGGAAAGCTCGAAGCGCGGAACATGAGAAAAACCAAATTGGTCGCTGGCTCACGGCGTCGTGTGATATGGAGAGGTTCGTTGGGGATGTTGCGCTATAAAGTACAAAGCGCACCCTACATTGGTGTCTGCTTGCCTGAAGTTCCAAAAATCAAGCTCTTTCGTGGCTAGAAACGTAAGTCGGGACAGATACTACGGGAAAGCCTTCGCGTAGTTGCAAAGCTCCGATATAGATTTCCTTACCTTATTTTTCTGCTATCCTGCGGCTCTTACTTCCCCTTTCTGACGGCTTCTGGTCTAGTGTGTGGGCAGACATCGCCCCCTCTCACAAGTTTTCTCCTGACTAGCACATTCGACATGAGCCCAATGAGAACCACTCTATGAAGTCGTTAACCACATCGCGCGACGCTAATTGTAAAAGTGAGCGCCATGCATGTAATTTTAACATGTAGTTTTCCGCCATCCGTAATTGGTCCTGATGATCGTGAGTAGATGAGGCAAAATTAATTTTGCAAAGTAATTAATAGAGATTACCAGTATTACTTCCCTGAAGATGGTGCAGATGTAATAAACTAAATTGCCAATCACAGCTGGCAAAGTAATCACATCACATTACAAATTACTTCCGCATCTACATTTTGGCTTTAATCCTTACAAAGAAGTACATTGGTCACACGAATTACATGCACTGATGACCTCTTATTTATTTCACCGCAGGGGACATTGATATTTTGAAATTTTTTACGGACGTGTTTGGCCATATAATCGCTTCTCTGCTGGCGCAGCAGAGGACAACCCAGTGCTGTGAAGAACAGGCTTTTTCAACTATGGATGCCACTCAAAATCTCGTCGCATTCGCTCTTCATCCGAAGACCTTAATCTCTCGATGCGTCATGGAGCAGCGCCCTTTTAATTTTGGAGAGTTCGTCGTCCCCATCACTGCTTCGTGTTTCAGGGATTTCTCTCTTCCAGTGGCGACTCTACAGTGTAGCGGAACCCGGGGCAATGGCTCTGCACGTAACTAGCCAACAGCAGCAAAACGCAAAAATGATTGGTGCGCGGCATTGTGCTCTATGCCATTCAGCTTAAGAAAGTCTCTCGAGTAAGCTGCCTTCCAATGAAATAGAGTAAAATGAACTTCAAATTCCCTCTTTAAACGCGACGCGTATATTCTTTCGTCTACCGAACTACCGAACTCGTTCTAAGACAAATCCTGGATGCCCCCCCCCCCCCCCCCCCTCCCCTTCCTTTTTTTTTCGCCAGTGTTCTCGGGACCACCACGACGTTACGGAAATGGAAGAAAGCAAAGAAAACAGAAGCCTGGCCTAACACTCATCGCTTTTACTGCGCTCCAGATGGAAACGAGCGGTGTGAACCCAGCGCCTTACTGTCTGGAGCCTCTGGGCCTTTTGATGTCTTCGAATGAGGTTATTTATTTCCTCGGTGGTACAAGGAATTTCCTCCAACAGCCTGTGCTCGGCAATGTTCGCGCCTTGCGCGTTTTCGCCTGCGTCCGGCGGTTACGACCGTGAGCTGGAAACCCTGTGCCCCTGGCCTGTGTAAGCACGTGAGCGGCTCTGCACGCTCTCCAGATCCATATTTAACTACAAACTGCACCATCTACCACTTCGGCATCGAAAGCACGGCCTTACATCTTGGAGCTAGGGGGACGCTTAAGACATGTGCACCTCGGACTACACTCGCGTACCCAAGGGTCGTGACCGAATAACACGCTGATCTTGACACTGGCCAAGGATAGCATGGTGCCGTTCTTGCTTTCGAAGTTCCCGAGCCGGTTAAAACTTTAACTACAAAAACAGCACTTTGCCCATTTCAATAAAAGTAATTTCGAAGATAAATAATTATTTTTGCCGAAAATAACTGCACATTACTGGCTAAGTTACATTAAAAAGTACTAGACCGGGAAAGAAATTCGTTACATTACAAGTCAAAAGAAGGCAATGAAATAACTGTATTGACCTAACGTCAGTTCATTTACTGCCATGCAACCGCCGCGGCGACTCAATGGTTTATGGCACTCGGCTGCTGACCCGAAAGACGCGGGTTCGGTCCTGGTCGCGTCTGTCGAATTTAGATAGAGGCGAAATTCTAGAAGTCCGTGTACTGTGAAATGTGAGTGAACGTTAAAAAACCCCACGGCGTCGAAATTTACGGAGCCCTTCACTACGGCGTACCTCAGATCAGTCGCTTTGGGACGTTAAACTCCCATAAACCACAAATCATGAGTACTGCCATACCTGATTTTGAGCACGCGCCTGCGTTTCTTTCGTCAGAATTCAGAAACCCCTTTAAACGCGAGAGGTCGCGTGTCTTCGAGTCGGTTCACAATAAATGTACAACAGCGCGGACGCGTTCGTGTTCAGGGAGGTCGGCAGGGATAGGAAGAGTAGAAGGCGGACTCACGGTAAAACAAGCGGCGGCTTCTTGCAGTGACGAAAGCGTTTATTCGTGTATTCCACGTCGTGCAGCTCTGGAAACTCACGCAGTCGCTTATCTAGGATCCCCGGCGCCGGCTTGAGCACTGCGCATTAGAATTTGACACCTTATGTATTGTGCGCAGACAGCGTGAAGTCAGTCAGCGTCCCCAGAAGCCTCCACTGTAGATTTTTTTTTCTTCTTTTGTAGAGAAGAGTAGTGCCCCACCTGGGTGGATAAGGCCAGGAAATCTCTGGCACCCGGTGTGAAGTTCGCGGGCGAGGCGACGCACCACCTCACTATTTTCAGCATCATCAGGACTCCAGAGCTTTGGCCACTTTCCTATTCTCCTGAACATACCCGACTTGAAGCAAAACTTGTCAAGCTTATCTTTCCCTGGATTGATTGGTGGTGTGATTATGGAGAGTTATTCAGTATCCTTTACGCAAGCCACTCTGGTACTTTGGCTGACTGAAGTCTAGGTTTGATCAGTTCGATTAGAAATTACCTTAGTAAACAGTTTTAGAAGGAAGCCACAGTCGCCGAAACCAAGGGATAAACTGTGGCGATGATCAGTGGCAGATTAATGGGGTAATTAGTTTATCGCTGAAATAAAATTGATTAGACAGCAGGAAAAGAAAAACACCCATATGCCGCCGGCGGGATCCGAACTCACAACCTCCGAATTCCGCGTCCGGTGCTCTACCAACTAAGCTACGGCCACGGCTGTCAAATGTCTTGCTTTCGGGGGTATTTATGTTGCATTTAACCTAACCTTGCCGGTATTCAGAAGCTCCACCCTCGTCAAAAGCGGCGGGCGTAGTACGTTCCGAATTACCGCGAGTGTGAAATGAAATGTGATAGAACGGTGAGGGCGCAAACTTTGCGAGATGCCCTCTTACGCTACCTATACCATCAAGAGTGCCAGAACCGAGACTCTCGCTAAGCTATTGAGCTGAAAATAGAAGTGAACTGAGGGGGCTGATTATGATACACATATATGAAAGAAGCCAACAGCTACTGAAAGCAAAGAGCATAGGGCAATGCTTCTGTTTTTTTTATTAATTTGTGTTACTGATCAATGGGAAATTAGGGTGTAAGTATTTTATGTTTAAAAATAATTGTTTAGCAAGCAGAAGGAAAAAACCACATGCAGATGGTGGGATCCGAAAACACGGCCTCCTAAGTAAATACCTTGTAAATACCTTCCAAGCTGCTGACAGTAAGCTGGTGGGCGTGTAGTGTTTCAAGTCCTTGGCAACCTCTTTCTTTTAGTTTAAAGTAATGTTTGTGTTCTTCCGAGTTTGCGGTAAGTTCCAGTTCGAGAGGCATTAAGTGTATAGGGTGGGAAGTTTTTCGAGTACAATCTCTCCAACGGCCTTACACAAATCGGCAGTTTCATGATCCTCATTATCCTTCATTCGCCGTTCAAATATCAGCTCAGAGGTAGAGCACCGGACGCGTAATTCAGAGGTCATGGGTTCGGATCCCACCGGCGGCATGTGGTTGTTTTTTCTTTTGCTTTTCTAATCAATTTGGTTTAGGCGATAACATATTCAGTAACATTATAAATTGATCAACACCACAAAATAAATAAATAAATTAAAGATCTCCTGTGCCCCTTGGTTTCTGTGGCTGTTGGCTTCTCTCATATTTATAACGAGCCCCTCAATCCCCTTTCCTTGTTCAAATAGAAGGTGATTCGAAACCTCACCAATCTATGGTCGTTACGTCTCAACCCGCCGAGTACCTCCAAATTCTTCGCGAGGCTAGGATGCGCTCACAATATGAAGCCTTTAAAGGGACACTGAGGAGAAATTGAAGTTGGCTTGTATCGACAGAATACCAGCTCCTGATTACAAAAACGCCACTCATACTGACAACAAAGCTCTTGTAACGTAGAAAAGAGCAAGAACCAAAATACAGGTATCGCCGCCACAGGCCAAACTCGCAAGTACAAGCGTCATGACGTCATATAACAAAACAGTGTTGCTAGAACCAATGGTTCTAGCAACGCTAGGACACGAGAAGCATAAATCACTGAGGCGCAGCCAATGCATGCGCAAATCTCCTTGACGTCGCCAGATGGCGCCACGTGCCGGGCAGCTACGCGCTCGCCTGAAGCATCGGGACCAATCAGCGCCTGCTCGCCGGCGTTAGGCGGGCTCCCGGTATTCCGCTAGCGGTATCAAGGTACACGGTATGCTAAAGGTGTCTATTTGCGAGAACTTCGTTGACGACTTCGAGAACGAGATCCATCGTAACGCTCGCAAAACGCCGGTGCAAACGTAAGCGAAGCGACTGTAGCGACGGCCGCAATAGCCGATAGATGTCTTCAACGTGCGGCCGGCGGTAGCTTTCTTTTCGGCTGCTGCTAGGCTGCACTGCTGGCCGCCAGAAATCACGGAGTCTGCATCACGTCATGTCACGTCATGTTTCACGTCACTTAGTCCTCTGTCGTCATAGCCGAATCCCAAGTTTGAATCACAGCGGCGGGAAAAACCTTTTCAACTTCGAATCCAAATTTCTTAGAAATAAATGCATTTTTCGCTGCCGGCCAAGTGGCAACAAAGCCATGACATGCCGAACTATCGGATTTTGCTATAAAAAATATATTAATAGTGCTCTCCTCAGTGTCCCTTTAATTTTTATATTTGCCATTCAAACTCTTCCAAGTCAACTCTCGGTTATTCCATTTGTATATAAAGGTATTCATGATCCATAAAGTGTTTCGTCCTGCGGACTCTACTAACAGATCTCCCCTGCTCTTCCTAGAAACTGTACCTTATTTCCCCACTGCCTGGCCTTCAGCCTGCTCCTTGCAGACCGTGGCTTTGCAGTGGCCGTCAGTATAGTGTACTGTGCATTTACGTTCCTCATTGCTTGAAATATTAGTTTTTAAACATGAGTTCTCTAGTCTCCAGGTGCACTGAAGTAGTTGAAGCTGAAATTAACCAGTGTTTTCTACTCCGCACCAGGAGCGAAAGTGTGAGAGGTGAGATCAAACCTATGCCGTAGTCACCCATTGTCCAATCTCCTGCCTGCATCTTGCCAACCTTGGTCTACTACACACAGTACAGCGTTTATAATTGACTTCATGCCGATTCTACGTCTTCATAGAACCTTTCGACTACGTCGTCATAATGACGGCATGTACTATGGGAGACAAAATTCTGCAGGACGCGCGACTGATGATATTGGCTTACACGTGCGAAGTGCGCTGTTGTTCGACTGATTTCACCAGCACATATTATATAATCAAAGGCGTAGTTTCCTCTCTTCAAGTGTCACCTGCAGCCACCGGCTGATAACATCGCGATTATATAATCGATCGCGTGTTTTGGGATCTTTCGTCCCCGACAGCACGTGCGTAAGACTGTAAAACCTTTAAATTGTACCCATTATTGAGCTTAATTACTATGACTGCCATCCTGGCTCGTTCCAGATCGTGCAGCAACGGTGGAAGTTATGACTTTCGGAAGGGTGAGGATGAGAGTGCCTCCCAACTTTAGATCATCTGGACTTATGAAGGCGGTGCATAATGAGCCACACAGCGTGTCCAAAACCTCTTGGCATCCACACTTTGGAGAGGCTGTATACGTCCTCTTACTCGCAAAAGACTTGTGCGTAACGTTTGTCGCGTACGTAAATATAACTGATTGATATCCGCGAGAGAACTGGCTCCAGGGCTGACCGGCTAGCAGCAGAGAGGCCAGAAGAATACTTGTACCAATCAAGGGCTAAGCCCCAAGCATACCTCCATGCTCGTCTTTCACCATGCCGATGGTACCGCCTGTGTAGATCACCAGGACGCACGTTTCATCGCTCTTGATACACGAACACCACCTCTCACTTTCGTCTGTCAGTGAGTGCAGCAACTTCGGAACGTAGGAAGCATCTTTTGCTGCAGGGAGCTCCATATTACCCGGCCGCTGCTGAAAAAAAAGAAATAGTTTTTTCTACAGCTGTTTTCTGATGCTGTGCGCATTGAAGAAACTGCTCTCCGCTTAAGAACGAGAAATAAAGCAAGAGGATCAGTTTTTGACGCCACTCCACCATCGGCCTCCTGCAGGTCTCAAGGAACAAGTTTTATTACAGTAGCATGAGAGCTCCCGTTCATGCGAAAAGTTAGCATCCGTCCACTCGTGTACCGAAAAAGCAGGTAGCCCACCTGCCTAGCAGGGCAGTTTGCAATTAAATTGATTGAAACAAATTCGATGCAGTTGCCGCCAGCACATCAGCTCAGTGGCCGAGAAGTGCACAGCTTCCCGGAGAACTGCGAGTGCAAAAATAACCCTTACGGGAGCCCGGACAGGGCAGTCTGTGTCTCACAAGTGTCACTGATGGCTGTATTTGAAACGGCTCCCTGCTGGGGCAGTAGCTGATTGCTTAACCGCTGCACCACTGCGCCAGTAGAGCTATGAGGATTCCTTCAATCTATGAATCTACGAATATAACCTAAACTCCACGGTATGGTCGCTGGGCCAGAGTCCATAATTTGAAGTCTAAAAACGCATTTGCCAGGTTTTCAACCAGGAACCAGCTATGCATGATCGAGATGATCCTTGAATACTTTACCTACTGACACACGGAATAGAGCAGTGAAAAGTGGCGCAGGAGCAGGATTCCTGTCGCCTTCTCGAATAGGCTTCTTTAAGCCTATAACATATCCATCGAACCACATTCCCCATTTGCACACCGCAAAACTTTAGCCTTTCTGCTGCGACAGTTTTCCGTCGAAAAAATGTGGACTGAGAAAGCGGTGTACCCACTCGTCGCAAAGGAGAATGCACGTGATTTAGTTTAGTCACAGGAACACGCCTAAGGCGTCTCTACATGTCTTCACTCATAACAGCACTATGCAGGCACGCGGTTAAAATGACATGTTTGCTTGCTTTGCGACACTTAGGGGTCAGTACAACCGCATATAGCAATTCCTTTTAGCAAGTGATTTTGATGTGCCCGCGAACAGCAGAAGCCGACAGTAAACTAATAATTTCCTTTTTTGTGATGACATTTTTTTTGGTTTAAATGTCTAATGGCCCTTCACCTCGACTCACTTCTCGAAGCGCAGCACATTCGCTTCATTGAAACGCCACGTATTACGTCGATTTAGCGTTTCACTATTCTCTTTGATACGTAGCGGGCCCTTTATTTGGATCGCTGCCTAATAAATCGAGGGTTAGGTAGAAAGGTGACAGAACAACTTACGCAGTGCTTCCGGCGGAAGAGAGCGTTTATGGAGGCTCAGAAAAACTACAGAAAATTTGAGTGTCGTACAAGTACCCCAACTGTCGCAACTGCAGCTTCTTTCTGGCAGCGGTAGATTTCTCCCGGGAGACCATCTGTATCGAACGCCTTGCGAAGAGGAGATACATCTTCAAATGCCGGCATTGTGCTCTATTGATGAGCGATGAAGGGCGCAAATTTATTGCGCAAGGTTGTATCAGAGCTGGAAGGCAGTACAGTTGCTTGTAGGAGGGAATGGAGCTCGGAGGGGTGGAAGGAAAAAGATGGAGAGGAGCGGGCGGTGATGTATGTACACTGTAGCGCAACACACCTGCACCAAGAACAAGAAATAGAAAAGAAATTCTCCTGAACGCCTGTCAGGACCGCTCAGCTGCGCAAGGCGCGCTCGCGGTTGCTTTGAATGGACAAAGCCGAGTAATGTGGGCGCTTTTTATATGCGCAATGTCTAGTCCTGTTTCCATACTCTAACAGGACATGTTAGACTCCCCTGTCACTGTAAATCTTGGCAGCTATGGCAGGCGCCATCCCAGCTTGGGCAACGGCCCCAGTTGTAGACGCGGTTGCTTGAGCGGAAATTTTTCTTACTTTAGATTTTTCCCCCGAATGTTACGAAGCGTTAAATGATTGGACTTGGCCATCTATCGGCCTTAAAATGCCGTATAATCTCACAGCGGGTATCTCTAACATACCTTATATTCTGGTGTTTTATGATAGATGTAGTGACGGTGGGAAGAGGACCGCACGAACATATGCACCGGAAACACACAGGGCAGAATCATCTTCCAGTGTTGGAACGAAACGAGACGTTTAGTTTCAATTACGCTTTAAGTATTTACTGCCTCTTATAATCGACACATCAGCGGAAGATATGTGTACCATCTAGCATTCTTGTAGATTGAGCATTTGGAGGTATGAGGTACGGTCCACGAATCGTCTGTTCATCGAACGCGGGGCGCTGAAAACGATGCAGAAATTCATATTTGAAATACGAAGCACGGTGGCTACGCTGCAGTAACACCGGCAATAGAGCCCCGAAACTTTCCATCCCACTCCTGTGTCGGCGCAAAGCCCTGCCAGTGGTTTAAAGGGTAGTTTTCTGTCGGTGACGAGTATAAAGTTTTTTTCCGACATTTTTCAAGGTCTTTCTATGTGTTGAGAATAGCAGGGCAGAACTCGCGGTCTTGTCAAAAAATTGTTCTAAACTGGCCAAGACAGTCAGCTCAAAACGGACTGTAGCGCCGTGCCGTGTTCAAACTGCACTGCTTGGCATGCATCGCTGGTGTGCTTATTAGTGCGCGGATCATTAGTGCGGTAGAATTAGATGCCTCCCTATCAAAAAGCCGTTCTGTTTGGGGACGGAGCCAGCACCTGCCAGCTGCCACCTGCCACGGTTGGCAGGAGGAGTGCGCCAGCACTATGTTTGTTCACTAGCGAAAAAGCTGTTATGTGTCTTGGTGAAGCCTCCATCTCTGTAGGAAAAAAGGAAAGAGGGAATTCCTTCTTTCCAGTTTCATATGGGAAAGAAGTGCAAGTCGGAGAGAGAAGACGAAGAGAGCGCGTTGCAGGTCGCAAAGTGGAAAGAGAGAAATCTCTCCCTTTTCCGTGCGCTATCACTAGGCGGATCATTAACAAAAAAGCGGTTATGGGTCTTTTCGGCTCTTGAGACTCATAAAGTTTCTTTAAAAATTTAATTCCTCCTCCTAAAAATGTATACCAATTGTAATACTAAGTATTGGTGCTCTGGAATTGCTGAAAATGTAAAGGTTTCTATTAGAAGGGGCATTAAGCAAGATGACCCCCTAACCCCTTTTCTTTTGTAGCGTAAGCTACAATACGCGGGTTGGAAGGAGCTTCGTGTGGCCTCTGAGCCGACCATACTGCACATGTGTGGCAGCCGCGTGACGTCACGAGAGGCGCATCTGCGTCGCCCTTGCCGCCGCCGCCGCCGCCGGCGCGCGCGCTTCTCTCCCACGCTCCGCCGGCCTGGACGCCACAACCGGCAGCCTAAAGGCCGCCCGCAATGATGCTGCATAATTTTAGTTTTTTGTAGGCCTTAAAATAAATAGTTTTTCAACACCACCACCACCGCCGGTCGGCGCATTCCAGAGGCGTGACGTCACAATCTCGGTAGACGAGCCGGAGGCGCGTGCGCCCGCCGCTCTGTTTACGACTGCCGTGCGCTACTGCGCATGCGCGAGGAGGGCTCACCGTGCGTATATAATGCGCGGGACATGCGGTTGATGCAGTGCGCTCTCCATGGAGGTTAAAGAGAGTCGAGCCGCTGCCAGTCGGCGGAGAAGACTGGAAATCCTCAGTTCCTCAGGCCCCGAGGTTGTCGCTTGGCCGTTAGCCGCTTACGCTACGTATATCCTGGCATAGCAGAGCTAAGCCACTGCCAATTTTTATGTGAAGCATACTACTTTAGCTACCACTTCAGCCCTTCACCGTGGTTATGCGCCTCCAAATCACGTGATGCATGACGTCACACCACGTGACACGTGACGTCACGGCAGTGGAGAAACGGGGGCCCACCTCGCGCCGTCGCTGTGGTTGTGCGCCTCCAAATCACGTGATACATGACGTCACACCACGTGACTTCATGACGTCACGACAGTGGAGAAACGGGGGCCCACCTCGCGCCGTTGCTGTGGTTGTGCGCCTCCAAATCACGCGACACGATGATGCTTCGCATTCTCCAGGCTTAACCAAGTTAAGCCTCAGCCATTTTTTTCTTAAAATTTTAGTTTTGGAATTACACCTCGATAAACTTAACTCCTCAGGCTCGGGAGTCTATCTTGAAGACACTTCCGTTTTGGCTGTTGCCTTTGCTGATAACCTTTTGTTATTATTAGGATTTTAATTCAAAATTAGGGCACTGTTCAAGTCAACCAATCTTTCCTCTTAAGTAATGCGACACAATGGTAAATTAAATGTTTAATAGTTGCAGTCCTAGTGCCCCTTCTGTAATTTATAAAGACGCTATGTGAAAGGGGTCATTGAGTTGTAGATTTTTGTTAACTGCCCGCGCGACTTTTAACGTACCGATGAAATGAAAACTTAGAACACGGGCTGGCTGAAAAAGCGACTTGCAAGCGTCAGTATAAATCGAATGGGTAATAATTTTTATTACTGTCTTTTGTAATCGGACTGCAGGGGCGAGAAATGTGTTGCCACATTATTCTACGCAGTGACCTAACTGGCTATGCCAAACGAAAAACTGGGAACACGCAGAATAAAGTATTCACGCAGAAATCTAAGTATTCTTGCTATTTAAAGAGATAACGAAACTCATGCAAGTTTCGGGCACACATGTTCACGTTATTTTTGTATTGCATGTCAGATTCGAAATACACCACTGGATCGTCGAAACATCTTACATGTTGTATAGTTTCATCAATTGTTTGCATGGAAAGTGATGATGTCGCGAAGTTTTCTATTGTTTGGTGGTTGTATGCAAATCCACTGGCAAGTGATTTTATCATTTTTTTTGTGACCCAAAACTCGACCGGGTTTAGGTACAATGATCGCAGCCATGCGCAACAGCTTTCAGATTGTTCAAGGTGGTTCTAGTTGCTTTTGGCGCGTCTTATCTCGAAGGTTCTCTGTCAGCTTTAAACTGAGCGCGGCCCCGAGCGGCAGGCATTCTGTTTGACGATTCTGTTTGACGACCGCCGGGCACGCATGATGCTATCACCACCACCGAGCTCTTCAATTCCTTGTGGGCGCAAGTGCGCGCAATGAAGAGTTTGAATTTTACACCAATCTGCTCGTCCATTGTCCACAGCGTCATCACCGCCGCGGGACAGTACTGCTTTCGTTTAATTTTTTTCCCCTGGAGCTAGAGCACAGCCCTGTTGCTCCGTAGGTATTCGCTAAGATTTGTATGGATCCCCGGGTGTCTGTGAGTGGAGAAGCGCATCGTGTTAGCATTCGGTCTCCATCGTGGAGCTGGTTCCTTTTTCTGCTGGCGTAAAATTCGACCGGGCCTCTATACCCGCAGCCGCCGCAGACGCCCCAGCTGGACTTAGAGGTTCTACCCGCCACGCTCGCCAAAGCCTCTGTTTAACAATCAACGTTATTCTTTCATTCATTCAGTTGCTTGCGCCGGGGACATTGTTGCTGTTTGCTGGTTATTTTGGCTCGCTTGCTTCAGCACTAGATGCTACGATGTGTGAGGGCAGAATCATAGCGGATACATCAGGCGGTTACTCCTTCCACCGGGCTTATCGTCTGGGCGCCTCCAAAGAGTGGAGTTACTGTCCGTACATATCGATGCAGCCGTCGTTCATGACATTCCGCAGGTCGTCCTCGGAATAGGTGGTCAGCTTTTCTGTATGATGTCGCCGTCAAGATGCGCTGAAATACTTTCTTTTGGCAATAGACCTTATGCAAAAACTAGCGCCCCCTTGCGTTGACCGCGCGCGTTTCCGCCATGTTGGGGGCTTACGGATACCGCATTATATGGCAGTGCGGGAATATATCGACGCGCACGCTGGCATTTATCGTCGTCCAAGATGCCCAAATACTACTCTGTACCTTGCTGTTCACAAAGAGGACTCACGGATAACCAAGGAAACAAGGTAAGAGTGCTAGCTTCGTGCACTTTTTTTTATTTCTCGCCTGGAGCACGATGCGAGGCAGCAGGAAGCCTCTTGCGGGTGTCGAGTGCTTTTCGAGAGTTAACAATCAGATCGTAGACGAAGTCGGAACACAAATAACATTTACAGAACTAAAAAGGCTAATAAGTCGGATGTTTGCTCATCTTGTATTTGCCGAGGAGCGCTCCTGCCTGCTAGCAGTTACGGCGCACTGCGTCGGTCAGCCAGTAGTTTCTCACGCGGGATTAGTTTTGTGTCTGCCGCTCGGCTTCATGTGCCCGTTTTTTTATCCTGAACCTTCGGTTTGATTTTATGCAAGACTTATGCAATCTTAAATTTGGGAAGTGTCACAGGCGAACGGATCCGCAACGGACCTTCGCGTAGCCCGTGTCAGTGACTTGCGTACGTAGTAGGCAGCGTAAATCGATCATTTACCGTTCGTGGTCGGCTCTTCGATCGTCGCGTATTTTGTGAAGATCGTATTTTCCAAGGTATGACCCACAGTGCAGCGTCGCCAGTCATGGTCGGGCGATCAATTTGCCGAATACGAATCGTAGGGAGCAGAAATGCGAGCAACACAGATCTTCAGGTCGTCTTTATTATTATTATTTTTACGCGCCGAAGCTACACCTGGGCTATACTAGAAAAAGTACAGCGTAAAGCATTGCGGTTAATACACAACAAATATAAGCGCACAGATTCACCAACTAACCTCGCGGCTATATCGGGTTTAGCGACGCTATCATAAAGAGCGCTACAAGCCCGACTAAAATTTTTATTTCACCTGATGCACAACTACTACAAGATAGACGTATCAAAATACATATCTTTCTCGCAATCACGCCCGTCGAGGCATAAACACGCACGCGCGAAAACAGAATACTCATGCCATAACGACACGTTCATGTATTCGTACTTTCCACTCGTGATCAGAGAATGTGATCGCCTTGATCCATCAATCATAACTGCAACCACATTATCTCAGTTCACGTCACGGATAGAATCCTTATCAATTAACGAATAAAGCAGTTTCACTGACATACTCAACCGCCTTTCATCACTTCATTAGATTGTTAATTAATCGTGAAGAAAGTCTCTCTTATTTTTTCCGCTGCTGTGTTCCCATGTGCTCTAATTGAATTCCTTATGGCAATGCTCCACCCGACTCCTAGACATGTATTTTTCTTTTTCCTTGCTAATGTTTACTTTTTCTTTTATTTTGCTTGTTCCTTTCTGTTCACCTGTGTTTGATTTGTATTCACTTTTTTTTAATTCCAGAGTGCACTGCTCAAATTTTTATCATGTTTGTCATTTTTGTTCGCCCACCTGCTATGGTCCCTGATGGGACTGGCAGTATTGTAAATAAATAAATAAATGAGACGCGCAGTAGTGGAGGGCATCGGATTAATGTTGACTACCTGGGGATCTGTAACTTGTGCCGAAACTTCGATATACTGGCGTTTTCGTTTTTCGCCTCCATCAGAAAAACGACTGCCGCAGCCGGGATCGAACCCACGTCCTTCGGCTCAGCAGCACAACGCCGTAGCCACTAGGTGGCTATGCTGTCACCAGGCATTTTAGGCTTTATGTAAATTTGAAAACAGCTCATAACGTATCGTCCCTAATGCTCGACTAATTGTTGTTCTGACTTATTTCAGATAATTAACCTCACTGTAGCATGGTACACGAAGTTATCTTGCAATTGTCCATTAAGCAGCAGTTTTCAGAAGAACATAACTACAAAATCTCTTCTTAGTTCCAATATAAACAAGATGTTTAGCAAAGCCTGCATTGAGCCAAATGCAGAAAAAAATTATTTCCAGGTATGCAGCATATTTTACTGTGCGTTTTTCTTTTGCAGGTGTATTTCCACTGCATCCCAGATGAGCTGAACATGCGCAAAGCATGGCTAATCGCCATAAAGAGAAATTGCCCGTTCAACATTGCGACTGCCCGCATCTGCTCAAAGCATTTCACAGAAAATGACTTCCTGAGGAACATAGCTAGTGGGCGCAGGAGGCTAACTGTCACGGCTGTACCATCCGTGTCTGCATTCTCCATGCCGAACAAAACCCGAAAGCCACCAAAAGCTCTTAAAATAAAAAAAAACTTAAATTAAAATAAAAAATAAAAACTTAAAGTAAAGCGATCGCACACGGTCCGCACCAAGCAACTACGTTGACTCCATGACCACAAGCCCCCAACATGGCGTCGCTTGCTTGTTTCGGTTTTCTTCCGGTGGATGGCAGCACTTTTGCATAAGGTCTATAGTGCGCAGCGTTAAACTGTAACGAGAAGTCGTAATGATAACATGTAGAGAGCTATCAGCTATCATTTGATATGCTTTTCAATGTTTGGCACGCATATCATAGGTTTAAAAATGACCGAAACATTGCTTTTGCGCGGCACGACTAATTTTTGTCGCTGAAATCTGTGCTCCGCATACACTAAACCATGCGTTTTCTCGAAGTATAACGCTGCAAAATATTTTGTTTCATATCAGTAGCCACTCAGTTTGCTGGAAAAAATATGCAAGATACACCTGGTAATTAGGGGTATTGTTAAGTTCATTAGGCACAGCGTTTTGTGCGACACGTTAAGGGGAAATCATCCATCGTATCTCATTTCTTCAATCTTTCTCCAGCAAAATTTCTTTGGCAAAATGAATTCAAGAGTTTGTAGACATCCACATTTTCCTCCCAGCCAATTTCTGTGCCCACAGAGCCGAGCATGCGTAGATAACAGTGCAAAAAAATTGTAAATTGTGGAGTTTGCTCCACCGGTGTGCACTGACACCCTACAGCCCAAAGCCGTTTTTGTATTTCTTCTTCGTCAAAATACGCCTTCCGCGACCACGACTGAACCCGCCACCTTGGAACCAGTACCCGAACACCAAAGACACTGAGTTTACTCTTCATAACCTTGTTGCGTCATTAATACAGGCGCTCTATCTATGACCGCATTGAGCACACGCTACATACATGGGTGCGTAGTTACGAGGACAGGTAACCTCTGTTTTTCTGGTTATCTTAGAAGAAAAAAAGAACCTATTGGAGAAAAGAAGCAGCAGGCTAATGAGAAGCAGATCACCCAGACAATATACGCGGGCTAACAAGGAAACTTCTTGAGAAAAAAACAAGAAAGGCGCGGTTGCCCGTCACCAGCAAAAACTATAAGCCCGAGGACATCATCATCATCATCATCATAAGCCGGAATGCGTTTATATAGCTGTACAACAAAGCAGTTAGTACCGAATTACTTTTGTTTTCTAAGTCGCGCTTAGCTTCTGGAAGTAATCGAATAAGTGTCTGAATTCTAGAAAAAGAAGGCGCGTGAGCAGTCGATTCTCCCGCGCCCCATCAGATGAAGAAAGCGAAGAAGCAGAAGGCATCGAAGGGGGCCGCACCATGAACCGGATCCCGACGCCCAGGCGCGACGAGTCTACGCTCATCGTCGACGTGAACCCACTCCACAGGGTGCCGCTTGTTTTCGTCAACCTGTTCTTGTTCATATTGAACTGCATGGTCGTCTTCGTATGCGTGAGTTAATCTTTGATGCCCTTTAGCCTACATCTTAAGGTCCCGGAGCGGCCGCCGATCTTGTAGTCATAGGTACCTACCTCACAACTACTCATCTGCTAAGAATAGCTGCTAAGCCTGAAGCTTAGAGACATGTTCTGAGATTTGCCTATTAGGGAACAGGTATAATTTCTGCACTCTGCTGCCAGCCGTTCTGCTTACTCGAAGAAAGTATCTACCACCTCCTATGCTCGGTATTAAATCACTGTCCTTCTTGTGATTTGCTAGTTTTACTTACACTGCTGGCCCTTAAATCAGGCCCACGGTATTCTTTAAAGTACATTTATGCGTATTTATAAGAGAGCACTACATTTAGAGGTACCATGAGCAAGGGCCAACTCATACGCTGTTAACGAAATAAAGTAATTGCCGCCATCTTTCATTACGCATCTTATGTACGCAAATTCTGCTTTCCTGGAGCCCTGAAAATGACTCGAGAGGTATCGTCATTTCATAGTAGCTAGCATTACCTGGTGTCGCTCGAGTGTACGTGTTAACTTTATTTGATTTCGCGTGTATTTTGACACTGTCAAGTTTGGTTCTAGCGCAGTCACTTCGCTCCACTTGGGTACTTGCTAAAGCAAGCAGAATGAACTTTCCGAAGTGTGCTTGAACCTTCCGCTTAATGTCACACAAAGAAACGACGCTACCAATAATAACGGTATCATTGCGCTGATAGATTAAAGCACTTTAAGAACCTTGAATTATAGGAGCTTGGAGAGGTGGTGTGAGAGTATGTGGGGGGAAGAAGCTAGAGGGCGCATGGCTTAAATTTAACTCATTATTAGGTAATAAGCGCACAGAACGATGCTGTACATTGTGAGTGATAGGAAAAAAAAACTCTAAGTATCATCGTCAATTACTCCAGTACTCACACTAGACATTATGCCTGCAATGGCACGGGTCATTGGAGCTTCTCTCTCACGTTTCGGCTTTCAAGCAAACAAAAATACTCATGGCGAACTTTCATGTTAGTATCAAGGAGAGGGCAGTCTTGCTGCCGCTTTCACAGCCTCTAAAATTCTGAAGTAGAAAGCTCCCAAAAATTACTTCTTCGTGGAACTTAAGATTCGGGTGTCACACAGCGTCTTGCCTTGATGCGAGTGGAGAGGTTGGAAATGCCACGCTTGCATAAACGCTCCTTACAGTTAGGAGAGCAACCAACAGCGACCCCTTCACTGAATTTCTGTCTGCAGTTAAATAATTACACATCTCTATCTGCACCTGTCTTCGAAAACATACGGGCCGTCAGGCTCGTTACAGGGCTACGCAGATGGGCGCTACTGTCGTACCCTTCAACTCCGTTGCTCCGGAAAAGTGCAGACGATGCTAGCCTTCACTTTTTTAAAAACTTGGAGCGCTGGAGTTTCTCTTGTAATCGCACCGGATAGCCCATGGTACAAACCTGATGGCTTGGAGGTTTTCGGTAAGGACCTGTACGTACCGATTCTTGCATCCATCACGTCGCCAACTGCGCCGTTCTGTACTGACAATAACGCACAGGCGGTAAAAGCTTGTCAGAGTAGCATACATCTTCTCTTGCGCCCAGCATCGCTCAGGCATTGACAGCTGTTCGTTCGCAGGTCGCTTCCATAGTGGCGGGCCGCGACGAGATCTCCTTCCGGAACCGGTCGTTCCTTATCAGCTTCGTGGTGAACATTGAGATCCCGGTGCTGTTGATCTCCATGCTGGCGCTCGTCATCAGCTTCTTGGGCTTCGTCGGCGCCCTTCGCGAGAATGTCCGCTTTCTGTTGCTCTACCTGAGGGGCATCCGCGTGCTTTCCTACATAACCATCTTATTGACACTTGGCGCCCTCCTCATCCCGTTCGCCAGCAAGAGCGTGAGTGAGCCCTCCAAGGCGGTCACGCTAGACTCGCATCCTGTTTTTTTGAGGTGTTCCGAGAATGTTCTGCACTTTTTTTTTTGCGTTCGAGACTAGAATGTTCCAGGATAAAACAAAATCGTCGTAGCCAGAAAAATATTTGTCATCTTGCTGTTGCGGCTCAACAGGCTCTTTGCGATTGAGGAAAATGTGGCATTGCTGCAGGAGATGCCAGAACTTGGATTGTTTTTTGGAACTATTTCGTAGCAACCAAAATTTTAACCGTCGTATTGAACTTTCGGTTACATAATCTTGAGGCCTTTTTGAGGACCAGAAGGTCTGAAATTGTTAAATCGTTAATATTTTCAGTAAGATTTACTGTAAAATGAGTAACTGGAACAAAGGAATCACAGTTAGCGTAACCGTTCATCAAGCCCACAATTTTACAGTACTTTTTCGTTCCGGCGACTTTAATAATTAACCCAAATTAATTACCTTTGTAATATGATAATGCTACAGCTAAAGCTTCAGTTACATGTCTGTAGTAAATGAAAAAAAAAAACCACCAGTTTGACACTACCAAGGAGACAGGCCCCAGTAGTCAGCAGGCATGCCATTAGTATAGTCTAAAACGTGTGTAACTTCTGTCTCCGATTATCGAAGCTAAGGTTTTCGTGCGTTTACACGAAAAAGAGCCGCAGCGATTGTTCTTTAATTTCCCTCCGCCTTTGCCACTGCCACAGAGTGCGCAGAGCGTGTTCAGCGTGGACCTCATCGTGAGCTACCGAGACAATCAAGACTTTGCACGACTCATTGATTATGCTCAGGTAGGAATACTGCTATTCAGACATTTTAACCGAACCTGCACTGTCTGTCTCACATCCCCTCGTGTGCTTAAGCACGAAAAGGTAAGATTAAAATCCCCGCTAATGTACTAACATGTATTAAATCCATGTCCTAAATGTGTCTAGTCCTGTGATTTTAATATGCCTTGCCTACTCCAGCTGAATTAAACTTTAGTTGGCCTGAATGCTAGTTACCAGAGTATTGACGTTAGCGATCGTCTGAGTTTTACCGAAGGCCTAGATAACTAATCGGTGCTACATGTGGATATAAACTCCACGTTCAGTGATCTGGTCTTTATAGTTTTCGTAAGGAAATGCGCCTGTAAAACTATGCGAGTGGGTTTATAGTGTCAAAACTGTAAAAGAATCTTTTCACTGTCCTCGTAGTTTCACTGGCGAACTGTGTGGTTTCATAGTTCTGAATTATACCGCATGAACAGAGAAAGGATGGTGAGCGAGATAGACGCGTTACAACTCAGAAATGTTATTAAAAAAAGTAAAAAAGTCAGTGCAGAGTTACAAGATCATCATACAGACGTAATTCTTTTTGATCTGATACATGCCTAAACTTGAATACCAGCTGGCAGTCTATCTTCATTTTTTTATTTACCCGTTGTCTGCATTCCTGACGGAAGCCAACAGCCGGCGGAATCAAGGAGCATAGATGATGCTTTTCTTTTTCGAATTTTTAGTGTTCGTTAACTGAACTTTACTAGTGCAAATATTTCAGGGCTGCAAGAAAATTGATAAGAAAGGAGAAGAAAAACAACAACTTGCGGGCGGTGGGATCCGAACCCAAGACCTCCGAATTTCGCGTCCGGTGCTTTAAACTGAACTACGGTGACGGCTGTGCAAAATCGTCTGCTTTCGAGGGTATTTATGTGCGGTGTAACCGAACCTTTACAGTGTTCACCAGCACCAGTCTCGTTCATAGCGGCAGACGTAGTACGTCCTGTTTAACCGGGAGTGCCACGTAGGAATATGATCGTTCGGTGAAGGCGGAAGCTGTGCGAGAACACTCGCACAATTTCGGTTCGTGGGTTCGGATCCCACCGGGTGCACGGGATTGTTTTTATTTTGCTTTCTTATCAGTTATCTTTAAGATATAAATAATTACACTAGCAGTCTCCAATTCATCAACACCTCAAATAAAAAAAAAAAAAAAACGTCCCCTATCCTCCTTGCTTCCGGTGATTGTTGGCTTCTGTCATGTATCTTATAACCGGCACCTTTTTCTATTCCCTTGCGTGGTGAATAGCTTAATGAGGGCCTCGAATCTGGCAGCCTTGAAGCCATAGGTAGCACGACAGGGTTCTCGCACAGCTTGAGCCCTCAACGTTCGATCATGTCCCTACGTGGCACTCGCAGGAATACATGGCGTACTACGTCTGCCGGTATGGACGATGGTGGTGGTGGTGAAAACTCTCAAGGTTCATTTACGCTACACATAAATACCCCCGAAAGCAGAAGATCGGAAAGCCATCGCCACACCTTAGTTGCTAGAGCAGCAGAGCAAAATTCAAAGGCCGTGGGTTCGGATGTGCCCGGCAGCGGCATGTGGTAGTTTTTTTGTTTTACTCTCTTTTCAATTATCATATAGTAGTCTTCAATTAATCAACAACACAAATTGGGAAAACATCTCTTATATTCCTTGGTTTCAGTGACTGTTTGCTTCCGTCATGTAGGTACGTCATAACGAGCCCTGGCAGTTGAATAAGAAAGGGCTGTAGGGTTTATCATCGGTTATATTCCTGCATGCTTAATAAGAAAAAAAAACATGATGTACGATTTAGCGTGGTTAGGCCAAATGCGAATTTGGTGCGCTGTGTTTTCACTTTTGTTTCAGTCTCTGTTTGAGGCTCAGTTAACAAGGTCTAGCAGACTTTAGAAAACGATTGGCGAAATCTGAGTGCTAGCACACGAGAACTATAGAGGATACTTAAGATCCGCCTTAAAGGTAAGACGCGATAGCGTCCGTCGATAAAACCCATATATACGGAATCGTTCATTCCCTACTTTACATTCATGGATCGCACGGGAACGAACTCATACCAGTCCTCTCGTGCAGTGGTCAAGCGATGTGCTAATCCCCTGCAATCGTAGGTACTGGCACCAGCGGCACTTGGGAGACTCAGGAGACTGTGTGATTTGTCACCTTCCATGGTTGGCAATTTTGCTCACAATTTGATGAGGAAGTTGTGATTACGTCACAAGGTCACTTGACCTAGGTGGCTTAGCTGCCACCTAAGGGTCCACCTAGACACACAGGCAGGCAGTGGAGAAATGTGGCAGAAAAACGGTCGAAGTCGGTGAGTAGGGGCCTTAGTGCTAGTGCCCTAAAAAGGTGCAAAATTGACGGGGTGAATAATGCGACGACAGACACAGTCGTCTTGTTTTTATTTTTCGCATTTTTAATTACGGATGCAGCACTAATAGCCCGGAAAAAGACCACTGAAGTGTCTTACTGCGCCTAGATGGAATTTTGTTATAGGCTTTAATTAAACGAGCACAAGAAGCAATCCTGGGAGAGGGGCATTGACATCTAAGCTGCTGTGGAAACTGCTTAAATGACGTATAATTGCTACAGAGTGTATCTGCTTTCTTATCAACCAAAAATCAGAGATACATCTCCACAAAAGGCTTTGTACAATACATGGCATTTCTATTTCGGGAGTCGCATCATGACTGAAGAAAAAGAACAAAAAATAAAGGCAGCAAGTTATCTCGAAAGTATCAAAGGATGTCCTTAGCCTGCTTGTATAAAGAACCCAATATGAACTTTGCCGTGTTCATCGCAGCGCCATAACACAGCTCAGCGAGAGGAGTAGCCTTATATGGGCGCTTACGTAATGCTTTTTGGCACCACCTGCGAGCGCTTACAAGCATGAGCTTGCGCGCTCTGTTCAAGCCACACGTGGCCGGCTTAACCTAAGTGGATTACGTCGAGAGCACCTAGAAGAAGAATGTCACCAGCCAGACGCGCATCTTCCATCCTGCTGAATGTGCTCGCGCGTTTATCGCGACCCTAGCGGTTGACCGCAACCACGGTCAGGAGCACAGTGGAACAACTGCAGTGCCGCCTAACCGATTCCTTTAAAACGTAGCACAAAAAAGACACAGACGACACAGAAGTGGACGGGACAGCACCTGTCCCGTCCACTTCTGTGGCGACCTTGTCTTTTTTTGCGCTGTGTTTTCAAAGAATTGTTGCCAACTAGCTCAGACCAAGCTACTGTTCCGCATAACCGAGTTTAGGATCAATATATCTGCTTCTTTCGGGATGAGCGTCAACTCGCGCAACTTCTGGCTTCATCGGTACTTGTCTTCTTACACGGAAACAAATGTGAAAAATGGGACCCAAAGTAATTATAACCTCCCTGCTGCAGTCCTCGTTCCAGTGCTGCGGTATCACAACGGAGCGGTACCGCGACTGGGGCCACAACATCTATTTCAACTGCTCGCGGGGGAACCCCAGCACGGAACGCTGCTCGGTTCCCGCCTCATGTTGCAAGCCGCCCGAAGGCGAAGAACAGGACCTGGAGACTCGCCTTAAGCGCCGCTTCTGCGGTTATGGTGTGCTCGCCATGACCGAGCAGGAGGCCTGGCAGAAGGTAGTGGCTTCACCAATAACAACATTGTTTTCGATGCTGCCATTTTTTATGCGAAGCATATTAACGTAGGTTTCGGGCCTTCGCGCGACGCCCGGCGGTGGCCACCATTGACCTTGAAGTGAGATCACATGATGTGACGTCACGTGATGACGTCACACCGGCTGCAGATGGGGCCTCATATCGCGCCGTCGGACGTCGCCCGGCGAAGGCCTCCACGCTTCGGTTCGCGCCGTCGCGCGCGACGCGGCGGCGGCGCCACCATCGCTGCATCACGTGATATGTGACGTCACGCCAGGGATGAAGCGGCGCGCGCCCGCCGTCGCGGCGTCAGTCTCTGTGCCCGCAACCGCGCTAGCGTCTTTGCGTCGGGCGTGTATGCGGTCAAGATGCCTCCAAACGCTAAGGACGTTAATAATAAGAATGCAAAACGAAGGCTGCTTCGCATCCACTGGGCTTAGCCTTGAAAGCCTCCAACTTTTTTCCTGTCAAGAGCAAAGTGGCGTCGTATTACACGACTGTGTCCTTTAGGTATTAACGCGATACCGTTAAGGCTCTCGTCCTGCTGGAAATCCGCCGCATTCGTCGGCATCGTCGTCGGCGTTGAGTGAGACATCCACGGAGAAGCAACCCGGATAGGCCACCTAGGTCCCGTAACCTTGTGCCGTGATCACAACTTGCCCACCGGATTTTGAGCAAAATGATCCCCGTGGCAGGTGGCACTTAAATTAATGATAGGTCGCGAGACGTTGCTTGGGAAACGGTGGCAGCACCTGCCATCGCAGGGCAGTGGCGCATCACTTATCCGCTGCGCCACGAGTGGTGTGAGGACTCCCAGGGATGTATAAACGTAAAGTCGAGAATGACCAATTCCGCATATATGGGCATTAACCCATTACCGCAATCGCGTCATAACGCTAAGGCGGAGCAAGTGGCCCATGAATTTCTATTTCAGCATCGATTGCATTGGGTACACAAATTAATATGTGAAAAATTTGCCGCAGGCGTCACCGTGACTTTGAACCAGAGGTGTGCTAAATATTTCAAAAGTTTTGCATCTCTAAGCCCAATGAGAGAGTTTAATTGATGCAAACGGATCTCTTACGTTAGCGTCATAGTGTGTTGTAAGCGAAAAGCAAAGCTTTCACTGGCTGGCCAACGAGAACACTACCCTGATGACCCAGGGGGTGCTTTAGAGCATGCCCTTTGTGTTCACGTGGTCGTTAGGCATATGGTATCTGGACTAAGTGTTTGATATAAGACTCCTGACGAAGACAGTGGTAGCCTTGTCGTTGTCTTGTCTTCATCACTAAAAAAAAAAATATGGAGTATTTTCTGATTTAAAGTTTCGATTTAATCAAAGAGTATTTTCCTATATCCCTGCCCTTACAGTCTATGAGTAAGGCGGCTAAAACATGGTCGGCAGTCAAGGAGGCGTCGGTTACAGGAGTGCAGTTACTGGTTTCGTTTGGCTTTTGTGGACTTTAACGTCCAAAAGCGACTTAAGCTATGAGGGATGCCGTAGCAGAGATCTCCAGATAGTTTTAATTACATAAGGTTTTTTTAACCAGCACTGAAATCGTGCAGTATGCGGGCCTCTAGCATTTCGCCTCCACTGAAATTTATCCGCTCCGGCCGGGATCAAATTCGCGTCTTTCGGGTCAGCAGCCGAGCACCGAAACCACTAACCTACCGTGGCGGCTAAATCTGTAAGGCATTTACCTTCTAACGCTATAGTTGAGTCACACAAACTGCAGTTGGCGCTATGAAAAGTCGGGTTATCGTTTATTTAAGGCTGACATTATGTCTCTGCATACACTTCTGAGGAAATGCTCTAAGAAATCTCACGTTGCTAGCGGTGAGATACCTGCGTTTAACGTGTACATCAACCTACCTAACCATGCGGCTGCAAAAGAAAGTTAAGCCGCTGCCTTGGTGAGTCGCAGATAAGGCATGGAAACTGACCCTTGTTCGGAGGTCAGTGACATCCTTAACTGGACAACAAGACAAGGATTCGTGAATGCTGCAATCTTTAACGCATGGTTTCGTGTGAACAGCTACTTTGGAAGCATGCACCTGCGTGTGATCCCTGCACCTTCTGTCATCCAAAGCCCCTGTCTTCATTTGTTTCAGATCTACACACGCAGCTGTGTCGATGCGATTGTGGCCTACATGCGAGGCAACACTCTCCTATTGGTGGGTGTCGGCTTGGTCACGTTCGCGATCCTCTCCGTGCTTCGTATGATGGCGACCACGGTGCATGACGAGGTCATCCAGCTGACTCGCCTTTACGATAACTACTACAAGCGGATGGCCGGCGGTGCCCGCAAGTCCCTGGCTCGGCGGGAGGCCATAGCGGAGGTGGCAGCTGCGCGGGAACACCTGGTGCAGGGACACGCCAGGCGCGGGTGAGTATACGCTGAAGAGAAGTGCGTTTCATGTTCAGGCGGAGAATGAACAACATCTTCATCAGGTTTAGTAAAAACTAAGTCCACTGCAGTTGCAGGACAAGCGCCTCTTGGCAGTAATCCGGAATCGTGATCGCTGCATATTTTGTTCTCTGGCCGCTCCAAAGAGTGATTTCGCTATTCTTCCATCTTCTTTACTACAGTCAAAATTGGATAATTGGAATTTGAAGGGGATATAAAAATTGCGCATGTAATCCGCAGTTCCAAATATGGGGAAGATTTTCAGTGCACTCAGTCTTGAGGGGGGGGGGGGGGGGGGGTGTACGGATGTGAAATGAACACCGACACAAGGAGTCAACTTAGACTGCTGGTGGCTGGCCGTACCTGCAGCAAGTAACCTAAAACACCGCGATTTCCTATAAACCTCCACTCAATTAATGCGAAACGAAGGTGAGAATAGGTGAATTCCGTGGAAGCTTTCTCACTGCATTGCAGGCGGTTGCAAGTTCAATATGTTTAGGAAAATTTCCGGAGTGGTAGGAAACTTCAGTAAAGGGAGTGAATATTTTATGCATATTCACCCGAACACATCCATGGAGCTATAAACGGAGGCTATTCAGCACTTATAAGATAATCGCACCTAAAAAAATTCACCCCGGTCCTTTGTTCGAATCCAAAACAACCTATCTGAAGAAGGCGCTGTACCACCTCAGAAATGAAACGGCTTGAATTTAAACGGTAGACTACGCAGCTAACTACGGAGAGAAGGATTACTGGCGTAGAGTGAAAGGACAGGCAGAGAATACAGTCAGTTAGGTATTAAACGATGGTTTATGGAGCTGAAATCAAGAAGGGGAATTAGGCTTGGGCAGCGTAACTGGCGCGAAGGGAAGATACCGATGTTGCATTAGGGCAACAGAGGGGTTTGCGACTGTAAAAGCAAGAGGAGGCGCGAGAAAGTCACGGGGTCATAAGAAATCGGGAAGTTTACCTGGTCAGTATTGCGCAGTTGGCGTAGGTGTGATCAGTCAGACATGTCTTTTTGCTGCATTGGAATCAGCTGTGGCTGATGATGATGAGCTGCGAGCAGTGATCAAGCTCATTCTGCGTACGAGCCGCGTGAGACTTACGGCATTTGTCCCGGTTTTCCTGACCGCCTGGTGCAGGGAGAAGTTCTCTGTCAGCAGGAACACCTCAAAGGCCGGTTGGCGACCACGGCCGTCCTACAACCGCATGATCGGGCATCGGCCTTCCGACTACTTCGGTCCTCCCATGGCCGGGGGTCAGCC